>NC_135530.1:710000-1010000 GCF_051989575.1 Stigmatopora nigra
TTTAACTGTGCTTGTTGTTGGTTGTAACGTTTACATTAGGGATTAGGCGCCACTAAATCTGTTTAGGGGGTATTCAGGACTAAAATATTCTTTAGGTCACCAAAGTAATTAGGCCAGTTAGGGTTGCTGCTGTGTACATATGCAGGTGTGTTTATGTTATTTAAAACTCAACTCACCCAGAGCGATCCTGGCTCCCTCAAATCCGAAACCATAAGACTGAGTAAGAGCCTTCCCCAGCGGGCCGTCAATGCCGTCAAATCCGTCACCCCACCTAGGCAAAACAAAGACCAACATTGTCATTTCGTACATGCGCACGCGCGCGCACACACACACACAGTCATGTGCACAGTCATGCAGCAGTGCAATAATGACTCTTGATTGTTTATTGTTGTTCTTTTTCTTCTCTAATAAACTTTTGAAGCGACTTTTGCTGTAAATGTGTTTGACGACATGATCCTAGTGGACAAAGACAACAAACATCTGTTGTCAAGTGAAAAACAAAAAGCAACAATGGCCGCATTTCCTCCTTAAGTTCAGTTTACGCTAGCCGTACAAAGCTAGCATGGCTGCTAGCGCCGCTAGCGGCCAAGTGGCGGCCGTCCGACACCGAGCGGACGAGGTGTCCACCGCGCGACGCAACAGGAAGTCGTGCGTCAGCGCCGAGTTGCCGTCCGGACCGTAAGGCACCCAAAAAGTCTGGGTGAGTATTTGGTGTCCGGGAAAGCGAACCTGCAAAAAAAAAAAAAACATGTTTGACGCTTAAACATCAAGAGAACAAAGATATATTAGCGTATTTACGGTGAAAGTGTAGTTCCCCGGCAGCAGCAGTCTGTAGTATTCTCCGCGTCGGTCCGTCTTGAAAGGACTGATGTTGCGGCGACCGCTCACCTCCACCGCGGCGTTGGGCGCCGCCGCTCCCGACGCGTCCAGCACGCGACCCTTGACCCCTGAGCGAGCGCGTCGTTGAGCGCCGTTGAGCGTCGTTGAGCGCCGCCGTCTGCGTGCTGGCGTTAGCTTAGCTATTTGTGGACTTTACCCAAGTGAACCTGGCGCAAGAAGGCCAGCAGGCTCTTCCTGTTGTCCGTCCACAGAACGGGAAGTCTGTCGGCCGGGGGGAACTTGCAACAGGACACCTCCAAAGTCACCTCCAAACATTGGGCCCACACGTAGTTGTAGTCCTGCATGCCGCCTGCGCCCAATTCACCCGGTTCCAGTCAGAAAAAGCACCAAGAGTCACATCAAGAGCGTCTTTGGACGCCATTTTGTCCCCTGTAAAAGTCGAATCCCCATGGGTTTACCTGAGAGCGGGTACCACTGGTACCCGTTGGTGATGCCCTCCCGAAAGGGAGGCTGGTCGCCACACGTCTCCCCCTGGTGCATGTGGGCGTGGTTATGCGAGTACACCTTGGCCAGGTGGACGAAGACATCGTCGTCGGGCGTCAGGCTAGCCCGACCCACTAGCTCGCCGCCTGAATGTGGGGCGAGAGCGGGTCAGTCAGCGTCGGGCGCTTGGTCACCACCTCACCGTCGCGCGCGCTTACCGCCGTTACTGTTGTCGTAAGCGTAGCTGGCCACCAGGGCGCCGCCGTGGAGGTTGGCCGAGAGGACGAACGTCTCCGTCCTCAACCATCCCATCACGGCCCGGACCTGTCGGGACGTACGTGGTTAATGACCCAGGTGGCGCAAAAGGACAAGCACCAAGGTTCCAGGGAACCGACCTCCACCTCGGCCTCTCTAGCGGCCCGCTCCGGGTCGCGCTCTTCCCGCCGCTCGGCGAAGGCGTCGGGGAAGTTCCTGTTCAGGTCCACGCCGTTACGGTTAAACCTGCCGCGCAAACGGTGAGACAGAGCGGGTGACGACGGGGGGGAGGGGCGTGTCCGCTCCATCATGAAAAGGTGGCGAGAAAGTCTACCTGCCCTGGCTCAGGTAACAGTTGCTGTCGGCCACGTCGAAACCATCCGGGTTCATGCTGGGGAGGAAGTGGACGCGCGTGCTGTGGAGGATCTGCAGCGACCAGCTCTCGTTGGCGCGGTAGCCGGCCACCAGCTCGTCCACCAGCCGCAGAAGCAACTCGCGGCCCACCACCTGACGACAAAGGCCAGAGAACATCGTGTATGTGGTTTTTTGTCCTAGCAAAACGGGAAATGGAAACAAAACAAGCATTGAGTGTCAAGTTGGCAAGATTTGCCCTCCTGGAAACATTAGGGTTTGACAAAATCAAGTCCAGCGTCTGCTCCCGGTTACCACGGCGACCCCATCACGCGGCACGGCCTCCCCACGGAAGGTTTTGAAGCGTTCACGCATTCCCCGGCGTTAATGTGTACCCAAGTTTTCCGTTTCTTTGTGGCTGCGTGTTCAACCCTGCCAGGCGTGTCTTATTTCAAGAGCTTTCTTCCGCTCGGGTCGCCATGGTGACCGGACGCCGTACGAGCTGACCCTCGACCTCCTTTTGGCGGAGTCTCCTGGGTTTGGAGCGTCAGCCAGCCGCGACGGCCTTTTGTTGATCATAGAAAGAGGGCGGGGCCTACCTCGTTGCCGTGCATGTTGGCCACGTACTTGAACTCGGGGACGCCGACCACGTGACGCCGCGGACTCCGACCCAAAGCCAGCACCCACAGCTCTTGTCCTGTTGCACACGGGGGGTCACGTGACACACCCGCTCAATGACCGAACGGCCCACCCGCGGCTAATCCCGGTTAATCCGGGACGCCAACTGTTTGGTGCGCCGGCCATTGGCCGGATTAGGACGTCGGCGATTGGATTGGTTTGATTGGACGGGCGCGACGCGGCAAAGCGCAGCGTGACGCCCGCTCCGGACGGAGGGCCCTACCTGCGACCGATCGCCCGATGCTGTACAGGTGGGCGATATCCGGGTTGGAGTCGTTGACCCGCAGGAGGTAACGCTCCATCTCCTTGTTGCTATGGTAACCAAAGTCCAGCATCATGGCGGCGGGGACCAACGTGACCAGGAGGAAGAGTTGGGACATCCCTAAACGGACAGGAACGGGACAGCCAGGAGGGCGCCGGAGACAGCCAGTTGGTGACCCCTGTTTAAGACATAAAAGAAAAACTCATTGAAGGGAGACCGGTCGTACGGGAATGGTTATCGCCAAGGTTCGAGCAAATATTGAAATATTTCAAGTGAGTCATTAGTTGTCATGACGAGAGAGCGGCTGAACAACAACAACAAAGTCAGCCCACAATTGGTGTAAAAGTCATAAAAAGGAAATATGTGTCCGTGTGTGTGTGTGTGAAGCATTGAAGTTAAAGTCATGTGAAGAAACAATGAGAAAAAGCTACCGAGTTTCCATGTGTTGGGAAGTCGGAAAAGTCACGTCGAGGCTGCGTTTACCTGCACGTGCGTCAAGCGTCTTCTGCCGGTCCCAGTGAGCCTCTGCCGGAGCAGAGAGGGGGCTGCCTCCGCCCCCCGGGGGGCAAGGGGCGGGTACGACACGCCCAGGTGCACAGCGCCGCCTTCACAGGCCTACAGGAGATTTGTCGCCGCCTGCGGGTTGGTCGGGGCACTTCTCCTAAGCATTCTTGCAAAAGGCAACAAAAACATGGCTATTTTCATTAGTTCATTCAATAGGATATCATACAAATACAATGATGAGAGTAAATAGTACCTGGTAGTAGAATGGACTATTTCCAATGGTACATTGAGGTGAAACGGGTGACAATCACCACATGTCGTCATCATTTGGACCCCAAAAAGTGGCCTCCTGCCCATAAATGTAGTTTTAAATCTGCATTCTAATGCAGAGAAGTTGTTGGAAATGATTATTGAATATTGTAGAATGATTTTCCGACTCATGTTTTGAACTTCCCAAGTCTATGAAGTTAAGCAGAACAATTCACCGCCAAACGACATGATGAATGTAAATAACCAATCATTTGTCTGTCAGCACATGAAATCTCAGTTAACCCCGCCCACCCACCGCCCCAGGAAGTCCAATTAGAAAGAGTGACGAGCGGACGCTCACGCTTCCTATCGACAAACGAGCAAAGCAAAAGGTCATTCGTTGTCGTTAAGTCGTGTCTTTTCACAGGAGGGCGGCACCCTGAGGATACCCCCCCCCCATCTTTCCTTCCTTCCATTCCTCATCTCCATTTTTTTCCCGGCGTCTTAATGACGTCCATTCATCTTCACCGCCTCAAGGACGCGTCGTTACGGCCACCGGCGGGCGTGTGATGCTTGAATTGGGGCGTTGTAATTATGATTCATTGCCTAACCCTAGCTGGGATCGGTCGTCCTTTGTCTTCTGGTGACCTGTCGTTGGCGACCCACCCATTGGCATGCGGTGCCCCCGGGTAGCCGGGCGGCCGGGATAACCCTGGTGAGGAAAAGTGGTCCAAGCAAGAAGCGCCTGGGCGACATATGTCATCAACACAGTTTGGTTTATTGGCCGAAGGAAGCTGGTAAACGGGCCTTCCTGCTTACTTTGCGTATCAATCCACACTTTTCAAGTACAATTGAGTGACTTTACTTTGGAAAGAGCCGACAGGAAACGGCGGCAAACGGCAGGAAGTGGAAAAGAATAACAAGGAGGCTAATTTGGCACGCCCGTCAGGAAGCAGGCAAGGTGGCATTGAAATACGTATTCAATTGTTTACACACATTTGGGTGGAGATTAAAGGGCTCAACAACAGTCATCTTCCAAAACCAGTTCCAATCCAGTTTTGGGGGTTTTGTTCCAAATTGGGGCCTGTTTGGAACTGATTAGAAAAAAAAAAAAAAACAGTTCAGTTGTATAGGAGGGCATTTTTTTTCCAAACCATTTTGAATCCAGTTTCCAACACATCACGATCCGGTTCCACTTTGTAAATCCTTGGCCATTGGGATCCGACTTGAATCCGCTTTCAGTTTGTCATCGTCCATCCACGGGATCCCGTTCCGCTCCAGTTTCAATCCGCTTCCATTTCCGAGTCCGAAACCGAAGCCAGTCTGGTTTTACGGTTGCCGTGGCAAATGTGGGTCGCTCGGGACCTTTTTGGCTTTTGTCCTTCCAATGGAAATGAGCTCCTACCAAGATCTGGACTGGGTTGCACCATTAAAAAAAAAAAAAAAAAAAGAGTTCACATCAAGGGAATAAAACGCATGCTTTTATCTCCGAGGTTGGCCACGCCCCCTGGGCCCGGACACTTGGCGACGGGTCTTCAAAAAAAAAAAGGAATGGAGCCTTAGCCGTGGGCGGGAGCTTTGCGCAACCATTGGTAGAAGTGTCGTCGGTGGAGGCGGTGCCAGCCAACGTTTCCCTTCACCATCTCCAGCGCCCTCGCCAAGGCGGGCCCCGAGGCCACGCCGCTCCATTGGATGAACTCCTTCAGCTGTGTGACCAATCAAAGAAAAGAGTAAGGCGCCGGCCGAGCCCGGGCGAGCCTGGGCGAGCCCGGGCCAGCCCAGCGTACCTCGTCCAGCTCTTTCTCCGTGTCCAAGAACTCGGTCACGCCGCCGATCAGCTTGGAATTCATGAAGAGCGCCTCGCCGTACCTGAGAAGGCCACCGTGGCGGCAACGTTGAGAGAGGCGGCCACGGCGTGGAAAGGCGAGGGCGGCGCGGCGCGGAGGCTCACCGCGCGTTGAGGATGTCCCACTTTTGCCGGAAGAAACTCCACGCCAGGTTGCGGCCTCGGGGGTTGCGGCCCACGTGGATGATCACGTCGATGGCGTCCTGCTCGGCCACCAGATCCGACGTCAGGGACAAGTTCAGCAACCTGCGATGGCGAGAGTCCATATTTTGGGGCCTGCTACTGACAGTTGCTAGCTAGCAAAACAAACCAAAAACCAATGATGGGCACCTGTTAAGAAGGAAGGCATTGTCCGAGCAGGTGAGCGCCTCCAGCAGGATCTTCTTCTCAGAGACGGCGTTGGTGGAGTGGAACTTCATCCAGATGAACTCCCAGACGTCCTCGTCCATCAGGCTGACGCCCGTGCAGTAGACCACGTCGCGGACGTTGGGAGGGATCCTGCAAAGACACAGCTCGGCCTTTAATTCGCTTCTCGGACCATTAGCTTCGGGAGGGTGGTCCTCAAAGTGCGGCGCCCGGACCGGCGGCCACGTACCCGTTCTTGTTGCTGGAGATCCAATGCGAGATGTGCGCCACGGCCTGGCGGTGGCAGTGCTTGTTTCCAAAGCTACAGGCTAACATGATCAGCTCCCGCCGCAGCTCCCTGCGCACACCGTCTTTGTCAGGGCGCGCCCCCCTTCTACACCCGTCGGCGGCCGCCTTACTCGGTCTGGTGCGACGTGGGCGGGACGGAGGTCTCGCCGTCGTCCGGGTCGGCGGGCCAACCCATCTGATGGTAGCGGGTGGCCACTTGCTTCAGCACGTAGTCCTGCCAAAAGAAGCGGGCGGGCGGTGGTCGAAAACGGGCGGACTGCGACGGACGGACGGACGGCTGGGCGGAAGGAGATCTCACGCTGAAGAGCCTGTAGTCGTCGGTGCGGTCCAGCAGCTTGTCCAGCTGGTAGAGCGCCCGGCTGGCGGCGTGCCAGGGCAGGAAGGACGTCTCCAGGGGCAAGTAGGCCAGCAGCTGCAGCGCCACACCTTGGGGAAGGTAGCCCGCCCTGTTGGCCACAATGGGTAGCGCTAAAAGTGCGTGTAATGATCGGCGTTTCGTCCTCTGCACATTCATTAACCTCCTCCCTTGATTAGCTGCCGTTTATTTAACGACTCGGGACCGGCGGATGGAAAACGTCACGGCGGTGGCCACGCGGCGCTCCGTCCGCGTCGGGCCTCATTTGGATTCCCCGGGCGCCGCTTTCTCCGCACGGCTCGTGGTGCGGAACGGTCACCACGGCAACGGCATCTCCGCCGCGCCGAGCGGCTCGTTAGCGACGCACTTTGACGTCGTTTGCCCGTTAGGCGGGTTAACATTCTACGCATCCCTACGTCTTGCTCGAGCGGCGTTTCCACGGCGTGGGCGCTCACCTGGCCAAGTTGAAAGCGTCGTCGATGAGTCCCGCCCGGTTGCCGACGGAGATCACCTGAGCGAGAAGGTGTTAGACGCTCCGGTGGCGAGGATTTGGCGTCCGGTTGGGGGGCACCTGAAGGTTGGCGTGCAGCTGCTGAATCAGCAACTTCCAGTTGGCCAGGTCGTAGTTGACGCGGAAGTATCCCGTCTGGTTGATGTTGCCCAGCAACCACGTCTGCTCGTTCATCTCGCTCATGGCGTGAGTCTCTACCGCGGGAAAAAAATCAATCGTCAAGACGGCGGGAAGGGACGGGGGACGCGGGACGGGGGACGCGGGACGGGACGCCACGTACCGCTCTCGTTGTGGATCCAGATGAGCGTCTCCGGACACGCCCAAGAAACGTTTCCCACGGCGACCGTCAACGGCACCTGCCACTGGAGACTGAGCACACAAAAGTACGTCACCCCGGGGCGGGGAATTTGGCGTGCATCCCATCATTCACGGCTCAATTTATAGCGGAATGTAAAAAAAAAGAAGGCTTGAAACGTGCCGCCAAAGTGTCCAAAAGGCGGGGAGGAGGGGGAGGAGCCAGATGCAGTATTGATGAAGTAGAAAAGAGTTGAAAAAGGTGGCGGAGGGCGTGAATAAAACATGCCAATTAAATATAAATGAGGGCGACAACCCCGGGTGACCCCGACAATCAAAACAAGATGGCTGACCTGGTGTTAGCTCGCCCCTCCCGGCCATACAGGAAGTGCTCCTGGCTGACGGTGATGGAACGCGAGTGGTTCTTGCTAATGGTGATGACCGGGTAGCCCATTTGCAGAGTCCAGCCGTCCATCACGGCGCCGATGTCGATGGGCCGCCCCTCCGACCTCATGGCCTGCGCACAAAAGCGTGAAGGGAAGCGTCGGGCCACCCATCATTGGCGGGAAGGAGCTCCTCTGATGGATCGACGGCCGAGCCCGTGCGGCGTACCTCCGAAAGTTTCCTCCAGAGGTCGGCGCGGGCCGCGTTGCCGTACATGTGACTCTGCAGATAATCCTGGCCAAAGAGACAAAGGTCAGCCAATCAGAAAGCCAATAAGACTCAATAAATGGAGGCACCGTGTCCTAAAAACTCACGTGAAGTCCTTTGCGGAAAAGGCGCTGTCCCATCACGTTGGCCAGCATCCGGATCAACGCCGCTCCCTGCGGGACAGGTAGAGAAATACTTTCAACGGGGGGGAAACGTTGGATGGACGTCCCGACTTTTGTCTTTTTTTCAATGACCTTTTTGTAGGCGATCCAGTCGAAAACACGGTCGATGTCGGCGGCGTCCCGCACCTCCTGCGAGATGGGGTGCGACGAGCTCAAGCCGTCCAGCAACATGACCTCGTGGAGGACGTCGGTCAGGAAGCGTTGCTTCTCCTGAGATAAAAAAAACAGGAAAAAAAAACGGTCAAAATTGGACAAAATCCTAACCAACGAATAAGAACAACCAGAAAAAGCCGCATTCATTTGATTCTGGTACATTCCAGATCCTTTTTGGTGATTTTTTTGGAGTGTCTTCCTGTTGATTTGAAGGCCCAGCGTCTCGTTTCCTGGCTAATCTGCGTCGTGACGGATTGCGGAAGGTGTGGCCCCGCCCGGCTAATCAGCACTTCCCGTTTTTCCTTCCCTGATGAATGGCACACTTCATCCCATTTCTTTGACTAGTTGACTTTTGGGTGGGTTTTTGCGCTAATAGCTAAAGCTAAAAGCAACTGTTTTACTCAGCGACGCGCGCCGGTCGTTCGGTCACGGGTCGAAACCGACGCCTGAACGCGCGCACGCCGCATACCACAATTAGTGGAGGTCGGCCGGACGGCGTGTTTGGCGCAAGACGCTAATTAGCTCGAACGCTAACGGAGCGTCGAAGAGCGTCGAAGAGCGTCGAAGAGCGGCGAGCGCAGATGGGTCCCGCCCGGCCGGCCGGCGCTCTTTGGCGCTCCCCAGATGGAGTCAACAGACTATTTCCCGCAGCGGCTGCTCGCTGGCCGCCGGTCATCATCTTTGACCTTTGACATTTGCGCCGACGGAAAAAAAAAGGAAATGATTTGAAAAAGCAAACGTCACCATTTCGGCTCAAGGACATTCGAGGGGCGCTTCATCAAAACTCTCTGTTTGGCACGTTTTTCATTTGATGAACCGCAGGGGGTGCCGGAGCCCATCCCAGCCTACCCCCTGAATCGGAAGCGGGTAGCCATTTTGAGACTCACCATGTTCCACTTGGGGAAAAGGAAATCGGTGCCCACGTACTCAAAGTAGTGAGCGAAGCCTTCCTTCAGCCACACGTCCTCCCACCACATCGGGGTCACCAGGTCGCCAAACCACTAATGGGAAAAAAACAAACAAAACAAAAAAAATGGGGTTATCTCCATCCATTAGGACGGACAGATCGGATCGGCGAGAGAGGAAAAAAAAATCCTCGTCAACATGGATGAATCCGTGACAGCGAGATGAAAAGAGGAAGGTGAAGGGTGCCCCCTCTTCCTCCCCCATACTCCCCCTCCTCTTTTCTTTTTTCTCTGGCTCGTCTCCGGCAACAACAGAAACTTTGATGAAGGCGCCGAAGGGCGACCTGCTAAATATTCATGAGGGAGAGCAGTGCGTGCAGCCAACAACAGGTAATGAGGAAAGCTCAGCAAACGCCGGACCAAAAATCTACAAAACATCGGAAACCAGATTGCACGCCGGCTTGCTTCTTTGACAGTCATTTGGCAACATTTGCTCAAGCAAACTTGACCGTGTGCGTCTTCCGTACGTGTAGCCTAGCCAGCATGTTTGATAAAATGGTTTAAAAAAAACTGTTTTTTGAGGAAGCGCATTTTTTCGTTTTTGGGTCTCGAGGTGTTTGCGATCGGTGGCCATCTTGGGACAGGAGATAACGCCACATCACATTTGACCTGAAAAAAAAATAACGCTTACCTGGTGGCAGATCTCATGGACGACCACCATGGTCACCTCCATCTGGTAGGAGGACGAGGACACCCGGGCGTCCAGCAGGATCTTCTGCTCCACAAAGACGCTCAGTCCCCAGTTTTCCATGGCGGCGTAGGGGTGCTTGGGCACCGCCAACAGATCTGAAAACATCATTTGGTTAGCCAAAAAAAAAAGAAAAAAAAAAAAAAAAAAAAAAACAACCCCAAGTCCTTGGTTGCTATGGAAACGGTCCAAAGGTTCCCGAGCCGTTGAACGCCGACAAACGATTGGCTGGCGGACGCCGCGCTGACTGAAGGTGGGTATGCAAATGAGCGGCTTGCGCAAACGAGACGATGAAGGAATTACAGCTTGAAACGGAAGGCAAAGGCTTTGGATTTTGCCGCACTTCCTCAAGTGATTCACCTGAAATTGCGCCCGAGGCCCGCATTCGCCGCCGCATTCGCCGCCGCATTTGTTGCCACTCGCTGGCTGGCATTCGTACGGGTGAATCACTCCGGAGCCCAAAATAGCGTCCGCATTCATTTTTTTTTTCTCAAGCCGCTTCCCCTTTCTTGGCGTTTGGCGTCTGCTTTCTCGGAGGCGGTTGCCGCGGCGACCGTCTGGAGCCGGGACAACACACGCAGGGGTATCGAGTGTCGCCTTCCCCCGTGGAAAATAGTCAAGGGCCATCGTACTGCCGCCCAAACACTCACAACTGTATTGTTATGCAAAGGTAGCATCTGGGCTATTTAATTAGCATACTAGCTAGTTTAGAACATCATTTTGGCCAAATTGTCACCTGATTTTGCCATTGTGTCCATGGCGAACCCATAAAAAGCGCCACAAAAGCCAAAAGTGTGTTGGCGCGGTGGCGTGCGTGCGTGCTAGCCGTTCGTTCCTCTTAAAGTGGCGGCGACTTCTGAACGGATTCAAGTTGACACGTCCGCAATTAGCCCGCGTCCACCCCGGGGCCGCTCCTTCCGCGTGCTACTCATTAGGCCCCAGCGCCGCGGGCGGGCCGCGGACCGCCGGAAAAGGGACGCGTGCTAAAAGTACCTTCTTAAGAGGACCTCAATTAGTCCTCATCTCGTCAAGCGCTGACACCCGGCTCCCGCCGTGCTTTGCGCCGACCTCATTAGCACGTAGCGCCTGCGACGGTCACTAAGTGGACGTTTGGCGGGTTCGGCTGGGAAAAAAAAGTTAACGTTGAGGTATTAGCTCGGGCCAAGATTTGTCCTGGATCGACCAATCGGACGTGAAAGGAGCACCGGCACTTTTGATGCGTCCTCAATCGGCAGGCACGCTCGGGGCTAACGAGCGAGTCCGTCGGCTGGCATATCATTAACCAGGGACTTGACAAAAGTGATTAAAGATAAAATAATCCTCATCTTCCATGTTAAGCCAATGGTCGATAACGTCGATCAAACGCTTATGAGATGAAAAATACGAATGAGAGTACGATGGCGGCGTCCGTATTTGACCCCGCCCACCATCCAACAATGTTTGAAAATGCTACGGTTAGTTGTCAAATTCTGTTCAATTACAAGAGGTCCTACACAAACTTTTTGGGTCAATTGAACTTTAAAAAATGAATACATTTGACCCAATAGAATAGTAAAAATACATCTAAATACACCCATTTAGAATGTTGTTGTCTGGTTGGCGCCCCCAAATAGATGGCACCCTAGGCAATCGCCCACATGGCTCATAGCAAAAAGCCAGGGCCAGATCATATGCGCGCAACTCGTGCGAGTCGTCGAGCGGCGACGCCAGCGTGTTGGGCATGGGCACGCACGCACGCACGCACGCACGCACGCGGACAGCTGATTGGCCCGCAG
Source organism: Stigmatopora nigra (assembly GCF_051989575.1). Classification (NCBI taxonomy): domain Eukaryota; kingdom Metazoa; phylum Chordata; class Actinopteri; order Syngnathiformes; family Syngnathidae; genus Stigmatopora; species Stigmatopora nigra. Next base: position 721,697 of record NC_135530.1, read on the forward strand.
CTCAGAGCGTCTCCTTCAAGTCCATCTGTTGTTGCGTGTCGGCCCCGGGCCACGGGCGCAAAACGGCGGACAAAGCGCACATGGCGGAGGTGCACGGGCCCCGCGGCCTGCCCAGATGGCGCCGCAACTCGCCGCAACTCGCCGCATCGCATCAGTCTGACGGCGCGGGAGGGCGGATCACCTGAGCCTTCTCTGCCTTCTCGCCAAAATTTGCCGCTTCTTTCATTGGCTACAGTCCGATTGGACAAGGGTCGCAGGCAATTGCGCACTACTCTCGTCTTCTCTTTCCCCATGATGGCGCCGTTTACCTATCCTAGCCTTCCTTCTGGCACCAGGTAAGGGGACGGCCTTGAATGGGTGACCAGTCCATGGCAGGGCACTGCTAGGGAGACTGATAACCAATTTGGCCATTCAGAGTGTTCAAGCAGCTAGCTTACTTAGCATGCGTGCTTGCTTGCTTTTGGGAGTACCCAGAGAAAAGCCGCCTCCTCCAGCACATCATCAAGATGAAAAGCATGGTGTTTATTTTTAGGACTTATGGAAGGCCACCGTCAGGCGGTCCCAGGGGGGGACAGAGAGGGGGGACGTGGCCTGAATGACAACAGATGGCGCCCGGCGGCTCGGGGACCTCCGCCGCACTCGCTCGCTCGTTCGCTCGCTCGTTGGCTCGCGTGCGCCCGACGAGCCGGCGGCGCAAAAAAAGCCCCACGCGCTCATCCAGACGGGAGCGACAGCTGCCCGCGTCTGCCCGAGCGGGAACGTTCAATTTGACGTCAAATGAGAAATGTTTTGGATCGTGGCAAGCCGCAGAACGTATACATATCAAAAATGCAAAGGATTGGCCGAGAAACGTTTGCGAGACTTTTTGCTTCTCAAAGTAAGAAAGCATGCGTGCTTACCTAACTTGGGCAGCGAGTATCCCACTTGGAAGACGTCCTGGTAGAAGCCCAGAAGACGCTGGGTGATTTGGAGGGAGTAGTCGCCCGCGCCGCTGGCCATGGCGTCCGGTCGGGCAAACAGACGGATCTGAAGGAAGAGAAGAGCAAGAAAAAGGAGGATTAGAACTAAAATACAGACGAGCAAAATCATGGACACGGACAACAAAGAGGAAGAGCGTGACATTGGCCATGGGCCTCGATGGCGACGGTTGCCACGGCAACCATTTACCGCTGTTTTGTCACCGTTGGAAGGTGCAAAAGGACAAGACATCGTAACTAGGGGGCTATTTCAAGTCTTTCCAGGCTAGCTTAGCATGTCGCTTTTGGGTTCCAGGAGGAAACCAGAAAAAAGCTACACAACAGCCCACCTGGGATCAAACCCTCGAACTCAGAGCTGCGAGCCAGATGTGCTAACCACTCGACCAATGGGCCGCATTGGCTAAGTTAATTCATTCCGTTTCAATCACGTTTGCGGGGCTCATTTGCATGAAAAGGAGCTCAGAGGAGATTTTCCAAAGCGTGGAAAAGGAAACTTGCAGCTGTGCGCACACACACACACACACACACACACACATACACACACACACATCACACTAAGTCGCTGCGTGCTATTGACGGATTAAGATGTCCAATCAGGCCTTTCCTTCAAAACTGTATTTTAAATATGATTTGATCTATTTGGAGGTTTTGATCCTCGCTATCACTCCAATGTTGTTGTTGTTGTTTTTAAAAGCACTGGTCGACGTCCAAATGTCAATTTGTTTTTCCTGTGTCATCCACGCCAATAAATGAAGAAAAAAAAATGCGGTGGGAACGGCGCCGACGGGGCGCAGCTGGCCTTGACGCCAGCGAGCGACGCAGCTGCGTGGCCAAACGGCAGGAAGTGACCCGTGCCCACCACATGGACTCCCCCGATACTACTGCCTTGCCTTCTTTAACAAGACGGACATTGCGCTTCTGACCGGCAAAAGTCAGATAAACTAAACTAGCTAAATAATGATGCCATCTACAAGCCCCGGCCGGCCGGGATTGGCTAAAAAGGAAGACATGATGGACTCACCGCCACGCCGTCCTCGCTGCGCGTCTCTCGATACGTAAAGTTGCAGACGGCCCAGGCCAAGTAGTAGGTGGACATGCGCGGCGTGCGCGCAAAACGCCGCAGCGTGCGCCCGTCGTCCTCCCGCTCCTCCTCGCCGGCCAGCGGCGGCATGTTGGCCAGCGCCGTGTACGCCGGGTCGTGGCGCAGGCTCAGCGAGAAGGTGGCCTTGAACGCCGGTTCGTCGAAGCAGGGGAAGGCTTTGCGGGCGTGCGTGGGGCTGAACTGGGTCACCGCCAGGTACCTAAAAACATGGAGGGGGGGGGGGGGGGGGGGGCATTAGCACATTTGGTCATTCCATCTCAATTGGAATTCCCCTTTGCCCCAAAATGGCCGACGTCCCGGTCAGTCGCCCACATTGCCCCGAGCAAAAGAAAACGTGTTGTTGTTTTGGGGATTACGAGAAGAGTGATGTTATTGATTTGGGATTATTTGAGCAGATGCATTTTTCTAACAGGATTAGGTGGCCGGTTCAAACCTCGTCGGCGGGGGGGCGGGATTATCCCGTGATCCATTTCCTTTCGTTTTATAAAGACGGCGCCCCGGGCGAGCGGACGGGAAGTAGCTGGCGCGCTCTGAAAACGCGCACGCCGAAGATCATGACTGGACAATTTTGCCGCCATCTTTGAATGCTAAAGCGTGTCTGGTTTGACAAAAGGAAGCCCGGGAAAGCGCCGAGTCGTCACTTTGGCGGCGGCGGCGCCGCCGACGGGGTGGCCTTTCGGGGAACGCGCCTGCAAAACAAATAGCTCCCGAAAAAAACGTCTCGGCCCAATCCTTCAGACCAACGAATGCACGCGCACACAGCCGCGTGTCCATTATTTTTTGGGAGTCTTTGGAATAGACGGCGGCGGCGTAGGCGCGTTTACGCCCGTATCGATCGGGTATGGATAAGCGGAGTCAAGCGGGGGGGGGGGGGGGGGGGAACAAATGGGAAGCATCAGCGCTCAGCCAATCCGCTGGCTGGCTCTCGACTCATCAAATGTACAATACGTGCGTATTTGTATGCGTGGACGATACAATGCAGCGGCGTCCCCGGGAAAACAAAAACATGGTCACGGCGACACGTCTGGAGACGGGAAAGACATCGATTGGCGTCCATTGCAGTGACCACTTAAGAAGGCCTCTTACTAATAAGTGCGTGTGTGTGTAGGGAGGAGACTATGTGGCTGGCGCATGTCAAGTCTGACCTTTTCTAGTGGAAAACACCTGCTCCAAATGGGACTGGTGGCTTTGGACTTTTTGGAGGAGACGTACCGCTTTTGTCCGTCCAGAGTGTAGGAGCTCCTGAAGAAGCCCAGCAGCTCGTCCTCGATGGCCGCCTCGAAGCTCACGTTGAGCCGGTACGTCCGCGAGGCCTTCAGTTCTCGGTGCAGGACCAGCACCAGCATCTGCTTGGCCGGGAACAGGAAGTGGCGCTGCAGGCGGACCGCCCCGCCGCCGTGACGACCGCCGCTCAGCGACACGCTGGACACCTGAGGACACAAAAACAAATGTCACGTGAGCTCGGAAGCACAAAAGTGGACTCTGACCCGTGGCGGGAGTTGCCGGCCTCCCTCCTTAACGTGGCGACCCGCCGGGGCCTGGTGGGCCCAACACGTTAGGGCGGCCCCGGGCGCCGCCGACCCACTTGAAGCTAAGGTGCCACTTTGGGAATTTGGCCAAATAAATACACGCGATGCGACGTGACAACGTGGCGACAACGTGGCGACAACGTGGCGTCACCGAGGCAGCCGGCGGCCGAGGTCGCTCGGCGGCCCGCCCGGCGCGTACCTCCAGGCCGTCGGCGTGCAGCAGCACGAATCTGGTGGCGTTGACGCACTCCAAGTCGATGCTGACGTCTCCCGAGAAGGTGAAGTTGTCCATGTAGACGGCCACGTCCAAGTCGTAGTGGCGCGGACGCAGCGAGGCCGGCAGCCGGCTCCTCAGCCACGGGCGCGCCCCCTCCTCCTCCTCGTCCTGGCTCACCCGCTCTCCCCTGGCCCGATGGTCGCCCCGTCGTCCCGGCCCGGCGCCCCCCGCCCTCTCCTCCTCCTCCTCCTCGGGGCCCCCGCACTCCTCGGAACGTACGCCCAGCGCCACGGCCACGGCCGTCACCGCCACCAGGGTCAGGACGGACAGCGCGAAGGCGGCCACCAGTCGGCGGTGGGCCGCCGCGGAGCGCTCCCCTCCGACGCGGGGTCGCCCGGCGCCCACGGACGTCCCCCACTGCTCGGACATCCCGCGCCCGTTGCGCGCGCCGCCCGCCGTCGGGTCGTTGAGGCCCATACGCCCGATCACATGGGAGCCCGGCGCCCAAAGCGCGAAGAAGGGGAAGTCCGGCGCCTTAATGAGCGCTCCGATGTAAAAAGACGGGAACGTGCCGACGCTAGGCGGACGACCCGCGGCGCGTCGACACGTGCTCCCCGATGAATTATTCAAAGTAAAGCACGTCAGTTGCCGGATTGAAAAAGAAGAATCCTACGACATTTGTCCGCCGCTAATTGACGAGCGGAAGCAGACGGGACTTTGGCGCCGAGTCGACGTTGGCCCTGCGGGGGAAATGGGGAAAGAAGAAGAAGAAAAAAAATGTGTGGCTCGCTGGGAAGGCTAATCCCCGGATGAGCGTTGGGGGGTCCGACGCTAGTGGCTAGCGTGTCGCTCGACGGCGTCCGGAGCCGCCGAACCTCGTCAAGTTGCGAGCCTGCCGCGGCGCGCACATCCTCGCGCGGGAGGGTGAAGATGATGAAGAGGAGGAAGAGGAGGAGGAGGAGAAGAAGAACAAGAGAAAAAAAAGGAGGAGGAGGCAGCGGCGTGTGCGGCGGCGCCTGCACAAAATATGAAGGATGGAGCCTTTGAGTCATTTGCTGATTTGCTCTCATAACTTATTGTTTATAACTTTTGAACGTTAGCCAATAGCAGAGGCGGTCCTGGCCGGGAAACTCTCTCACCCGCTAAAATACATAAAAACACCATAGATTTAACTCCATTAAAAAGTACAATCAACATCATCTGAATTCCGACCGTCACGAGTGTTTTTTGCCCGTTAAATTGTCTTTCCGATAATTGGATTCCACCTCCAACTCATTTGTACTGCGTGCAGTGGCGCTTTTCTGACACTAGGGGCAAAACTCTGATACTCTATTGATGTGTAAATGAGGGATAATAGTAGTTAAAAGCTGATATATCATTTTAAAAATGACGCCCCCCTGCAGATGGCGCCCGCCCAAATGACCCGTGGCAAAAACCGGCCCTCCCAATTGGAAAACATGACGTGACCCGTCCAATCTATTTTGAAATGACTTTTTTTTTCTCAAGATGGACTGACACGCTAGTTGTACAGCGTGGTGGGCGGGAACACGCCTGGGGAAGGTGCGCGTGGGGCGCTGGATAGGCAGCGCGTGTCATGTGCATCACTCTTGCGGCAAATGTGTGGGTGTGCAAATGGAGCTATGTGGCCAAATATTGGGAATTTTCAAAACCTAAAGGGGAATCAATTAGCGTGAGTCATTTAAATGTGCGCCCGTGCACGTCGCCGCCCTTTGATAAGCCATTTTTCATCATGTGACAGCTGCGTGAGAGACGCTGATTACATTTTTTGATTGCCTTTACACTTGGTGGAATTAGCAGCGCACGTGCGCGCCCTAAACACGTTTTGGGTGGCCATTCCACAGCCACGTTTGTTTCTGGGGTGGGCCAACAGGGGGCGCTATTCCGTAGCCTTAGGGCCGGAAATGGCGTTTCTATTTTGGCTCTTGTTTTGGTTCGTAGCGCACACAAAAGAGGAAGGATAATCAAATGACGCAGATTAATTAGCAGCCCGCGCCTGGCTAAGCCTTTCTTTGTGTTCTCTCAGCACCAGAACGGCGCTAGGCTAAGCTAATTAGCCGACCCGTTTGCGGGCGCGAAGAAATGTAGTCATAAAGTCTGGGATTTTCGATGATAAATAAAGAAGTCGGCGATTGTTTGGCTCTGCAAATGCCATTGTAACTCAGAACGTAGCTACTTAAACGACACCCACGATAGCCCAAACATACCCGCGAGCGCTGGAAATTTGCCCGTACCCCGGAGCCCAATGTGGTTAAACCCCGGCGCCGTCTCCCAGGCAACCGGGACGGATGTTTGCGTCGACAAAACCACACATTTCCAAACGTCGAAAGGTCCCGTGGGCGTGAGATTTCATCGCTAACATTCCCCCGATGTTTTGTCATGGAGCTAGCTTGCCATCGAGGTGAAAGTGAGCTAATGCTAACGACACGGAATGGCTGATAAAAGCCGGCGTGCCCGTGCATGAACGGACCGGGGCGCCGTAACGACACAATATTGCTAAGGGGCTAACGGAGCCAAAGTCGGCGAGCCAGTTTTACGAGCGCTCTCGCCGTCGGCGCTCCGCATCTGCGCTAACGTACTTTACGGCTTTTATTGCTTTGATTGCTTTTATTGCCGCTGCCGCCGCCGGGCTCTGGCGCGCTGGCAGCACACGCGTGTCATGTGACCTCCTCCGAGAGAAGCCAAATCAAATGTTTTTTTATTCCAGCGGCCAGACAACAATAACTTTAATCGCTTTATTTACGCTCAGTGTGAGCGTTCACACCGTGTGACTGCTAGCGCCGAGAAAGCTAAGCTAAGCCGACGACGCTAACTATTTCAATGCCACTGACGGCGATAGACGTCCAATCAAGTCATTATACCACTTTTGGACGTCCCGTCCTTTGGAGTGTTAGGGTTAGCGACCCGGTTCACTTGCTGCCGGCCTCCCACTTTAAATGGATGGGACATCTAGTGCTGTCAAACTGGGCCAGCGAGTTCATATGGCGGGCCTGATTTATTTGATTTGACCAGAGTAAAGCTTCGATAAAAAAAAAAAATCCATTGGCAGAAAATGCGCATTCCTCAATCCCTGCTTCTGTCTATTATGGCCAATTTTCCTGGTGGTATTTTATCAAAGCCTCAAGCGGAGCCTCCTCCTTCTCCGACACTACGTCAAAACGACGATCTGCGGCGGCAGCGCAAAAAAACGGCGCCCCCAACTTTTAACGCCGGCTGCGCAAAACACACCTGAAATGAATAATGCAAGAATCGTCATTGTGCTAAGAAGCGAGACGAGTCCGCGGGGACGAGGGGGGGACGGACGACGACATCCGATGACGTCCCGATTGGAAGACGTGCAGCGCTACATTATCTGGCGTCCTTGCTTGCGCAAGGTCACGCACGGTTTTGTTGGGCCGGCCACTCTGACGGACGCGTCTCTGCTTTTGTCTCGGTGGCGGACACTTGTGTTGAAACAGCGTGTTTGCTCCGTCTTCGTTTTCCTGAATGTCATCGCAAGGTCTACCACGCACAAAATCCACTTAGCCAATGTGTGTGTGTGTGTGTGTGTTTCTACCTGTTGCATCAGTGGTACAATGTAAAAACTTGGGAAATGTCTGACATGGCCAGCAAACCTGTTTTTATGTTAACAGAAATAGCTTAATTATGGCGGTTCATAGGTTACATGACCAGACGCAATATGTCAATCACTGCATGTTTTTATGTTGACTTTTACCTTAATTATTCGCATATTATCCCCTCTGCTTACAAGTGGCACTTTTATTTTTGCCTTCAAATTGTTGAATTTTAAAATTTCTCTCGTATAAGGCTTCCATATTCTTAGTTTTACTAAGGAGTACGAAACGTGTTACTTTGAAGGGAAAAGGGGGGGGGGGGAGTACACCGAGGAAGTGTTTCCTCCGTAGAGGTCATTTGTCAACCCTTGCAAAATGGCGGCGCCCCGAGCGAGCCAGCGAGCGGTGGACTTTATGAGTTGAACTTCAAAGTTTCTCCGTACAATTATTAAGATCGCCCATTAAAATGCAGATTAATATTTGTGAACTAACAAGAACAATTGTTAAGAAACACAATTTAATATGAAACAAAGATTGTACCGTACCTTGTTGTGATGATATCGGCGTCCAAGGCGCAATCTTCCTCGGGCAGTCAGTTATCCACATGGCCAAAGCAAATAGTTTTAAGAAATATTATTACAATACTTTTTGTCGTATTCCTAAAAATGATATTAATCAATTTCCTATTGTGGGTATAGCGAATACTAGAATCATTTCTTCCGTAGCAGCTAGCGGCGGCAGCGCAACTTCCGCTTCCGGTCATGTGCCCGTCCTCCCAGGTAGGGCCACACTACCAGATGTAGACACTGCCCCCTGGCGGCCGGCGGAATACCATCCAATTGCGACAAGCTTTTTTGGTCCGTTGAATGCTTGTGTTATTGCTCCTATACTATCAACTTTTCATATTTATGGGATGAATCCGCCATAATCGGATCTGGGAAGTGGAATCTTTGACATGGAAAACTAATTTACAGCCTGTAAAATCCGATGTTTATATATTTTTTTCCATCTGATTATTTGAGGTATGCCTTCCATTCCTTAGATTGGGAAAAAATGTTATCAAATGTTTCAGGGTTAGTGATTTTGAAGCTGTGATGTTTCAGTATTCCTGCCATGAAACCATTTCAAGGCACTGTCCTCATTTAAAGACATGCAAATGTTCTGATAGTGATACAAAAAGGCTTAACTCGGGTTCAAGTCCGTCCATCCGGCCAACTCTTCCACCCGAACTGGCGCATCTGTAAACGAGAACAGGCATATTCTGACGAGATAGCAAGCGAAATGCGGACAAAAAAGCGCGAGGAGGCCCAGCTGCCCGCCTTGCCATCTGAGCCTTCACGCCCCAGCGCGCCTCCGCGGGGGAGGCCGGCTCCTCGTGGCCACGCCGTCGGCGCCGTCCCGAGGTGGACAATGCACTTAGACGGCTTGGTATCAGACGATTTATTGAGGATAATGTAACAGTACACACGGTGAATGACAAGAAGCCAGCGGCCAAAATTGAACAAACCCTTCACTCTCGGCCAATGACGGCAATGGACGTCCATTTGAAGTGCGGGGATTGAACTTTTGGTTGCTTGAAAAACAAAATGACATCATCATCAAATGACCCTAATATTGGTCATCATACAAAGATAAAAAAAAAATCTATAGAAATATCAAAAGATTTTGCAATGTTTCGGTACAGGCGGCTAAACACTTTGCAGCGTGCATGTGGGTGGGCGGGGCCCTTTCAGGGGCCCTTTCAGGGGCCCTTTCAGTAACCCTTCATGGCCATGTTAGAGGCGCCGGCCCGCTGGTGGCGCCGCACCTGGTGTATCATCAGGAGGGTCGCCAGCAGGCCCAGGAACTGCGGGCGGGGAAAGGGAGCGAGCACGGCGGTTAGCCGTGGCGTCCCTCCCGCGCCCGTTGGCCGACGGATGGACTCACCGCGGTGATGGCGAAGCCGAAGGTCAAGCCCATGGCGATGTTGAACAAAAAGTCTGAGACGCTGATCAGGAGCTGGCCGCAGGTCTGTTGAGCAAGACACAGACATTCAGCTAGTCATTGGCCGCATTTTCTCACCAATGAAGGTGGATCTAGAGCAGGGGTGTCAAACATACGGCCCGCGGGCCGGATCCGGCCCGTCCGGTGGTTTGGTACGGCCCGGGGAAGAAAGCAGCATTGTATTAAAAAAAAAAGAATTTTCTTTAAACTTTGTAGTTCTTGTATTATGTTATTCTCATGTTCATAATATATTGTTCATAATGTAAAACTCGGGCTGAAAATGGCCGACTCCCCATTCATGTTTGGATGTGTGTTGTGATGGTCGTGAGCTCCCCGACGGGTCTATACATTTCTATATTTTGCGTTCTTACTTGTTGGTAGATCTTATCCGGGCCGGTGGAACCCTGTCAAAAAAACAAAACAACAAAAGGATGAGCGAGCGCGGCCATGCGGCAAGTCGAGGACGGCGAGCAAGGTTACCGCTGGCTTGTCTCTGCAGCCGGAATGCCCGAAGGTCCCAAACCCCCCGAAGCCGTCCAGTCCGGGTCGGCAGCGGCACGAGTCCGGGATACGGTCGCCCCAGTCGCCGGCGCTCGACAAGCCGCAGCATTGACCCTGGGTCGGAAGAAAAGGCCCAAATCGTCAGGCCGGTCGGCGAGACTTTCCGGCCCTCGGTGGCGGCGGCGCGTTTCTCACGCCCTCCTGCAGCTGATCGAGGAAGGAACGGAAGCCTTCGTCCCCCATGAAGGACTCGGCCACCTGCGACGACGCCTCGCCGAAACTCTGGCGAATCTGGGAGACAACGGTGAGGAAGGAAAAGTTGAGCTAGAAAAGGGACAATGAAGAAGAGGCATGATAAAGGCAGCTACCTTATTCCTCATGACGAGCACCACGATGCCAAAGATGAGCATGATGATCATCCCGGCCGCCATGAAGCCGGCAAACTGCAGAGAAAGCAGGAGTTAACTGGGAGCTAGTAGCGAGACATTAGAAGCTAGTTACTAGCTAGAAGCTAGCAGCGCTTTACTAGCTACTAGCTTTGAGCTTCTAGCTACTACCTGCTAGTAGCAGGTAGTAGCTAGCACGCGGCCCAGCCCCTGTCCCATACATACGATCTTGAGGGCCAGCTCCTTCTCAGATATTCCCGCATAGATTCCCAAGCAGGAAATGCCCAGGACGCCGATGGCGAAGACCCACATCCAGCCCAGGCCCGGGGCGCCCAACGCCGACAGCTGATTGAAAAAAAAGAGGGAAAAAAAAGTGAATTAGGAATCTTATGATGACTATGACATATTTTCATTTTGATATATTAGTACTGTATGATTAAACACTTGATGCTTGCGAGTTTGAATGACAGGCAAATGTCTCCCATGCAGTGGACGCTCAGCTGGTTTATGTTTGGGAGGGGGAGCCGGAGCTCTGTTTACATCCATTTGACAGGAAAAAAAATGTCTGTGGATTAACCCGCTCTGGTCTGCTCTGTCTCCTCCTCCTCCTCCTCCTCTTCCGAAATGGATTAAAAAAAGAGAGGGGGGCTGGTCGGGGTCTCCGAGGAATCCAAACACGTGAGAACCGTTTGGACTTGGCAGAAACAAATGTTTTTTTTTCTTCTTCTCCGGGCCGTTTCCCGGCACGACCTTGGCCAGCATTCCAGGAAATTCTACACCTCGCTAGCGGATGCTACGCTAAAGCGCTAGCCTTCCCATGCATGAGTCACTTGGTTTTATCTCGTAAACGCGTTGGCGTTTTAATGCGAAACAGAACAGGAGAGGAAATTGACTACATGCGTACCAGACTGTCCGAGCCTCCCGCTCCCACTGGTTTGGACACTTTTTTAAATTGTCTTTAGCTTCAGCCACTGTAATATTTTGTTTGAGTCGCCACTCATCATTGACTTTCCCGGGCCTCACAAAAGGATGCGGCAGGCCATATTTGGCCCCCGGGCCGCCACTTTGACACCAAAGTTGATTTTTTTAGGTCATTGAATTGTTTATTGTTGAAAATGTTTACCTGCAGAGAGTAAACGCTGGCCTTCACCGCCCCGAAGATGAGGAGACATCCGATAATCTGAGACAAAAAAAAAGTCATAAAAATCTAAATCACATATATACTAAGTTCAGTTTGTGGTTCTGTTTTCGCAAGAAACGAAACTCAACCTGATTAGTGTATACATGCCAGAATGGAAACTCAACTTGCAGTTATGCAATCACCTTCCTCAAAGTCCCCTCCCTCCATATAACAATGCATACTGGGATTTTTTTTAATAGAAAAAAATCATTTCCCACACTTTTTCCATTGCATCAAGAAAAAAACAATCCCAAAAAGTTAAAAACACAAATTGTGCTGCTCTCTTTTTAGAGTACAAATATTCAGATGCCTTAAAAAAATCCCTTTTAGTCATTTTAAAAATGAGTTTGATAAAATAGTCTTTGGTGGAAAAGTGCCAGAGTACACATTTTTCCCGAGAAAACCCCAACGCATCATTCAAGTATTTGTACTCACGGCAAAGACGATATTGAAGAAGACAAAAAGACACTTGAGACAGCTGTTGATTTTGGCCATGTTGACGTTGAAGTGGGACTTGGTGTCTGTCGTCTTGGATCAACCTGAACTTGGACTGCTGCCGTGCCTTTGACTCGCCTCGTTTTGGGTTGGCGGGGATGACGGAGTCGGCATCCGTGTTTAGGGAGGACGTCCCCTAAAAAGCATCACACACCCCCACACACACACACACATAAAAGAGTACTCTGCATGCTACATAGTGCATCAAATGAGCCTTTTTTAACAAGTAGCACCTGACAATAACTCATATAATATACTATAAACAATATATAAATTAAATTTCTGGGAGGGAACATTTTTCTCATATCACTAAACAAGATCAGACATGTTAAAGAAATATAGTGAAATAGAAAACCACAAGCTAAATAGGCATCTGTCAGTTTTTCAGAAAATAACGCCAGCCAAACAAGGGAATAAAAAAATGCGATTTAAAGTCCACAAAATACTGTCATATTTTCTTCTTCTGTCCAATGGAACCAACCGAAAACGTCCACACTTAAGGTTCAATTTTTTATGTGTTCCCCACAGATAGGGTGAGGAATGCGAGTTTTATTGTGAAAGGGAAGGAAGGGCGGCGACAGGATGAGGCTTACTTCCTGCTACGACTTTCTTTAAATTCTGGACGTAATAAACTTTTTTTTTTTTTACCCCATTGGTCGACAAATGTATTTCATAAAGGACAGCACATAATAATGAACATATTTATATCCATGTTAATAACCATATATATGTAAATTAACCCAAGGGCTAATTCCCATCATTAGTCCATTGTGTAGGTTGAAGACAAATGCTAACACATAAACGACACGTAAAAGAGTTTTCCACAATTCTCACCCAAATTGGCCACTTGTTCTTCTATTTGGACGTTCTCTGACAGCCATTCCATCTTAAACAAACCGCATTTCTTGTTCATATTGGCTCGTTTTGCCATGATAAAGGCTTGGCAGCAGCCCCACCAAACCATTAGCTATATGCTAACCTGCCACTCAGAGGCACCTGCGAACATTTACTCATGCGGCGGAAGTAAACAAACGTGACGTGTCCCGTATCATATGATTGGCTGTAAATTAACGTGACTTGAACCGCATCATATCATTGGCTGGATAGTGATAGTCATAATTTTATCCGTAATTACCTTTTCTTCTTCTGTCTGTAACAAGCTGCCAATGTCTGATTTCCGTTCCAAAATGGCAAATAAGAAAAATTATAATTTAAAAAGAATATATTTTTCCAATTCAAGTGGGATTTTATTTAGTGCGCTGCTGTGCGCGGAGGACACGATAGTGCACAATTGCGCGCGCACGCGCGCAGTTTAGAGTGAACATGGGTTAACACTAGCGTTAAGTGATTTATAAATCATCAGCTTGATTACAGCAAAACATAACTGAAAAAATGATTTCCATTCTTTGAATGATGTAAAAAAAATCAAATAAAAATCAAGAAAAAAAAGACAGGAATTTTAATCCATAACAAAGTCCATCAGTGCCAGCTTTCAGGCAGTGGTGGCGCCGTCGCGCTTTCCGATCTGGCAGTACAGCATCATGGAGAATACCATGCCGGCGATCTACCCGTACGGAGAGAGAAAACCAGAGGATTGGACGCCCGGCGAAAGGGCATTGGCGGCGGCGGCGATTTATGAGAGTGTTCTGACCAGCAAGATGGCGATGGCAAAGGCGATGCCGACGACCACTTCCATGTGTTTCTCCATCAGCTGGATGATTTGCCGGGAGCACGACTGCAACAAAACGCACTCGTTCTTCGCTGCGACCAGTTAGCAATCAAATATTTTTACCCGATGGGATCGGACGCTTGCTTTCCTCTGGGTACTGGCCTTTCTCCTGTATGTTAGGCTAATTGTAGGCTAAAATGTCCCCCAGCTCCAAGTGTGTCTTCGTACCCTGTGATTGACTAGCCAGTGATTCAGGATGTGCCCGGCCTGTTGACTGGGACCTGATCCAGCACCCCCCAATATGTTTAGCCCGGTAAACAAGACCTTTTTGGCTTTTTTGCCTGTGAGATTGATGAAAATGGAGGGGAAAGAGATCAAGCTAAAGTCGGCGTTCATACCGTGCTAAAGTAGCCGTTGGCGCCGCAGTCGGGTTCCGTGGCCGTGCATTTGCACGAGGCGGGCACCGTCACCCAGTCTTGGTAGCCGTTCACCAGGCCGCAACACTTGAGCTTCAAACGCCAACGTTAGCGCTCGGCCCAGCCCATGTAGCGAGCGGCTAACGGCTAAACGGCGCCCGGCGTTTACCTCCTCCTGCAGCTTCTCCAAGTCCATCCTGACTTGCTCCGTTTGGCCGGACAGCGGCATGAACTTCTGGAGACGCTCCTTCACCCAGTCCTTCACCTGCGGAGGCGGGCGTCAGGCGGTGGGCGACGGCGTGACGCCCGGGGCGACCACCTTACCTTATCCTCGCCCACGGCGCCGAGGATTCCCGCCACCACCAGGAGGATGAAGATGAGCAGGAGGCTGGCAAAGAACTGCGCGGAAAGGAGGCGTCAATCTCGTGGCGGCCAGACCCACCCCACCTTGGTTGGGCCTTCTCCTCACCAGGATCAGCATGCATCGGTTCTCCTTGATGGCGCCGCAGCAGCCCAGGAAGCCCAACACCATGATGATGACGCCCACGGCGATCAGCAAGTCGATGCCCGGGAGCGACTCGTCGGTGATCTGAGGCCACGGCATGGACGTAAGACGGCGTCTTCCAAGCTTTTTTTTATTTTGTTACTCACCGAGTTGCCGTCCTTGTTGACTTTCAGGTAGATGGACACGCCCAGGATGATGCAGCCGCTCAGCTACGCAAATCATAAAAACAAAAAGACAAAACCGGCCGGTGAATTACACACGCAGGGATTGGCCTGTGGCGCCATGTCAAAAAAAAAAAAAACAGCTAGCGTAGTAGCTAACCGCCGGCCGCCAATGATCCCTCATCAATGTTTTATTCAATACGACGACCGAAGGCCGAATGAGCGGACTTTGCTAGCCCTTCCGCTCTGAAGGGATTGGACGCCTATTACCGTGGAGGACGCCACACCGGGCCAAAGCTGGCCCCCGAGGGTACGTTTTTTTGTCTGTCGCGCTGGTGTCGCTCGCATAGCAAAAGAGTGACAAAGTCACCACCTGGGCCAGAAAAGGCCCCGCCCTGAAAGCGGCACCCAGGTGAGGCCCGACAAACCCGTTCTGAGCACAAAGAAACTTCCTTGCGCTGGTATCGAGCTCAAATTCGAATCTCTCAAAGCGCTAAAAGAGACGGGCAAATGGTCAAAAGGCGAAAGAGAAAAGGCTGAATGTTGACTACGCCACAGGATGGAAATAAGGGGATGGGGGGGGGGGTGGCTGTGCTTGTAAAGGGCAGGGAGAAGATGGAAAAAGTAGTACAAGCAATACATTTGAAAGTAATGTAAAGGCAAAACGAGTTTTTGTTCTCACCCAGAAGAGTAAATTGAAGATGAAGAGCAAATACTTGATACACTTATTGACAGCCATCTTGCTTTTGTCGTCGTCTGTCTTTCTGGCGTTCTTTCTTCTTCTTCTCTTCTTCTTTTCTTTCCCCCAACACGCTCTACCTGTTTGAGCAGGCCACGCCCTTTCTCCGGTCTCCACCTATAACATGTCATCACCTAGCAGATGATTGACAGCGGCCGCAAACGCCTCCCGTGAGCTGGTGAGGAAGCGCTTTGTCCATTAGAGGGCGCTCGTTGTACAGAGCAACATCAGCACAAAGACGTGTTGTTTCCATCTTTTCATCCTCGCTTTATCCTGTAATATAATAACCAAAGAGCGTTTCATTATTCATTTGTATAAATATGAACATGTTTTTGCATTTTTTTCACGCTCTACTTTTGTCGCCATGACAACTGACTTTCACTTTCTTTTTGTCCTGAGCATCGGGGCGAAGACGAAGATGCAGAGTTGCGCGTGCGCGCGGCTGGCTCCTGGGCGGGGCTTGTCTTCCGCCCCTCCGTCGGTCGGTCCGTCCGTCGGGGAGTCCATCGTAGCATCTTCTCGTCTGGTGCCTCGAAGGAACCCGCAACAGGGGCGGTTCCGTTCGGTTCCGCTCGGCTCCGCTCGGTTCCGCTCCGAACTCGAACCTCGACCGACGAAGACTACGAAGATGACAATGAGGATGAAGATGCGACGCCAAGACTAACAGCGGACAAGAAAGGCGCTTCCACGCACACACACGCGCGCGTGCACACGGGCAGCCGCCATTGTCTGGTCGCGCACGCGCGCCACGATGCTCCCGTCCCGGCTCGTGCTCGCGGCCCAGCTGCTCGCTTCGGTGCAGGTAGGACTTTCAAACAAACGGCTGGCTGGGTGCAATTGTCTGTCGACAAAAATGCGGGACGCGCGCGCGCGTGCGTGCGTGCAAAGTGGGTCAGTCCGTCGGCCCGACCGACCGAACGTGCGCGCCCCGCCAGCTGGGGCGCGCGCGTGCATGTGCGCGACGCCTTCACTCAGCATCTGTGCTGACTTGTGAGCTCACAGTTGTTTGGGATTGGTCACGTGGGACCTGTCCATCCGTGTGATTGGTCTTTGAGTTCACCTGTCGTCACCCAGATTGCCGGTGTGTGACCCAGGTGTTTGGGATTGAATCTCGACCAATCCATTGAACCAGAGTGACGTCTTTGGCTGGCGCTCTCCACGAGGGACGTCCAATCGCGGGCCTTCCTTTAAACGAACAAATTGAGTTTGTCGCTGGTAAAGGTCCGATCCGTTCGAAGCGGAAGAAGTGGAAAGGGGGTGATCCTCAAACGGATTGGCCGACATTGAATGGCGAGCAGTTCTTTGCCCAAATGGAGCAGTCTCTGGCCAGCAAAGCGTCCAATCCTGGCCTAAATAACACTCTAAAGATGATTTCACAGCATTCTGCTGGATGGGGTGGAGCTAATGAACGAATGCACCAGCAGCAGAAGCGGAAGAAAGGGCTCCAAAAAAGCAACACGGCCAAGCCAGAGAGCCCAGATTAGCATGAGCGCCGTTAGCTACATTAGCATTCAAGCGGCCTTGGGGGCCCCCGGCGGGGTCTCCTTGTCTGTCTGTCCGTGTCCATGGAGATGCTGGAATGTGACACACTTAATGAGCATCTCCTTTCATCTCTGTTGCCGTGGCGACGCATGCAGCAGCCTTCTCTCCCCGGCGCTTTTTTTGTCTGGCTTTTATTCCTCCGCTTGCCTGGAAGGGAACTCACGTGGGCCTTCCCTTCCCGGTGAGGGGGTGTCGTGACCCTACAGACGAGGGTGGATGTCCATGTCAAAGTGCATTCAAAAGCAAAAAAAAAAAGAGGCTCATGACAAACTCTTTCCGTCTCTATAGACAGACACTGTTAGCAAGATGCTAACCCTAACACGTTGATCTTCCTCTGGCCGGCAGATACCCTTCCGCCCATGAGTTTATCATAAGAGGATGTTATCTGCCAGCCCTCTCGTTTACAATAGATTGGACGTTCATCACAACCATTGGGGGGGGGGGGGGCGTTGGGTGGGGACAGGCAGGAGAAGGGGGGAGCCGTAATACGCCGTGTCTGTCGTCGCGTGACGGGCGGAGACGCCAGACAAAGGAGAAATTGAGCGGTGAAGGCCCTCGTGCCTCGCGCCGACCTCCACACCCCTGACAGACTTTGTCCCGGCGTGGCCGCCGCGGGAGAGCGCGTGACGGCCTTTTGGTACGGCGGGAGAGCCGCCGAGGACGGCCCGTCTTCCATTTTCTCTCCGCTGGCTGGCTGGCTGGGGAGGTCACGCGTTGAAGGCGGATCCAGCTTTTTCTTTTTCTGGGTCAGGCCGTAAAGGACAATGAGGCCAGTGTGTGGGACGGAGGAGACACGGCGTGGAAAAGGCCGCACGCTGACGGCTTTCTCTCTCTGGCTTCTTCTTTGAGCCCTCGCTTAGATTCAAGAGAATTGCCACGGAGGAGCCTGGGACACGGACAGAAAAAATAGTACAAAAATACATCAACTTCCATTTCAAAAGCCACTATTCGTATACATACAAATGAGGGGGGCAGGGCCCGTTTATCGCCATCTAGATATCACCGTTAGTTTCATCGATATATTTACCCAGATCGTGACGGCGGCGGTGGCTTTTTTGTACTTCCAGGTCAGCCTGGCTTTCCGGGCGCACCTGAGCGACAGCGGGCAAATCCAGGCCACCCTGGAGGACTCGGACCTCCGTCAGAACGTCTCGGGGTACGCGGCGCGGATCTCCGGCGAGGCCCGGCCCAGCGTGATCCCGTTGGGGGGGCCCGGCCGGCCCTCGCTCTTCAACGCCTCCGTCCACGGCCTGTGCTACAGCGTGGGACTGCTTCTCCGGCGAGGAACGTCGTGGTCCGGGCCCGTCCAGACCGTGCTGGTCCTCACCAGTGAGTGGACGTGCCTGTGGTGGCAAAAGAATGAGAACAGATGTCAAATACTACAATGAGGGTGTCTTTCCCCACGCCGCCGCCCCCCAGAACCGCTTCCCGTGAGCAGCGTGCAGATCTCCGACTACGGGGAGTCCCCGGAAAGCGCGGCGGCGGTCTTCCAGATCCAAACTCCCGTCGGAAACGTCTTCAGTCGGGTCAACATTAGCTACAGCGAAGGCAGCGAGAGGCACTCCATCCTTTACAAAGGTGAGCCCCCAAAAAAACGCCACAAAAATGGCGATCCACCAGCTCAGACGTCCGGTCCGCTCTCCCAGACTTCCACCGGGGCAAGACGGTGTTCAAGCACTGGCTGCCGGGCATGTGCTACCGCAACATCACTTTCCAGCTGGTCTCCGAGGCCGGCGTCTCCCAGACGGCGTTGAGGGCGCACAGCGACGTCACTCACGTGCCCCTGCGTCACAGGACGGGTACCAAAGTCCGACGGGGGGGTGTTTGAACTTTTGCTCCGGTTTGGACAACCCCAATCTCGACGGAGTGGCTTTTCCCTTGAGACTTCGTCTTTGTGCGCAGCGCCCAATCCGCCCCTGGACATCTCCTGGAAGGTGGTCAACCTGAGCCCCGGCCCCACGCGGGAAAGCCGCCGGCTTTTGCGCTCGGTCCCACCCGCGGAGGAGGAGGAGACGGCGGCCTCGGCCGAGGAACCGCCCCTGGGCTCCGGCCCCGCCCCCCGGCGCCCCGTGGACGGGGAGGACGAGTTCGTCAACGGCGAAGCGCCCGACTTTGTCAACGGCGACTTCGGGGGCTCCGGCGACGCGGGCTCGGCCCTCCAGGTGGAGGAGTCTCTGCACCTGGCCGCCAAGATGCTGCCCGTCCTGCTGGAGGTGCGCTGGTTGCCCCCACGGGCGCCCACCAGCTACGACGGCTTCAACGTCTACATCTCCCGAGATGGTACGGCCGCCGCCGCCTTCCCGGGGAAGTCCGGGACTGATTTCCATGCACTTAGGCAACGCCACACAGACGGCCAGCGTGGACCAAAGCACGGACGAGTTCTTCGCCGAGTTGACCGAGGCGGGCACCTACGGCGTCAGGGTGGCCACGCTGAGCGCGGCGGGAGAGTGCGAGGCCAAAGAGAGCGCCGCCACCCTTGACTCCGCCTTCTCCTTCTACCTGGGTGAGTCACGGGGAGATGTTTTTTGTGGGAGCCAGAGGTCACGGGCGCCATCCTCCCCAGGACCCGACGGCCGTCCCCTGAGCGAGCCGCGGCAGCGTCCCCGCGCCGTCAGCGTGCGCCTGCTGGACTCCAGCACGGCGGCCGTGTCCTGGGCGCCGTCGGCGGAGAAGCACGACGGCAGCGTGGTGTCGGTGGTGTCCACCACCTGCCTGAAGCCCGGTCCCGGCCAGAGGATGGAGAGCAACTACTGCGCCGAGGTGACGCTCGCCGTCGGGTGTCACGGCGGGAGCCGACTTGACCCCGGCCGTCTGGTCGCAGGAGAACTCCACGGGCAACGTCATCGACAACCTGACGCCCGGGGCTCAGTACCGGATGGTGGTCTACCACACCAACGGACCTCTCGTCAGTCCGCCCTCGGAAGCCGTCGTCGTGGACATCGGTGAGGAGCGGCGACCACGGGTGGGAAAGTGCGTCCCTCCGTCCTAGCCTTTTGTCCCTTTCGTCCCGCAGAGCCCACGGGGGTCCGAGAGCTGAGCGTGTACCCGCTGGGCCCCACGGCGGTCATCTTGAGCTGGCGGCGTCCCTTTCACGTGACCTTCCGCAAGTACGTCCTCCAGACCTTCTTCTTCAACCCGGTCACCCTGAGCTCCGAGTGGAACACCTACTACGAGATCGCCGCCACCGCCTCGGTCATAGCGTCGGTGGTGAGAGACAACGGAAAAAAACGATCTCAAATTGAGGAATGTCCTTCGCCACTCACCCTCTCGTCCTCTTCCAGAGGGTGACGGATCTGCTGCCGGCTTGGTACTACAACTTCCGCGTGACCATGGTGACCTGGGGCGAGCCGCCGCTCAGTTGCTGCGACGGCGCCACCGTCAGCTTCGTCACGGGTACGTACGGCAGACGGCGGGCGGGCGGGCGCTCTGGGCCGGACGGAGCGCCCTTTTTCAGCGGCCTTTTTTTCAGCTCCCGAGGCGCCTCACATCTCCTCGGCCGATTACTCCCACGGCGTCCTGTTTGTCCGCTGGAGCTACGGGGAAGTCTTCGTGGACCTGTCGCATTCCAGGATCACCCACTGGCAGGTGGCGGCGGTGGGCAGGAAAAGCCCCGAGAGGAGCTACTCGCTGGACGTGAGTGGTCCAGCGCCACTTCCCGGCGGGCGGGACCCCGGGCCCACCACCACCCTCTCTTCCGGGCAGGTGTCTCGAAACGCCATGCGCGCCGGCCTGCCGCTGCCGCCCGGCGACATCTACAACGTGACGGTGACGGCGTGCGCCGAGCGCGGGCGAAACGCCTCCCTCCCCAGCGTGGTCAGACTGGGTGAGTGGGCCGGTCGTCGCCTCGTGCGGGTCCGTCCCCATCCTGACGGCGTCTACGCTCGTGTCAGAACCGGCCCCTCCCAGGTCTCTGTACGCCGTCAACGCCACGCACTCGTCGGTGACCCTGCTGTGGAGCGAGGACGGCGTGGTGGACCACTACCAGGTGATCTGCAGAGCCAGCGCGGGCGGCGACCAACGAGTCCAGGTAAAAGGCGGGCGGGCGGGCGGGGTCTTAACGTGGGGGAAGAGCCGTCTGGCAGTGTGGCGGCGCTCCGCTGGCTTCAGGTCCCGGACCCCCAGCTGTCCAGCTCGCACGTGCTGACCGTGTCGGGCCTGACGCCGGCGTCCCGCTACGAGTGCAGCGTGGTCAGCTTCAGCTACGGCGCGGCCAGCGAGCCGGCCCGCGTGGCCGTGGCCACGGCCGGTAGGTGGCGCCGCCTAGCGACGATGGCGGCGTCCCGCCGTGGTGCTTGAATTTTGTTTTTGTTTTTTGCAACTGCCGCCCCCCCCGCAGCCAAGGAGATGAACCCCGGCGTGGCGGCCATCTCGGCCTTGGCCCTCCTGAGCGTTTCGCTGCTGGTTTTGCTGGTTTTCTTCCTACTGCTTCTGCGCAAAAAGCACCTGCAGATGAGCAGGTAAGGTAGCGCAAGCCCCGCCTCCGGCCAGAGCCCGCCCACCAGCCCTCTCTCTCTTCCTATCAGGGAGTGCGGCGCCGAGACCTTTGTCAATTTCGCCTCCTTCGAAAGGGACGGCAAGCTGCCTTACAACTGGTAAGATGGCGGCGCTATGCTACATGCTACGTGCTACACTTTGCTCCAAAGAACACCTGTGATGGATCAATCCATCTTGGCCCAAATATAAGACGACTCCTCTGTTTGGAAAAGATTTTTTGGAAGAACAAATTCTATTTTTAGACACAAAATAAAGACACACAATTTAGACACAATATACTCTATATAATATATTATATAAGTGTTATGAAAATGTAAATGAAGCCATCTACTATGATAAGACAACAAAATCAAAGTCTATAAAAGCCATTTAGCATTGTGAATGTCTTGATCCCGAATGTAAGACGACCCCCCCATGCAACAAAAAACACATTTTTCCAATGACACATAAATGCATCTTACAAAGCCACAATTAAAAATAATAATGTAAATAAATCAGCACACTCTATTGCGGCGGGTTGGCCCCACTTGACACTGTCACTGTTACTTTTACGAGGGATGTCATTCAACTTTTAGCCGACAGGTCGTGCCGAGTGACATTTCTAAATCGAGCTTATACGTTGCGCTATTTCAGTTAGCATTTTCTGTTGCGGGAGCTAACTGTTGACATTTGCAAATGATCCCTATTATTTCTGTAGCGCGGAGGGGGGATTTACTACACTATAATTGAAAACCGTGGGCACGTTATGGGCCATTTTGGCATGTCGTAGCGATTAATATAAGAGCTGAAAGACGGTCAGTCAGCCTGGCTAAACGCCGGCCAGGCCAGGCGTCCAATCCGAGTGTTGGTTTGTGGCTTTTGGCGTCCGGACGAGAAGCGTCCCCGGCCGGACGCTCCTCTCCAACTAACCAAACGGTCTCTTTGTGTTTTTATTTTCTTTTTTGTGTTGTTTTTGTGTGTTGTTGTTGTTGTTTTGCCTCCCCACCACCAGGCGAAGAAGCCTCTTTGCCTTCCTTACCCTTCTGCCATCCTGCCTTTGGACTGACTATCTTTTGGCTTTTTATATTAATCCCTGGTAAGTAAGACAAACGCCCCCAAGTCTGCCGACCAGTCGCTTGGATTTTGACGAATTATTTTTTTTTTGAGCGTTCTCTAAAGCATGCCGCCACTTTTGCTTGCACGGACTGGTCGCTTGCACGAAAAAACGTCAATGCATGGGGGACGTGGAAGTCCAAACTTGTCTTTGGAATCTGGCCCATTTTTTTACTGTGGCGGGCCCGACCAAAATGCATGAAACGTGCTATCTTGTGACGTTAGCCGCTTTGTCCTTCCAACGCGGCATTGCGTCGACCGCCCGGGACGTCAAAGTCCATTTGCGACCAAGGCAAAAATGAGGCGGCGGGCCAGAGGTGGCCCCGGACCTCCCGTTGGACACCCGGGCGGTCTGCATGGTCCTAGCGGGGGGGGGGGGGGGGGGGGGGGGGACTGGCTGGGAAAGGATTTTTTCCCCGTTGACGCTTGACCTTTGTGTTTCAGGGGCAAGACGGCTTTGAAGAAACGCAAGCTGACCAGGTTAGGGCGGAGTCGAAGGCGGGGTCAAAGGCCCAATGGGACAATCTTAACGTGTTTTTTTTTCTCAGTCCCGTCCAGCTGGACGACATGGAGGCTTACTTCAAAGAGATGAGCAAAGACTCGGCCTACAAGTTCTCGCTCCAGTTTGAGGTAGCTAGCTAGCGCCCCCGCGTGGACCGAAGCCCCGCCCACAGGGCCTAAAACACCTTTGTTCAGGAGCTGAAGAGCGTGGGGACGGAGCTGTCCCACGACGCTGCCGACCTGCCCGTCAACAGACCCAAGAACCGCTACACTAACATCCTGCCATGTGAGTCCAGCGTTGCCAGACGTCCATATAAGCGTATTTTCCGGACTATAGGTTGCACTTTTTTTTCGGTATTTGGCATGACCTGCGACTAAAACTCTAAAATTCTCTTTGAGCAGAGATTATGACTATGATGTCCAATTTTGGGGGGGATTTTTTGGAGTTTCCTATGGTATAGAAAGGTCATCCATTGCTTTAGATCAGTGGTTTTCAAAGTGGGCGGTACCGCCCCCCGGGGGGCGGTGTGAACTTTCAGGGGGGCGCTGACGAATAAACAGGCGAATGGGGGGCGTTGAAATAGTGAAGGGGGCGATGGAGCAATTACAGTAAAATGTGACGTTGGTGTTTGTAGAAAGACCGGAAAAATTGATTGTCTGTAATAAAAAGTCGACAAAAAACAAGCTTTATTGAAACAAGAAACGTTGTCTGCTCGAGCGCTCACGAGCAGCGCGCATATACCGTATATCACTAATTGTCGCGAGTTTATCGTCGATGCAGGCGACTGGGGAAACCACCACCATCCAGTCAGCCGCAGAGGAGCACACAATAGCGCGCAGGCAACGCTTAACCACAGACGTATGCGCACAGCGACCGGCTTAATGCATCAGCTATCAATTTTTATGATTCGAGGTGAACTGCGCATTGGTCTATTAAAAGAAACGAAATTAGCGAATAATATCTGAGGCGCCTGTCTTCTATTTATTTAAGCTTTGTTCGTTGGAAAGGGGTAAAGAGGGGGGCGTTGGCATTTTGGCCCGGCGGTGAAGGGGGCGGTGGCCAAAAAAGTTTGAAAATCACTGCTTTAGATTGACAGAATTGAATGTGTGTGTGGGGCCCACCCTTTTCTCGACAATAGAGAATGTGAAACTAAATCAAAGAATGTAAAGAGGAAGGGTACTCACCCCAAAGTTGAGGCCGCTTTGTCTTTCCCGGCAGACGACTTCAGCCGCGTCCGCCTGATGTCCCTGCGCGACGAGGAAGGCGCCGACTACATCAACGCCAACTACATTCCCGTGAGTGTTGGGGGTCGGTCGGGCCGGGGCGCCCCCTGGAGTTCAAACTCCTGCGTTTTGGCCTTCCAGGGTTACAAACACCCCAAGGAGTACATCGCCACGCAGGGCCCGCTGCCGGAGACGCGCGACGACTTTTGGAAGATGGTCCTCCAGCAGAAGTCGTCCATCGTGGTCATGTTGACGCAGTGCAGCGAGCGGCGGAGGGCGAGTGGCGTTCGACGTGGGCCGTCCACGCCCTTGCTCCTCCCCCATAATGTCCTCTGTCTTCTGTCCACGCAGGTCAAGTGCGACCACTACTGGCCGTTCAACGACGAGCCCGTCACCTACGGCGAGATCGGCGTGGAGATGCTGTCGGAAAAGGAGGCGCCCGAGTGGACCGTCAGGAAGTTTCGGCTGGGATACGTGAGTGCTTTATCACGGGGTCCGGGCGGGCGCCGTTTCTGACGGCCGACGCTCCGTCTGGGTCCAGGCGGACGAGAGCCGCGACGTGGTGCACTTCAACTACACCTCGTGGCCCGACCACGGCGTGCCCACCGTGGACGCCATCGAGAGCGTCCTGCAGTTTGTGCGCATGGTGCGGCGGCAGGCCGAGCGGGGGAGCAAGGAGCCCGTGGTGGTCCACTGCAGGTGAGGGGAGAAAAGAAAAAAGGGCTGTCGGCCGGCCGCCATTCTCTGACGGATGGCGTTTTCTCGTGGTGCCGGCAGCGCCGGCGTGGGTCGCACGGGAACCTTCGTGGCGCTGGACCGCCTGATGCAGCACATCCGGGAGCAGGACTTTGCCGACGTGCTGGGCCTGGTGTCGGAGATGCGCTCGCACCGTCTGTCCATGGTCCAGACGGAGGAGCAGTACGTCTTCATCCACCAGTGCGTCCTCCTCATGTGGCACAAGAAGAAGAAGAAGAAGCGGAGACGCTCGCCCGCCTCCGACGACGATGACGACGACGACGACCGCCACGTGGACGACGACCACGCCGCCAAGACGTAGCGTCGTCCCCGGGGGGCCCCCTTGGGAGAAAAAAGAAAAAAAAGGCTCCCGTGGATTGGACGTGGAGCGCCGTCAATCACAAGTTGGCTTCATTTTTTTTTTTGTTTGGGGAGTTCATGCTAACTCAAAAAGGAGATTTTTTTTCTAACAAAATGAACATTCAGAGAATGAACTTTTGACGTTCATTTTCATGATTTAACACAAGAAAAAGGTTCCTTTTCCGCGCTTTTCACTGGGCCAGAGGGTGCCGGAGCCTACCCTAAAGGGGGACTATTTGCCATTTTTTTCTTCATTTTGTTAACAAGTCAATATTCCTATTTTTTGCGGCACTTTTGCTTTCACGTCAACGTGGTCGTCACTTTTACAAAACAAGTTGGAGAAGCAAAGTACAAGAAAATGAATTGCCTTCCGCTTGAAACCAATTTGCCACTGGCGGCCATTTTGGCTCCAAGAGACCTTGGGACTTCTGCCTTATCGGAGACGTTGAACCATTTTTTTTTTTTGTTGCACTCAGGAGAAGCCACAAAAAAGAGGAAAACCAGCCGTCCAATCAAAGACAAAGTTGGTTCTCTGCCTTTTTTTTTGTATTTTTCTTTTGCTTTTCTGGATTTTTTTTCAGGAGGAACATTTGAAGGCTGTGTAAATATGCTCCAAGCACTCTTTTTACTTGTCATGACTGTAAAAGTTGGTGTTTTTTTTTTTGTTCATTAGGGGTGGGCCATTTTTTTTGTCCACTAAAAAATCGGGGGATTTTGGTACGCTCCACTCGTGTTGTCGTCGGTGCCGTTTTGCTTTGTTTTTTGGTTGTTTTTTTGGCTCGTCGTCGTGTGATTTTTTTGGAGGAAACGCACGTACGGGGGGGGGGGCATGTGAAAGAAATAAAAAGTGTTTGGTGAAAATAAAGTGTTTTTTGGGCCAAAGAAATTGGAAAGAAGACGCTCCAAATGGGTTGAACATTATTGGGTTTTTTTTAATGAAACAGACCAATTTGACACTTTGATTCTTGAAAAAAAAGAGTTTAACATTTGCTGTGAATTTTTCAAAACGGACAAACTATGTACAACTATTTTTTTTTTTTGTTTTTTCTTTGGGATACCTACATTTTTGTAAAGAAAGTTCAAAACGGACAAACTATGTAGAACTATTTTTTTGGTTTTGAATTTTGGGATAGCTGACTTTTTGAGAAGAAAGTTGAACATTGGCCTAGAATTTTCAAATCGTTCTATTTTTTTTCACTTTTTAGACATTTTGCTTCCTGAAATTTGCTATGATTTTTTTCAAAACGGACATATTATGTACAACTATTTTTTTTTTTCATTTTTGGGATACCTCACTTGGCTTATAATTTTCGAATCCTACTTTCTAGAACTATTTTTTCCCTTTTTAAACTTCTTTAAAGTTGAACATTTTCCGATATTTTTCAAAACGTACGTACGATATAAAACTATTTTTTTTTCACTTAAATGGCTTCTTGAAAAAAACAAAAAGCGGAACGTTTGTCTTGAATTGAACTAAAACGTACTTTAGCGTACGTTCCAATAACCATCAAGAGAAAAGGGGCGGAGTCCAATTTGGACCGCCGTCGGAGCCCTCAAATCGGGAGCCGATTTACCAAAAGAACGGCAGGGCAGAACGGCCCAGAGTTAACGACGACGACGTTTACGGGCTTGGCGTTTACGGGCTTGGCGTTTACGGGCTTGGCGCCGGTTGGTCTGACCTGTTAGAAGCAGGTGACGGTCATGTCGTAGAGCATAAAGCGGCCCCTGTCCTTCATGTGCACCAGCATCATGTCCACTCGGCCGCGGCTGTCCAGGTGCGAGATCTGGAAGTAGCCTCGGGATTGGCTGTGGCCGATCAGCTGGGCGCGCACGGGCGTGGCCACCGACCACAGCGGCTCGTTGTTGTCTTTGCGCAGCGTCATGGCCATGATGCAGCAACTCTAAGGGTGGGGGGGACAGTTGGTGGTCGGCGTTTAAACATCGGGAGCCACGTTAAAGCCCGCACATTCGGCCAATGGCGTGGTCCGGAACGCCACTTTTCTATTTCTGGTGCTAATTCCATGACTTGAATGTATTGGCATGACCACTTTTTGTACCCTTAAAATGGCCTTCGAGTGGTTGAATTTGAGTGTACCAGAAAATAGGCTATCACTCTCTCTCTGTGTTGTTGTTGTTGTATTTGGGCCCAAAAAAGCATCGTAGCATTCAATTGAATTCCAAGTCTAGTCGCAGCTCTCACCTTGGAGGTCATTCGTATCCCTCCCCGCAAGACGTGGCAGAAGGTCTTGAGTGGGCGGTGGGTCTGCGTGTTATCTCTCCGGATGGGGCGCAGGGTCACCCCGCAGGTGCCCACGTCCGGCACGTAATACAGCGGGTGGAACATCTCCGACAGGAGGACCTTGCAGGTGTCGTGAATGTGGAGGTGCAGGCTGTACGCCGCCGAATACGGGTCGGCAGGAAGGCGGGGCACCGCTTGCCAGTAGGGGCTGCGTAAAGGGGAAGGAGGGGGACCTTAGCGTATCAGCCTGGCATCCACGGACCACAACGTACCTGATGGGAGATCCCAGGAGACATCTCTCCAGCAGATTGTCCATGTGCAGGGTCGCCAGGACAAAGGCCAGGGTGCCGGTAAACTGTGGGCACGCAAAGACTTTCAGTTTCAGCGCCATTTACCGGGGCCCAGGTTTTTCCCACGGCTCTCACCGTCCAGAAGCCCACCAGGAAGCAGGGCGGGTAGAAGTTGACGTGAAGCATGGCGTCGTAGGACATCAGGCGAGACGTCAAGCGGATGTTGGCGCGGTCCGTGCGGCAGATGAGCGAGCGCCACTTGGGGCGGCGACGGCTGCGGGGTTCTCGGACGGCCGTGCTCAGCGTGATCTCTTGCAGGTAGGGCAGACGCGCCTGGACGCAGCCGCGCCAGGTCAGGATGACGGACGAGCCGAAGATGGTCACGCTGTCCAGCTTGGGCTTGACCTCCCGGCCCGAGCGCTCGCGCAACGTCACCTCCCACAACACCACGTTTCTGCACACACGGCACAATTGGCGTGGGCTATGTCGAGGGCTCCGCGGAGCGCCGGCCGGCGCGTCGGCTCCACCTACTGATTGAGGAAGGTGGACAGCTCGTAGGAGCCCATAAAGAGCAGGTCGCCGGGAAAATGTGGTTTCCACTTGCAGAACTCCTGGCCGCCCATCTTCCACAGGAATTGTTTCTTCCAGTTGGCCACAAATATGGAGTGCGTGATGGACTGATGGATCCCGCAGGCGGACAGGTAGATCCTACGCCACATGGGTCTAAAGGACCACCAGACGTCAGAACGCCACGGAGGTACCGACCGCTCGGCGTGCTCGGCAACATACTCGTCGTTGGAGAGGCGGTGGAAGTACTTGTTGACGATGTTGACCATCAGCAACGAGGCACCGTCCAGGTAGGACAGGATCTTCATCAGGATCTCGGGGGGGAGCCTCCAAAGAGAAACACAAAAAGGTGAAAAACACTCGACGGGAACGGGCTGGCCGTCCGTGGCGGACCACTGACCACGTCAACACGGGCGTGGCGCTGCAAACTCACCTTTCCAAAGCGGAAGAAGGCGGGCTGTAATAATTCTCCCAGTCCAAAGAGACCAAGTGGCCGGCTCTCCTTCGACTGGGCGGAGGGGGGGAGAAAATCAAATGATGAAATGGACCATATTTCAATGCTTCAAATAAGTTGACAAGACAAAAAGACAAACCTGTTGTTGCCACCCAAAAAGAAGGCGGGCGCAGAGGCGGGCGCAGAGGCGGGCGTAGATGTCCCCGGTAAGGCGGACGGGAACCTCCTCCGGAGCGTCGCCGACGCCTGTGGTCGAGGCCATGCAGCGGCCGTCAATGCGGGCAGGCTGGGTGGCCACTAGAGGGCAGCGTAAACATTTACAAAAGTTGCATTTGGCCGCCTCCGTAAAAAAAAATACAAAAATAAAATCTACTCAAGGAATCCGGGGCACTTGAGAGAGATAGGAAGTCCACTTTCAACCGGTTTCTGCCTCAACATTCCATTTTGTGCAAATTGAAAGAGGACACATTTGTTCTGCGTGTGCTTATACATTGTATTTATTGTCAAAATGACATTTCCCGAATACAGATATGACTACATCTCATTCTACTTAATAATAATGACATGACATCAATTCAATGAGCCAAAAACAAGAAGACTTTTCTTCTGTGTGCAGAATATACGACTAGCGGACGGACGGGGTATAGCACCTTCCCCACTCTCTACTCAATTGGAATGAATCGGACGTCTATCCACGTCAATGACAGCCGTCAGTCAGACTACAACTCGCGTACTGTCGCTCCCAAATGGAGGGAGGGGGGCGTCGCCGAGCGCGCGCCCACTCGCGCTCGTGCGCGTGCTCGTACGCGAGAGCAGAGCAGCAGCGGCGGCCGCCATGTTAACCAAGAAGCCCGGAGCCTCGGTCCTCCCGACGGGTGAGAGCTCGGATCGCCGTGCGTTGCCGATCGGAGGGCACCGGGGGTGGGTGGGTGGGTGAGCGGGTGTGGAGGGGCCGGCGGCTTGGGGCCGATATTGAGACCGGGGCCGGAGGAAAGGGAGGGGGAGGTGGACCTCCTATCCGGGGGCCGACACCCCGACAAATCCCCCATCCCAAAAAAAAAAGGAAGAAAAAAAAATCCCGAAAAATAGCTCGGACCTTGACGTATAGCTTCTCGTCAAGTGGGGGGCTTCTTTCTAGCTATTACGTAGCAAAGTGGCTAAGCTGCCAGGAGGCTACCTCCAAGGAATCTCCTTTCGGAGCCCTGACAGGCGATCGAATACGATCGAATGAGATCGAATGCGATATTGGCACTTTTTGACGCGTCGCTCGACATTATCGCGACACGTGTGTGACGTCAGCGTCACTTTATGTACGACTCTTTGAGGGGAAAGAAATAAAGCAGCGCTAGCGGCGGATTTCCCAGGCTAGCTTTCCGCCCGCTAATGCTAATGGCATTAGTAGTATTGGGCTTCTTTAGCTGTACTTGCTGTGTAATAACAATCGGGCGAATGATCGCGATAATAAGGCTGGCCGCCCCCGCAACAAGAAGAAAAAGAAGCATGCACTGCATCCAGCCGGCTCGCCAAATGGTAAAAATAGTGTCTCGTTGGTTGCAGTGGCAGTATTAACAGTTATCGAAATGTCACTTCAAATCAAATGCCATCTATTGACATTTTTTGGAGTGTGTGTGTGGGGAGAGGGGGGTGTTTAGCTATAAAAGTCGCCCTACCTATAGATAAGAAAATAACAAGACAGGGCAAAATACATTCATGCTAAACGGGCGCTTGTGTTATTACACTGTCATTGAATTGAATGCTTTTATACAAGTAGAATGACATTTCAAGATTTCACCACCTAGTGGACACATAACAAACATACAAGGAAATAAGAAATAAATAACTAGTTCAAATGATAAATACATCATATAGTAATACATTTGGACAATCCCCATACGCTATAAAATGTTCCTTTTAGGAAAAATGTTTTTGGCTTGGTCATTTTCCCCTCGATGGCGGCGCCTATCCCATAATTGGGCTTAACATGGGTCTCGTATTTGATCTCCGAGGGGCCCACACTTGTTCTGGTGGTCCCGCTCGGGTTTTTGGCACTTGTCTACTTCCTGTACGCCGCTGTCTATTTGTCGCACTGCAAAGAGGCCAACGGTGGCCTTTTGCGCCCCAACTGGAAGCGCGCGCACACACACACACACGTTTCCCTTGCCGGTCCCGTCCGGCGGCATGCCGATCGTGCTCGCCGCCGCCGCTTTGGCATTCCCGCCCGCCGCGGTGTCGGGTTCGCCACTGCGCCGCTCTTGCACTCGCCCGCGGAGTCAAACACGCCTTCCTCTATTAAAAAACAATTTAACCCATTGGCCAGGAAACAAGTATCGATAGAAACGCAAAGTCAATTTCATTATTTCTGCCATTGAATAAAGAAAAAAAGGAGACGGACCCCACGATTGCGTGATTGGGAGGATTTGAAGGTAGCCGATTGTCCTTATTAGCGGGATTAGATCAGAATAAAGCCGCACGCCATCTGTGGCTTTCCGAGTCACGTGCATTGTGGGAAATGTGGCCAAAAGGACTCTTTTGGACTTTTAGTCTTGCGCCAGTACAAGCACTAAAATGACGTCATCACAGGGGAGTACTGACAAATGACTGATGCTGCGGAATAGACTTGTTGATCTGACCCAAGATGGCCGCCTGCTACACTCTTCCCATGCCAGTCCGATGGGTTCAATGGGCCATTTGAATAATTTTCCCCGTCTTTGTTTTTGTGGGCAGGCAAAGCGGGCGAGCCCGTCTTCTCTAGCGCTCACGCCGCCGGCTCTCTGACGACGTCGCCGGTCACGCTGCCGGCCACGCTGCCGGCCACGCTGCCGGCCACGCTGCCGGTCACGCTGCCGCCTCTGCGCCACAACAACCTCAACCCGCTGACGGTAGGTCCGAAAAGATGTCGTCGGCCGCCGCCGTCTTTAGCGAGGTGACTAAGAATAGCCGCCGGCCAAATGCACACCGCCGTGCACCGAGGTGTTTGAAGTGCGTGTTGTTATCTAAGAGGAGCCAGGTGTTCTGTCACCATGGCAACAAGGAGTGAGTCACATTACCACCATGAGGCCGGCGTTATTACCCGAGCGCTCCGAACATAATGGCAATCTCAGCCAACTTTTAAAGGGGGACTTTAGCGCGCCACATCTTATACGGGGACTTTGGAAGAGCCGCCAAATGACCGCGATTGCCGGCCACCGTTTCAGGGTGCCACCAAAGCGGCGGCGGCCATGTCGGAGGGCGCCCAATCTCAGGTGCACATCACGCAGCTGTTTGACGACAACGGCGTCAAGCGTCCGCATCTGAGCGGTCAGCTGAACGGAGCGGCGCCTGCGCCGTTGCCGGCTCCGTCGCGGCCGGAGCGCCTGGCTTCCTCGGCCGGCCCGGAGGCGGCCCGCCGTCCGGGCGCCGTTCCGCACAAGCCGGCCGAGGGCAAGACCAAGGCGGTGGGCGCCACGGCCGAACAGGCCATGAAGCAGTTCATGTCCAAGATGTCGTCTTTCGAACACCACGAGGTCTTCAGCTACGCCGAGGGTGAGTGCCATACTGAGCGATCTGTCGGAGCGAGGCGTGACGGGCGTATTCTCTCTCTGTCCAGTCTATTTTGTGGGTCCCAATGCCAAGAAGAGGTCGGGAGTCCTGGGGGGCGCCAACAACTGCGGCTTCGACGACGACCAGGGTTCCTACATCCAAGTCCCGCACGATCAAATCGCGTACCGATACGAAGTCCTCAAGGTGATCGGGAAGGGGAGCTTCGGACAGGTGAGAACGCACGGCGAGCCCAAAAGGTGAATGCAAAACAGATGACGGGACTGGCTGGCAATTGGACAGGTGGTGAAGGTGTTTGACCACAAGTCCCAGACGCACGTGGCGCTGAAGATGGTGCGCAACGAGAAGCGATTCCACCGGCAGGCGGCCGAGGAGATCCGCATCCTGGAGCACCTGCGCAAGCAGGACAAGGACTCCAGCATGAACGTCATCCACATGCTGGAGAACTTCACCTTCCGCAACCACATCTGCATGACCTTCGAGCTGCTGAGCATGAACCTCTACGAGCTGATCAAGAAGAACAAGTTCCAGGGCTTCAGCCTGCCCCTGGTGCGCAAGTTTGCGCACTCCATCCTGCAGTGCCTGGACTCGCTGCACAAGAACCGCATCATTCATTGCGACCTCAAGCCTGAGAACATCCTGCTCAAGCAGCAGGGCCGCAGCGGAATCAAGGTAGGACGTAATGGCCCCGGGGGGGGGGGGGGGGGGGGGGGGGGGGGGGGGGGGGGGGGGTTGCCGTGAGGCTAACATCTCCCCTCCGCCCGTTTGTCAGGTGATCGACTTTGGCTCCAGCTGTTACGAACACCAGCGGGTTTACACGTACATCCAGTCCAGGTTCTACCGGGCGCCGGAAGTCATTCTGGGTAAGAAAGTCCTTCGGGCGCCGGGGGAAGGAACTAAAGGGCCGGCTGACCCGGCGGTCTACTCGGCAGGCTCCAGGTACGGCATGCCCATCGACATGTGGTCGCTGGGCTGCATCCTGGCCGAGCTCCTGACGGGATGCCCCCTGCTGCCGGGCGAGGACGAGGGCGACCAGCTGGCCTGCATCATGGAGCTGTTGGGCATGCCCGGCCAAAAACTGCTGGACGCCTCCAAGCGGGCCAAGAACTTTGTGTCGTCCAAGGGCTACCCGCGCTACTGCACCGTCACCACGCTGCCCGACGGCACGGCGGCGCTGGGCGGCGGGCGCTCGCGGCGCGGCAAGCCCAGGGGTCCGCCCTGCAGCCGGGACTGGAGCGTGGCGCTCAAGGGCTGCGACGAGCCGCTCTTCCTGGACTTCCTCAAGCAGTGTCTGGAATGGGATCCGGCCGTCCGCATGACGCCCGGCCAGGCCCTGCGCCACCCCTGGCTGAGGAGGCGGCTGCCCAAGCCACCGGCCGGCAGCGTGGCCGACAAGACCACCTCTTCCAAGCGGACCACCCCGGCGGCCGAGAGCTCCGTCTCCAAGCTGCCCGCCGCCTCGGGCAAGAGTCGGACTAACTTGCCGCCCGTGACCGACGCCAACGGCAACATCCAGACTCGGACCGTCCTGCCTAAACTGGTGAGCTGAGAGCCGTCCGACCACCCGTACCGACCGGGAATCGGCGGCGCGCCCTGACGTGGCCCTGACGGGGCCCCGACGTGGCCCTAACGCGGCCCAAGCCCAGCCCGACGCCGTTTTGGGACGGCTCGTCGGCGGGGCCCCGCCTTTGAGGGGTGGAGCCGCCCAGACCGTCCACGCCACGGTGCTGACGGAGGGAACAAGGCCGCTTTTATTTCCAATGATTGGACACCGGAAAACTTGGGACACTTTTATACACGTTTGGGAAGTGATGGCGGCCGGCCGGCTAAGTAGCCGCGCGCCCAACAAGCTAGCGCCGCGCCACGTCGGTTCACGTTGAGAACCGGGCGGTAGGGCGTTCTAAACTACTACCAGAGAAGTCTTACGCCGCCATATTCAGTTTGCGGTAAGCAATGTGCTAGAAGAGGCCTTTTGTTTATGTGCAATTAGCGTGGGCAGATGCTAACTGTGGTCCGAGGGGAATTAGCCACAAAAACTGACGACAAAAAAAGTGCTCCTCCAACTTGGGAAGGCCGCACACGCTCGCACACGCACACACACTATAAAGCTGTTACAGGGTTCCTACGGGATTCTTGACTTTTTAAATGTCATGGTTGACCTCGCCAGCCAATATCAGTCAGTCACTCGGAGAATGTGAAGAAATTCCATTTCTTTTCAAGACACTTTACCAAGACCACTCATTTAAGAGCCCGCAAGATGTGCGCTTTGTTTTTAGCGAGCCCCCTTGGGCGCACGCCCAATAAAAAAATTGCTCATGGCCAAGACCTCCAATGTTGTGGCTTTTGAAAGGCTAACTCTTGAAAGGAGTTTGTCTCTAGTAGACACTCCCCAAATGAGTTTAGGGCCAACGCTGACTTCCGAAGTGAATCCGCAGGAAAACCCCACCCACCATTTAGCTCCCACTGCCAGTTGGACTCAACAACGCAACCAGGTTTCAAACCAACGCCACCCGTGGTCGGATTGTCCGCTTTGGCCTAGCTAGCTACGTCTGGCGCCTATTTGCTAGTCTATCGGACCACGGCGTGGTTTTGCAAATACTGCCAATTCAACTTAAGCTGTTTACAGTGCAGGAAAACAAACAAACAATGACGATGATTCTGTGTCAACGTGTGTTCCACTGTGAGGGCGTCAGCCATTTTAAGCCATTTTTTACCCTCTGCGTGCGTGCGTGTGTCTTAATATTTATGAATATTTATTATGGACATTTTTTTTAAACCGGGAAGTGCAGCAAATACTTGAATGTGTGTAGATTTGTTCAAAAACAGAAACGACGCCAATGTTAGCAACGTAGCGCGGGGAAAGAAGTAAAAAAAAAACCCACTGGCTAACCCGTTTTGGGAAACTTTTTGTGCCTTTTAAAGATGTCCACGCCGCGCAAGAACAACGCCGGTGGCGGCACCATGTCACGCTTCCGTGCGAGCCGCCTTGGCGGACGGACGGCGTGGCAGAGTTAACGCTAGCTCATGGAAAAGTATCGTCAAAATGCACTAACGCTTGTTTTCCTCCGAGTTGCATTAGCCGTCATATGCTAACACCGAGCTAGTTTGCATAATCTATGAGCTAGCCGTCTGGTGTTTTATTTATTGACGTTCTTTTTTTATTTTATTTTGAATCTCGGGCTAACTGAACACTAGCAAATCAAAAGGCTGGCGTCCCAAATTGTGGCCGCGTTTTCTTTTAGCCACGCTGCTAGCATTAGCGCCACTGTTCCAGTACCTCAAAAAATCAGCAACAACGGGCGTTTGGTCGATTCTACCAAAGTGCATTCCTTTGCTACCGGGTTAGCGTCGAGCTAGCGCTTTAGCGGAGTTTTCGCAAAAAAAAAACGTCGCGGTCACGTGCGGCGACATGAACGGCGCGCGCGGGCCGCGTTTGCGGAGGAACGCCGCCGTTAGCCGTGTTGTATTTTTGTAGCGTTAGCGTTTATCGGGGGGCGGGGGGGGGTGATTTATTCCTGGTATGAAGTGGGGCGGACAAAGGAACGCCGGCCGCGGCCAGTTTTACCATGTACTGTATCCGCTAAATGGACACTACACACACGCGCACACTTTTTCTAGTGAACCTTTGTTACATTTTACTGTGGTGGAATAAGATTATTATTATTAATAAAACTTTTATTGACCACTTTGGATCTTTTGTGCAATGAATGGATGTGACGACCAGCGGAAAAAATAATGTAATGTTATATTTGGATTATTTTTGTATATATATGTATATATATGGTATTACCGTATTTTCCGGACTATACGTCGCACATTTTTTCATAGTTTGGCTGGGCCTAATGCTTAAGCGCAACCCTTTTTTATTTACATGAACTTACAACTTTTCTTGGTTGCTGATCAATTAGAAAAGAGTTTGGAATTGAATAAGTTTTCAATGATCATCTATAAATAACTCGCTGTAATAAGACACTTTTTGTTCTTGAAAAAAAGCATATTTTATTTTGATTTCACGGTGAATACAACACATTACAGGATTTCTAGTAAGCTTAGCCCCAACTGAAAGTGAGCTTCCTGGCGGCCATCTTGTTTTGCGTAGGCTAATTCGTCCGAGGAGTTATTTAACGGGCATCTTCTAATGACGTGGAGCGACAGCGGAAACAGACAAGTTGCCACTTTGGTCAGCACTCAAAAGCGCTTTTTAAGACGTGCACGGGCACCGGCTGACTCCACCCCCCCAGCCTAAAAATAACCCCAAAGACACGCCGGCGAGGGTCACCGAGCTTGCATCAGTGGAAAAGAGCGTGCGCGCGCGGGGTGTCGGATTTGTAAGCGGCCACAGTTGAGTTTATTTCCAGCAACTGTCTTCATGGCACACGTGTGCATGGACGCTAGCGAGGACCATCATGCCTAGCGCTCGTCAATACAAATGTGTTGGCGCCAAAAGGGGGATGACCACATACTAGCCGGCAGACTTTAGCGCTAGCTACATAAACTGGCACACCGGCAGTTTCGGTGACTTACGTCATTGGGATTTCATTAAACTATATATAATGTACGTATACGACAATAAATGCACTCAATTCAACTCAATGCAATGTATCACAAGTATGCAGAAGACAAAACATAAGTATACATTTCAGTGTACACCAGGGGTCAGTAACCTTTGTGAAAGAGAGCTGTAAACAATTCTTATTTTCAAATATTATTTATTGAAAGCCACACTAGAGATTCAAAAGTCAAAATATATAAAAACAGCACTTTTTTGTCATTTTACTACTTTAAAAGTACAAAAAGTCTCTGAATTATTTTGATAGCATTGTTATGCTATTGCTAATCAATGAATATCAATGAGGTCAATGAGTGTCAATGAGAGAACAGATGCAGAAGAATAACACTCTTGGTTTCCATATTTTAGTTTAGAGCCATAAGCACCCATCAAATGAGCCACATGTAGCTCTCGAGCCACAGGTTCCCTACCTCTGGTGTACACATGCATAAACAAGGCAGGATTGGGCCCAAAAAGGTCAAAAAGGTCAAGGTGAAAGATGATGACTCAACTTGGAACAATTTACAAATCAAGCAGGAAATCTTGCCAAAATGGACTCAAACATTTTTCTATAAAGTTGGTCACTAACAAAATACAAATATGTCCATAATTTACTTTCAGTGCCGCTGACAAACGTAGAATTTTGGAAACTGAAGAGTAGCAAAAATTGGTTTTAATAATTTGGAGTAGTAGCTTTAAGTTCACGTCTAATTTCAGGTCTTTCTAGAATGACTGTGATGTGTAAATAACGCAATGATGTAATAATGTGACCATCATTGGAAATAAGCACGATAGCATCAACATGAATCAGAATCTTTTATTTCAAACATTTGACAACATCAATATCAATCCTTTATTTCAAACAATTGAGAAACCCTTAAATGTAAAAAATAAATAAAAGTTGTAGTACAGACAAAAGTTGGGTGCTGGTAAAATTGCATTTATGATGAGAACTTGAAAATCTTACAAATTTTAACGCTGAAAAACAATTGACATCATCACCACCGTCCGTCTTAAACGGCAGCTGCAGTGGTCACCTGTTGGGGACAAACAAATGAGGTTTATCTTTTTAGGAAAAAAGACAAAAATTAAGTGCATACTAATGTACAGTTTGTATACTAATGCCTAAAGGTGGTGATGATTAAAGTAGCATTGTTTTCCTTGCTAGCTAACATTGTTAACATTGCAAAAGTCCTTTTTAGCTGATGTTTGTGAAAATAAATGCACATTTAACTTCAAATGTACTTAGTTTGATATGAAATATGTGGAAGACTTGAAACAACTCACCGTTTACTTGATGGATGTTGAAGAAAAATCACTGAAGAAAGACGTCATCTTC
This sequence comes from Stigmatopora nigra, assembly GCF_051989575.1. Taxonomy (NCBI): domain Eukaryota; kingdom Metazoa; phylum Chordata; class Actinopteri; order Syngnathiformes; family Syngnathidae; genus Stigmatopora; species Stigmatopora nigra. Next base: position 760,052 of record NC_135530.1, read on the forward strand.
TGAAAAGTCTTCAATGTTCAAATGTCGTCCAAATGATGTCCAAATGTGGTCTCTCCCTATGGCAAATGATTTGGGCTGGCCAATTGTTTGAAAGAAGCTATTCTCCATATAAAAACCACAATGATAAAGATGTGGGATTTCTGATTTCCCCAAAAAACGTTGGTGTGCTTCATTCATAAACACCCAAAACTAGTGTTGAATTTCGGCCATGAATTTGCAGCCATTTTGTTACAGTTATCAAATCTAGCAGATGGCCTTGAGAAAAAAACTACATTATTAGTATTAAAAATATGCTATTATGCTCCTCAGCTCTGGAACAATTGACCTGAAATGAGCTTATTTTAATCAGGGCCAAAAATACTTTTGATAAGCAATCTGTATTAAATTTCAAGTTATAGGATTTTTGCTACTTTATTAATTTTTCACACTCTACCCACCCTTACCTACCCAAGAAAAAATTAATTTATAATCTTTTCTTAAACAAATATTTCTGATAATGTGATTGATTAGCTGCCATTGACGACGCTAGACTGCCACCCTCTCAGTTCAAATAAATTGGACAAGTTGACAAACTCATTTGCATTGGACGTATGTCAGTGGCACTGAAAGAGTTCATTAATATTGCTACACATTTTGAAATGAAGTGATAGTGAACACTGATAATATATTTGTACTCACTGCAGAAGACGAAGAAGCTTGAAGTCCTGGCGAGTTTCCTCCTGTAGCCATCTAATGGGAGTGGACACAAAATGTCAATTCTTCTGTCTAGCCTACATAAATGGCACTGTAGCACTCTACCTGACAAAAAAAAAGAACGACGAGCATTCTTTTCTGTAACATAACATGATACCAAATATATTTGCAGACAAAACCCGAACGTCTTTAAAATGCCGTGTATCATTTTTTTTCTTCTCCCTTAGGCAGCACCTGATTAATCATGCTAGCTAGCTGCTATCGCGCTAGCGAGCAAAACTTCGTCGTTGAACTTTACTGCGTAACTTTTCACATTTTCGCTGTATCAGTTATTCACGTCCTTAGTAGTTGTAATATAATAAGAAACTTAATAACCTTTTCCACTGTCTGTTTAGTTTGATTGAAGAGTTGAAATCGTCTTTAGTATATTCGCGCTCAAGTACAAGTGTTGAGTTCACGCATGCTCAGTTGAGTTGGACTTTCGCGTGGAAAACGTGGGCAGACAAGGGAAAGGTGCCCGTTTTCGTAACGTAAGGTTTTATAGGATACAATGACAGAATAAACCTTACAAACTAAACTCGGGGAAAAGTTAACAATGAACAAAATTGAGCGGGAAACACACAAAAAAGTCGACACAACAAAAAGCACATACACACCGATTAGTTTTAAAAAAGTAATCCAAGACACTACATAAAAAGAAACAACACACCAGATGTACATGAAACACCACACTATTAACAAAATAACACACGACCACAAGTTACGGTCACTTTTTATTTTATTGTGTATCTTTATCTTTGCAATAAAAATGCACCCAAAGATGCGTAGTTTCCCCTCTGCGCTATCTTTAGCCCCTTGGCCTTTTTTTTTTACTCTTACGAAGAAGCCATTTTGCCTGATTTGGCCCTGGTGGACGTCAATTTGGTGTCACGGAAAGATGGCCGCCCTGGTTTCCACTCGCTGCCCATCGCCTTTGTAGCCGCTGTTTGACGAGCAGTTTCCTCTTTCCTGCTGCCGCCGGCGCCACCGTCGTTCTCGGCGCTGACTCACACCGAAAGCGGAAAATCTCTCACGTCGACGCCATCTCGTCCCTTGTTGCGGTCGTGGACGCCCACGCCGACCGTTTTCACTTGGGTTTAAAGTCGAGTTACCCTCGTGGAAGTCCGACCCGGCCATCGTTCCATCGCCGCCGCCGGCCACTCCGGTCCAAGTGGAACGGACGTCGACGGCGGTCAATATAGCTCTGAATCATCATTCTTGTGGCTATGACCTCACTTCCTGCTAGCTTTCTTGTGTTCAACCTCCAGGAAGTCGTAGGCCCGAAGCTTGTACTTTTTTTTTCTTTTAGCGTTCTTCCGAGAAGGTCTGCGTGTTTCCCCCGCCGGGGCGCTCAGTTTCGTTTTGAGGAAATGGCATTTCAAAACACGCCAGCCGCCAGCAAATATTTATATTCTCTTTATTTGGTCATCACGTGAATAAATAGCTCATAAATAAGCTTTAAATATAGCAGGATAAATGCGAGAGCTTTGAAAATAAAATGGCGTCCGAGGACGGCACGCCTTCACGCTCGCCGGCGCCGCCGAAGTTTCCGGTCGTCTCGAAGGAGCGAGGGGAGCTGCCATAAGGCTTTGCTCTGGACCACCAGGTCGTCCACCTGCGGGGTAGAAGAAGGTTAAAGGTCGGCGGGATCTTCCCAAAATGAGCAGAAGGAGAAATTCCCACTCACCTGAACGCATCGGATCTGGTCCAGGCCGCGGAGAAGCGGCTCGGCCGCCCGGTAGCGGTACTTTCGAAGATTTCGCACGCGTTTCAGCAGGTAGTTGAGTTGGGAGCGGGTGTCCGCACTGGGAAGCGCACGGTCCCGGCTCACGGGGGCCGCGGGGGCCACGGTAGGGGTCGGGGCGGGCGCCCGGCGGATCATGCGGCCCAGCAGTTCTTCGTAGGTCTGCAGAAGCGCCGACATCAGCACGTCTTTGGCCTGCGAGCACCGATCGCTTGTTTAATGTGGCGGCAAAATGTGGCTCAAGTTTGCTTGACGTCCCCGATAGATGTCCAAACCCGTCCCCGGTCCGGATGGATTGGACGTCTATCAGAAACGTGAATAAAAGGTGCCTCAAAGCGACTTCATGCCATTGTTTGTATTGAAGCTAAGAAAGACTCTTGGGCTAAAAAGTCCAAGCTAGCCACAGCATTTTACCTCCATCTTGGTGCTCAAAAGTTCTCTGGAGAAGAGGGGTCGGCCGTTAAAGCGTTCTTTGGGCGGGATCTTCTGCAAAAGCCACGGGAAAGCAAATAAGTCCAATCCCCAGCGTGCGTGTATCCCAGCCAGTACTCACGTAAATCTGCAGCAGGTTCTGAACGGTCCTGTTCAACGTGGAGGGTGCATTTTGGACCCCGCACAGGCACAGGCACAACAAGCACAGTCCCAGCAACATGGCTCTAGCGGCCATCTTCCAGTATATCCGACGGGTGCGGTGGTCCGTGGCGCCCGAAGCCGGGCCTCCGCTGCTCTGGTCTGGGTGGCGGCCGCGATGGCGATGCCGAGCGGCGGCCACGCCTCGCATTTAAAAGACGTCGGGCCCACACGCACGTGTAATGTGATGATTTAAGTGTGAAAATGTGGTCGGACAATTTCCTTTAAACAGCAAAGTTCACAGAAGGACAAAGTCAGGGGTCTCCCACACACACACACACACAGAGAAAAAAAAAAGCCCAAAAAGCCAGCCACAACCGCATGCTAATGTTGAGACTTGACACGAAACAAAAGCCAAAATAAGAGCAAAATGGAGAAGAATTTCAGGTGAATTTGATTCTGTGGCCACACGCTACCGCTAACCTAGAAAGCGCCGGATCAGTACCACCACACCACAGATACGCCAAGGTTCTGCTGAATTGGTGTCCTTTAAAACCTTAGCTTAGCATAGTGAGCTAAACTCATTGGCAGTGGAAGGCCAATCAGAATCGCTTTTACTTCAATTTGTTTTAAACACTGCTTATCGGGCTGGCGGGGTGCCGGAGCCAACCCAGACCACATTCAAAACCGGTCGCCAGTCAGTCGGTCTGGCGGTCAGTCGTAGCGTTGAGAAACTTGTCACTTGTTATTGTTCTTTGGGGGGGTTTTAGCCTGTGGTCAATCTAACAGCTGATTTGGAAATTCCAATCAACGGAAACGAAATATTGACGCATAACACGTAACGGCAGGAAACGTTAAGAAAGGAAGCGCCTCGTCAGGCTTTGGAGGGAGGGAGGGAGGGAGGGAGGGCTGGCCAACGTCACCGAGCAAACATTTGGTCTTCTGCTTTTATTCAAATCAAATGATGACACAAGTGGTGGGGAGGAAAGTTGCCCTTGATAATAAATACAAGTGGAGGAGTCATTTAAATAAAGGAATAAATTAGGGGAGGGAGCGAAGGAGGGAGGGTATGGATTCACGCCGGGGTGTCGGTGGGCTTGGCCGAGGAGCAGCTGGCGATGACGGCGGCCATGTTGTACACCTCCGCGAACTGAGAAATGGCGCGCTGTTGCACCAGCAGCTCGTCCACCTGCGCACGCACCGGCACAAAAGCACTTTAAATACTCTTCAAAAATCACACTTCCAATGGATTGGACATCCACCGCCACCGTCAATGCGTTCACTTTAAAAATCATTTTCGGAAATAAAAAAGTTTCGGAGGTGGCACGGTGGACAAGTGTTTAGCGCGTCTGCCTCGCAGTTCTGGGGGCCAGGGTTTGATCCCAGTTCAGTAATCACTGTGTGGAGATTTGGCCACTTCTGGCATATTCTAACGGACATATTTGTCAAATTGTGGAAAAAAAACAACACCGACTCTAGTAAAAAAAAAGAATGAGAAAAAAACTGACCTGGAGTTCGTCCAGCTTTCGGAGGACGTCCTGTGTGGGGGGACAACTGCGATGCAGCAGGTTGTGCCTCATTCTGTCCGTCTTGGTCTTCAGCCGGACCACCTGGTCTCTGAGCCGCCGACCCCTGGCCGCGTCGCCCGTGGCGTTGCGCGTGGCCACCCCGTGCAAAAAGCTCTCGAAGACGCGTCCGTAGACGCGCAGGGCGGCCGCCACCAGCTTGACCTCCTCGCGGTTCTGCGGACGGGACGGGACGCAAAGTTATTCCGGTGGGTGTCTTTGGGGACGGGACGGGCCGCCAAGTTCTCTGGACTTTTTGTCCCGCTCACCTGGCAGGCGTCGATGCTCCGGAAGACCCCGATGAAGGGCGGGTTGGCGCTGACCGGAGCGCTCTCCAGATCCTGAAAGAACAAAAAAAAAAAAAACACGTTCAAACAAAAGTCACCGTGGGAAAAACATCCCGGCCCAGAATAACCGTGAAAAAGGCTTGGGAAGGCCCTTACCAAGTCTTTGGAGATGTCCTCCACGATTTTCTTCACCTGGAGACTGGTCCCCACGTGGCAGGCCCGTGCCTCCACCAGGACTCCCAACAGCACCAGCAACAGACTCCAGTAAGTAGACATGACGGCGAACCCAGACCAGATGATGGAGGAGGAGGAGGAGGAGAGCCAGCCGGCGACGAGAACTTTTTCATGTCAGAGCGCCGGCGCTCTGCTGTCTTTTATACACGTCGCCGCACTTGTGGTCTGTGGCCAGTCGGCAGCAAAAACCAGAACGTTCCTCTGACATGTCGTTGTTCAGAAAGCGTGGCGTGCCGAGCGAGGCCCTCCTCCTCCTCCTCCTCCTCCTCCTCCTCCTCCGTCCGTTGGCCATTTCCGCTCACCTCCACGGTCAAGGCCAGCCACGCTTTTCGCAGGAACTCGCCATCCGGAAGCGTCTCGTCTCGTCACGGGTTGACGCCCGGACCCTGCTGCTGGTTTCGCTTGTGCGGGGGGTGCCGGGGCCTATCAAAACCAGCCAGTGGCAAAAAACAACCATTAGTTAGGGACAATATGGTGTACAGTTAGCCTAGCGTGTATCCTGTAGAAAAGCCACCAAGCTTTGGGAGAACATGGAAAGTCCACCACAGAGTTAGGACCCCGCTGGGATGGAACAGTGAGGCCAACTTGCTCACAACTGGTTTGAGTTGTGTTTGGGTTAGCAGCTAAATGCTAACGCATGGAGTTGTGCCTTTTTAGCAGCTAAATGCTAAAGTGAGTGGGCCGAAAAGGCAACGAGGCGGGCACCCGAGCCACTTGCAAGCAAGCACGGCGCCGTTGACCCGCTTTCCACGGAACCTTGATTCATTTTTTCTGTGGCATATGGCCATTTTCTTGCCCCCCCCCCTGTGCTCTCATTCAAAGTGCCGTTGTGGGGATTCTTTACAAGTACTGTTGAGGTAGCTGCAGTACAGATTTCTTTTTTTTTTTTCTTTTTTTTTTCTCAGGCGCCTTGCAAGAATCTTACAGGTTGTTTACGATCAACGGGTTTGTGGTGGAGCCCGCCTGCCTGCCTTGGGTGGGGGATTTTATGCTTTCTTGCACACGACTGCTGAGAAAATAAAAAAAAAAAAGTTCCGCCATTGGACAGATTCGCAGAATAAGAAAGACCAGCGACAAACACCATCCATTCAATTACAACCATTCCCTACTCTATTTAACAGAAATGAGCACCACAATCGAAACTCATAGCTAAACTTTCCAAATATCTTCAGGGTGGATCGGTGCCTACGTGGTTAAAAAGTTTGCCTCGCAGTTCAGGGGACTCGGGTTCGATTCCAGGTGGGTCCTTACTGTGAGCAGTTTGCATGGGTTATCTGCCGCTTTCCTCCCACATGACCAAAACATGCATGCTAGGCTAGCTGGTTGAAGAAATTGTAGCTATATTTTTGTTGGCGTACTCACTAAGAAGAACAAGAAAAAGTCCTGACCTTTCCTTGCTGTATGTTTTGCACTTTAGGGCTTGCAGAGAGAGTCGTTGCTCATATGTGAGTGTGCAACATAGTTAGTGGTCTGATGGGCAAAGGGAGGGACGGGGAAAGTGGCTGATTGGTTGAGCGCAAAGACAGACCAAGTCTTTTCCTATTGGCTTACGTCCGCGGCTTGGCGTCCACGCCAGGCCACGTCGGACAAATGACACTTTATTTGATTTTGTAAATCACCGGTCTCTGTGGTAACAGGCGTATAAATAGTCGTATGTCTGGAAATAAATAAGACAATAAATAAAGAAGAGGGTGATGGGGTCAGGGACTGGTCTGGGGAAGACAGTGGTCCTGCAGGTCCATGAACAGAAGATCCACCTCGCTCAGGGCCTTGTTCAAGCCGTGCTCTCGCGTCATCTACAAAGGATGGACGCCAGGGGGCGCTTTAAAGACTTTTCATCCAAAGCACAAGCGCGCATGGGCAGCTCACCTGCTTCAGCTTGTCGTCAAACTGCTTGGCGTGGTCTTCTCTTTGGTCCAGTGGCACCTTCTAGGGGGTAGGGGGCGTGGCAAAAGGCAAAAGATCACCTTGGACCGCCGAATGACAAAATGAAAGGGATTTTTTTGGGGGGGCTGGCGGCCCACTCACACACTGGGCCTTCTTCAGGTCCAAGCTGAGTCGCTCCAAGTCGGCGTACAGCTGCGACATCCTGGGATAGTCGCGCCAGTCGTTCAAAAGGTTGAAGATCTTCAGGTAGGAATCCAAGATGCCGGCGCGCAGGCAGCATCGACGCATGGGGTCCCGGATCTAAAAGTTTAAGTGGGGTCAGAGCGGGGGAAGGCCGGATGAAAAACCGAGCCGTGACCATTTACCTGATCTTCGTCCAGGTGAGGGATCAGTTTGAACCTGGTGTCTTCTTCCGTCTCCGACTTCTGTGCCTAAAGATGGGAAGAATGTGGAGATGAACAAAGAATACGCCACAAACAGGGAAAAATTGGGCCCATTTTGATGGCTCGGAAACCAAAATGTGGTGTGTTAAAGTGGCCGGAAAACCATAAGAATTTCTCAGATAACTATAGGAGAAAAAATAATAATAATCAAACTTTGGAGTTTTCGGGCAACTTACGTGTCGCGCCACTTCTCGTGCGGCCTGGAAGGTGTCCCGATTGTCCAGAACCTGGCTGAGGGTCCCGGCCTCCCCCGGCCGGACGCAGCCAATCAGGAACAAGGCGGCCAAGGCGGCCAGACGGCGGATGGACGTGGTCTTTTCAGTGCCGGTGACTTTCATGATGATTCTGGAGGAGATGAAGAAACAGAGGCAAAGCACCACCACGAACGACCCAGATGGAAATGCGCTGTACGAACGCCGCGTCTTATAGTTGCCGGGCAAACCGCCCCCCCACCAGAAAATAGGACAAGCAAAAAACCCCAAGCTACAAAACACACACACACACACACACACACATGTGCGCAGGTCAGTGTTGGTGCGTTTACCGTCAAGCTGGAGGAAATCAAACGTCACTCAAACTATGACCAGCCATCCCATCAATAACCTTTTACCGTCGATTCCTTCAAACGGGTGATTCCTTATTGGCCAACACGGTGGTAAAAGTGGAAAACAATAGTTAGCGTCACGGCCCGGCAGTTCAGGGGTCGGGGGTTCGATCCCCGCTGGGTGCGGGCAGCCCACCCGTGACATAAGAGGAAAAATCCCCAAGGATGACAAGCTGTGTACTCAGGGCCATTGAAATTGTCGCCTCGGCCGGCGTCTTTATTGACAAACATGGGCGTCCATTTACGACTCGTCTCATGACGCGTGTTGACAATGACGGCGAGGACAAACGAGGCGACGGGCGACAAACGCAAACAAAGCGGCCGGCACCGGAAATCAAGCCCACTTTGATTTGCTCTCGTCACCGGATGCACCGTGACGTCCAGTCAATATTTACCCGCCGGACGTGACGTCGCCCTCCGGCCCCGCCCCTTCGTCTCCGCGGACGGGGAGGGACGTCCGGTCTCGGCGCCCGTCGACGATTCTTTTCGCCGTGGTCGGTACCCGTGAGACCCCGCCTCAGCTCTCGTCCCAGAATTGGCGTCCCCTGGAGCCGGCGCGCTCCAGCACCCCGGCCGCCGCGGAGCGCGACGCCGCCGAGAGCTCCGACACAAAGGACAGACGGCGGTCTGGGAGCGGGAGGGAGGAGGGACGCCGTTAGCTCATGTCAAGGAACGCGACTCCTTCTCCGCGGAGGATAAAGAATCCGCTCACCTTGGTCCATCCAGAGGCTGCACTGATGCGACCTGAACTTGAGGCCCAGCTCGCCTGAGGGGACAAAAGGGGTGGGCGCGTGGCGTGGCGTGGCGTGGCGTGGCGTGGACGGGCCAGCGGACGCGTCGGCGACACTCACCGTTGTGCTGGAATTCGGCGTGTCTCATTTGTCCTTGGATCACGTACGTCGGGGGCGGAGCCGGAGATTGAGCCCGAGCCGGAGTCGTGCGGGGTCGCCGGCGGGAAGAGGCGGCGCGACAAGACGTGGTGCCCACGCCCACGCTCCGCTTCTGCGGAACAGCGTGGCCCATTTGTCAAAAAGAAAACACTGTAATGGCCACAGATTGAATATGTTAAAAGTGTCCCTCACCTGAAAGGCTTCTTCCGGAGACACCAGGCCTCCTCGCCCTCGGGTCCCGGACGTTTGGCGACGGGGCCGCGGCGGACTTTCCGAGCCGGACGAGGAGGTGGAGATTCTGCGGACGGGACGGCAGGTGAGCGGGAGCTCGCCCAAGCGCCGCCGAACGCCGCCAAACGCCCGCCTCACCCGGCCAGGTCCAGAGACTCCACCCGGGGCGTGAGGGCGGGCTCCGAACCGGCGGGGCCCGAGCCGGCCGGGCCCGAGCGAGCGCTGACGTCGGCGCTGGCCTCCCACAGGACGTTGAACTGCGACCTGAGCTGGCTCAGGTGATCCGGGAACAGGTTGGTACCCCAGTCCCGGCGCCGGTACCACGAGGCGTCCTTCCTCAACAGCGCCACCTGCGGGGACGCGTCAGACATTTGGCGGCGGACGTGACCCCGATGAAGAAGCGCTTCCGAGAAGCGCCTCGGGGCTTTGAAGACTCGACACACTTCTGGTAAACAGGCAGCGTGACCTCCGTGACCCCGATGCACGCGACAGCAAGTCAACCGCAGGTGGGGTTGCCACTGGCAACCAAATAAATTCAAGCCCGGTGCCCTTAATGAACTGGAATAAGCTCCAGCTCTGATTGGACGATTTGCGCATCGCCAACTCATCGAGTCGCATGACTTTAGCGGCTAATCTCATTAGCTCGGTCGGGCTGACGTGGCCACGCCTCACCTGAGGGGTCTCGTCGGCGCCCAGGCGCAGCGGAGTGGGAAAGTTGTCCTGGTATTCCGTCAGCTTCCGCCGTCGTCGCGGGATCCGCGGCTCGGGGGGGGCTTCTCTGTGATGGGCGGGCTCACCGTGTCGCTGGGGTAACAGATTCTCCAACTCCTCCTGGTCTTTCTGATTTTTCTGCCCAAGCCAAAGCCACCACGTCGGCCATGTTTGGCGGGCGCTTAGAGGTTAGCGGGCCGGCGGGCCTACCGTCCGGGTGTGAAAGCGGGGGAGCCTCGGGCGACGGTCCACGTATTTACGCATGCGGGGCTCGCGGGAGGGCGACGCGGCCTGGAAGCTGCGGCGGTACTCCGTTTCCGTGGCGGCGTGGCGGGGTTGCGACAGCTCCGGGAAGGGGTTGGTCTGCGTTTTCACCGAGACCGTCGGCACCTTGGATCTGACGGGGCGCATTCGGGAGGTGTGGCCATCTTGGAGCACCTACGACCAACACCCGAAAACAGAGAACACAATAAAATGAATGCAAATGTAGATATCCAATTGTATGTATACTACAAATGTGCATTTTCTGCACTTTACATTCAAAACTGAAATTGGGGATCAAGAAAAGAATAGGAAGGAATTCGACAAAGAACGCCGTCTAGCGGCCACTTTGTGAACTGTGTTGCACCTGTTGCGCCCTCAGCAAAGGCGAGCGCGCGTCCAGGACGCATGTTGAGGCTCGCCGCTCGTCCCCGCGTCCAACTCGCCGTATGGGCTCCTCGAGACCGTTGTCCATTCGACCTGAGCGAAAGACAAATGACAAAGACACTCCATAAGCGTCGCACAAATGGGCCGAGGTGGCACGTGTAAGCCTGCACTAAAACCTGAGGGAGGCGCTGTCCTGCGAGCATCGGATCGAATCTCGGGGCGATTTGTTGGATGGACAAAGGGTCCAATTTCTTGTGGGCAGCCCGGCTCTAATTGCAATTGTAATCACCGGTGCATACCTTGGTGGTGCCAGCGGCATCCGAGCGGCTTCGAGACAGTCCCTAATCGCTCTGAAGATCGACATGCAATGTTAGCCCTCCGTCCGCAGGCCGACAATTGACAAGTCACCAACGCAGCTTATATTAATTAGCGAGCATGAGTAGCCAGCCGCTGACGAGCTAATTAGCCGGCTAACGCTGATTCTGGACAGCGTAGTCCCTTTTTACCGTGAGAGTCATGACGCCGAGCCGGCGTGTCCGTCACCTTGGCAACCCCCGAGTCGTGGCTGGAGGAAAAGACAGCAGAATGCGACGCAGAGCCAAAAGGACAAGAGGTCGCGGGCGACGGCGTTGGCATGGTAGCAGACGCTTTGGCGCATGCGCGTAGGGATTCCAGGAAGAGCCAAAAGCTCTTAAGCTCCCCTCTTGCTTAACGCTCCCAAGCTAGCAAGTTAGCTAGCTAGCCGAAATGGAGTAAACGAGAGAGAGTCGTCTCGCTGTTAGAAAATTGCACCACTTTTTCTTGTTTTTATTGATTTAAGGCTTCGGAAGTTGAGACTTTACATTTGGCTTCACCTCCCCTGACCCCTCGCCCCTTTCCGCACACACTCGGGCAACACAAACGGAACCGGAACACAGGCAAAAGTGCTTTGGAGAGCTCCCTTGCGAACATTCATGCAGTGGATCAAGTCAAAGTGCATAACGGTTTGCATTGGCTTAGCATTGCCTAGCCTAGCAGAGCACGACCAGTCCGTGAGGGGAGGGGCGCGGCCGCCGAGAGCCTCAAGTCAAGTTCGTGGGGAATTCCGCGGGGCGCCCTCTGGCGGCCACGCAACGGCAGCTCTTCGCATGCTGAAAAACAGGGCGCCTCTCTGAGGCCGAGGGGAAAAATGCTAGCATGCGACATGAAAAAACCCTCCAACACATTGTATGGAACATGACAAATAACACACACACACACACACACACACACGCACGCACACACACACACACACACAGACAGACGCCATTGGCAAATACACAATCGGGAAACGTCCACATTTGCCCCCAAATTCACACGACTTGACCCAGCTGACCTCCACGCATCCACAAGCCGCACACAAAGGCAGAAATTTCAAGACGGAAAAGGCTTTTAGTGGCTTCCGCAATCTCGTTATTCGTCGACATGGAGTCGAAGCGTCCGACACAAAAGTACGAGGCCCAAAGTGGAAGCAGCACAAGAATGTCGCCAGACACGGCGCGCACACAAACACACACACGCACACACACACACACACTCCTAATGAACACAGCAACCGACTCATGTATGTTCCGCAGATACCGAATGTCCATAAACATGTGAATGATACAATCTGGACTCACGCATACATTGAGGAGTAGAACAGTGTGAGTCTGCTGTCCAAAGGCAACGTGTTAGCCACGGGCGGCGGCAGTGGCGGCCTTCAACACTTGCTAACTCTCGCTAACGCCGCTAAATTTCCGAGCAACTTTTGTGAAAACGGGAAACGTCGCCGCTGCAGATGGGTGGCTAACGGAGCCGCACTTGACGTGCGAGCTAACCTGCTACATGCTAATAATAATGAAAAAGTACTAACCGACGTGGGCCATGTTAGTCGACGCTAAACGCAACGGGCTAACGGATAAACCCTCTGCTACGGCTGCATTGACGGCGATAGACGTCCAAGCGGGAGGGTGGCAGGGGATAAACGTTTGTCCCACTTCAACTTTGACTGACGAGAACCGCTTTTGATTGGACGTCGATCGTCGTCAATGCAAAATGCACAAACGGAGCGATCGGAACGATAAACGTCGCGTCACCAGAGCAGTGCGGTCTGGAAAAAAAAAAAAAAAGGCAAAGAGCATGATGGGAATGGGGAAACATCCCGGCATCCCGTCCTCACCACAGTCATTTGGCGTTTGGTTTCCAAGGCAACAGAGGAGGAGCGAGACCAAGGACGGGGACGCGGTTGTCACGGCGACAAAGTTCCCACTGGACGACGAGAAGGTAGCCGGGGGGGCGGGATGGTTGGAAGAAGATGTCCTCTGATTGGTTGCTGGGTCCATGTCAGTCAGGTGGGCGCTACTGCAAAGACAACACGGGAAGCGCACGTTAGCATTGGGACACATTAGCCATTAGCTGCACGTACCCACAGTCATTAGAGGAGCTGGCAAGTGGACTTTTTGCGGGCTCTACCGGGCACTGGGCTCTTCCTGTTGATCTGCCTCACCAGGTCGTAGAAAATCTACAGGGAGGAGCGGCATGGACTGCTCAAAAACCATGTCATGGCGGCAACCCCCCAATCCCGCCAAGCCACTCACCTCGTTGACGTTGATCTTACTCTTGGCCGACGTTTCCAGGAAAGCGCACGAGTTCCACTGGCGGGCCAGACCCACGCCGGACTCTTTGGCCACCACCCGCTCCACTTCCAGGTCACATTTGTTGCCCACCAGGATCATGGGAACCTGAAAGCCACACGGCGGACATTAACCCTCTGACGGCCGTCCGTTGACGCGCACGTACGTACGTCGTCCGTGTCTTTCACGCGGAGGATCTGCTCTCGGAGGTCCTGGAGGTCGTTGAAGGTGGACTGAGCCGTGATGGAGTAGACCAAAGCGAAGCCTTGACCGTTCTTCATGTAGAGGTCGCGCATGGCCGTGAATTGCTCCTGAAAGAGGCCGCCGGATTAGGTGGGATTGCGCCTTCCCCCGCAGCGAAAAAGAGAGATCTTACCGTGCCCGCCGTGTCCAAAATCTCCAACATACACTGCTGGCAATCCACCTCCACTTGCTGCCGACACACAGAAACACTTAGCGGTGGACGGCCAAAGGGCAAAAAAAGTCGTTTGGGGTTCTTACCTTCCTGTAGGAATCTTCTATCGTGGGGTCGTACTTCTCCACAAAGATTCCCTGAACGAACTGGACCGTCTACGGGGACAACGCCAATGAGTAACGGGTCGTTGCGCTCCAAATTCCCGACCCGTTCGGTTACCACGCGGCTCTTACCAGGGCAGACTTGCCGACGCCGCCGGATCCCAAAACCACCAGCTTGTATTCACGCATCTTGACTTACTGTCTGGAAAAGAAGAAAACAAAATGATGCGGACAAGCTAACGTAGCCGTTTGCCGGCATCCTGGCCGGCGCGCATACCAGTCGTGCCTGGGGCGGCGTAACAAGACGTGACACGAGGGCGGGATAAGTCGAGGAGGGTTGCCGCGGCGACTGCATGTGTGTGCGCGTGTGACCACGATTGTGTGGATGTTCCGTAGTAATCAAGTTGGGGCGCGTCGCAGAATGTTGAACTACCAACATAGCATAGTCAACAGGTCCAATCCGTTGGAAGGGGGCGGGATGGCAGCGAGTGAAGCAAGGACCCCTCCCCTCCCGCTTTGATTGGACGTTCAGCGCCGTCACTGGCAGCCAATGGTTCTGGCAGTCGTGAAGGTGTCATCTCGCGGGACCCTGAACGCCTCACGTGCCGACTAGGTGGGGTCCGTCAATACTATCGTGACGTGTTGGCGTGTCGTGGTCAAATTTGAGGCTCCAAATAAGCACATTGACGCGCACAAATAAAAGATTTCCGGTCGACCAGAAGCTGTGGCAACATGACGGAAGTTGGGTGTTTCCGTGGCCGCCACGGGGAGCTTCTCTGCCCGGCCAGGTCTCGCTCGCTCTAGGCCCCCCGCAGAAGGAGACGAAGAGAGGGGCGCTCCGCCATATTGTCAATAAAACCAAAAGCTTTTCGCCTGTCTTTCCTTCACATTGTCCGTCCGTGCGCCCGTCCCTGTGTCTGTCCGTCAGTCAATTTGTCTACGGCGACCCCGCTTCCGCAAAGCAGCCTGAGCTAGCCTCGGTCCGACCCTGCCTACCTCTCTCCCTCCCTCCTTTTCCCTCCCTCCCACCCACCGGAGCCCAACCCGGTTCAAGTCGGCCGTGTGTCACAAGAAGTCGCGGCGCGTCGTGTCTCACATGACGCGAGGACGGCAAAAGTGGATAAAGTCAGGCAAGGGGGGGACGAAAAAAGAAGGAAAAAGGGCTCACCGTCATCCACTCGTCGGCTGTTGTGTGTCCCCCTTTAGCGCGACCACGGGCCGCTCCCTACTAGGCAGACGTCAAGGAAGAGACGAGCGGAAGTTGCGCGCCCGCATCCGGGTTGGAACTTCAAAACAAGGGTCGCGCCGGAATCAGTGAAAGCCACCGAACACCAAAGTTATGGATCGTTGTCACTTTACCACTCGGCCCCGTAAAAAGAGAAATGCTGACAATTTTCAGAAAGCGGGTAGTGATGCAAATTGTTTTCCATTTTTGGTTCAAAAAAAAGGAAAGAAATGTAAGAGATAACCCTATGGACGATTTGGAATAGTAAACATACACAAATAAAGCGCGCAGTGTGTTGTGAAGCCGCACCCCAACAGGAAGGAATCACCCACAATAGCAAGTTCCGTTTAAAACACGGGACAGGAAGCTACAACACAGGAAATAGAAAGCCAAAATCCGATAACGATACTTGTAAAAAATAAATATGACTTTTGTTTAATGGAAGTATATATTCCATTTCTATTTGTGTATACATTGTTCTTTCCCTATCTACAGTATATAGTATTTATTTAGCTTTTTTTTCTTTAAAAAATTATAAAAAAAACTTTCCTAATTCCTGTTTTACTCATTTTTTCACATTATATCAGGAGCTAAGTAAAACCTCAACCATTCATACAGGTTCATTCGTCCACTAGAAGAATTTTAATTTCCTTTTTAACAGATGAATGTAAACACAACAAACATGATAGCAGGCAGAAATGGACCTTTATTTTTAATTCCCTCGGTTTCGGACACCATACAAGTGACAGAACCGGTCGGGCCGACGTTACCGCCGACGTCTGGTGGCATCTGCCCAGAAGCGGCGCCGTTTCCTTGGCGGGCGAAAAGCCGGCTGAGGAAGGAGCTCCCCCGCTCCTCCAAAAACGACGAGAAGCGATAGAGAGAAACAAAAAAAAGGTTAAATCCCACGGCTCAGCGGCGCCACCAGCCCGTGATGAGTTCGGGGCGCGGAGGCGGCCAATCAGGTCACAGCACCTGTTCTCCATTTGGGAGAAAGAAGGAAGGGGGGGGGATTCTGTTGTTTTTCTTTTGTCCGCGATGGGCCGCGTGACCTCTCCAAGCGCCGATTTCAGTGCAATGCATCATGGGAACGACCAATCGCTAGGAAATTGTCACTACGTGTTGTGTCTTGCGTATGTGTGCGTTGTCGTGGAAACATGCCATGGGGGTGGCTCCGTCGCCCCGTCGCGTTGCGGGCAGGCGTCCCTGCTTCTGTGGTGGCGCCTAGCTGGTGTCCATGGACTCCATGTTGGCCGTAGTGGAGTCCCTCTGGATGGAGTCGAAGATGGCGGCCAGCTCCTGATTGGACGAGATCTGCGACTGAAACTCCGACATGAGCGGCGACTTCTCCGCCTCGGGGATGGTCAACAGCGCCACCACCGCCCGCATGGCCGAGCGCTTCAGCTCGTCCTGCTTCTCGAACTCTTGCTTCACCGAGTTAGCCTTCACCTGAAAAGGAGGGAAAACTCCTTTTGAGTGACCGTCGAATTTGGCACCCTTAGTGGTCGGCGTGAGAACTTTTTTTTTTTTTTTGGAAACCCCCTTAAGGCTCCACCTCCGATTCTGACAGCCATACCTTGGTGGTGCAGGTAGCTCTGAGAGGCTCCACCAGTCGGTCCAGCCTCTGCAGGACGGCGCTGGGACAGAGTGACGACAGACGGGCCAGCATCAAGAAGGTCAGCATCTACGAGAGAGAGAAAGAAAGCACGTCTATAAGACGGACAACGCTCGCCGAGGGCCACCCGACGCACCTTGATATCGTAGTGGTCCTTGAGGCCGTCCTCCACGTGGTTGAGGAAGGTGAAGATGTCGATGCGGTCCAGGCAGCTGTCCAGCAGCGTGTACATGCACTCAAAGGCCGCCTTGCGCAGGTCCAGCCCGTCGTCCACCGTGTGCTTGAACGGGCCCATCTCCACCTGCGCGCCACCCGCGACACCCTTGAGCGTCCACCGGCGGGCGGAAGCCGGCGCTCCGGGCCAGTCGGCGCGAGCGCTCCGCTCACCTCTCGTATCAGCTCCTTCCGCACTTTGGTCTCGTTGTAGAGCTGCGGCAGGACCGAGTCCAGGAGCTCCCGGATCAGGCTGGGCTTGTTGTGGGCCGCCGAGTTGAAGGTCACCAGGGCCACGCGCCGCACGTTCAGGTCGGGGTCTTCCAGCGTCTTCAGGAAGTCGCCTGCCGGACGGAAACAATGCGTCATGGCCAGGTCCCGCCCTGACCTTGCCCCGCCCACGTACCTATGCAGTTCTTGAGCAGGGGGTCGATGGGCTGCGGCTGGTCCGAGATGGTGAACTTGACGGCCGTCACCACCGAGCTCCGAGCGTAAGACGAGCCTGCGGCGGGGGCGGATCGGTGAGCAAAAGACCCGCCTTCGCCTTTAGCCACGCCTACGTACCCGAGAGCAAGTAGCCCTTAAGCCGCGGCAACAGCGTCTCGGGGTTGATGAGCGTCAGCTTCCCCAAGCACTCGGCCACCACGTTGCGCGTCCCCTCCTCCTGACACTCGCAGTGCTTGAGGAGCAGCGTCCAGACCGACTCCACGTACGGCTTCAGGCCGGACACCGACGCCGAACCTGAGGGCGCCGCCGACGGGAGGGGTGGGTGAAAGCCACCAAAAAAGGTGGGGTGGGGGCGACGTACTCACTGATAATCTCCTTGAGCGAGTGGAGCAGCAAGTACTGGCGCTTGGACGAGGAGATTTCCTGCAGGACGAAGGGGAGGTATTCGGGAAGGTTGCCCACGGCGATGCTGCCCAGCGCGTACGATGCCGCCGACTTGACCTGAAAAACGGACGGCGGGCAGGTGAGTCGCGGCTGAGAAACCACTAAATACTACGCCCGTACGCACCTCCTCGCTGGAGGACGAGAAGGCGTCCAGGATGACGGTCTTGAGCTCCGGCTGGCCGCTGAGGTCCACGTGGTGGCCCACCTCGCCCAGGGAGAGGAGCGCCAGCAGCCTGATGGAGTCGGTGGAGCGGCTATTTTTCACGTCCTGGCGGGCGCGAGAGCAAGCGTGAGTGGTGGCAATGCCGGCGAACGGGTACACGCCCACACACGCCCACACACGCCCACCTGTATGAACTGGCCGACCACGGCCGGGCCCTCGCCCGGACACTCCCTGGTGAGCGCGGCCACGCATTTGGCGATGGAGCAGTAAGCCTGCTTGTGGGGTAGCACGGCGCTCTGCGAGTAAACCGGACCCGTCAGCATCCTCAGCAGGTCCATGTAGCCCAAACCGGGCGTGTCCGTGGACACCAGCGCCTGAAAAGGGCACACCAAAAAGACTCCTGACTCCCGCGTCGCTCCTCCTCCGGGAAAAGGTCGTCGCCGATGCCGAGCGTACCTGGTAAAAGTCCAACATGGCGGCGAGAGCGCCCCCCTGCAGCAACGGCGAGCGGACCAGCGCGATGAGCTGAGCCAGGATATTGCCCCCGCTCAACTGGCCCAGCAGCGAGGGGTGCGTGGCGGCCAGCGTGGACAGGAAGCTCAGCGCCATTTGCGACACGTGCATGTCACCCTCCGAGATCAGCGGCGGCAGCTCGGCCAGCACCGCGTCCACCATGGCCGGCGTGACCGCCGAGCTGGGACCGGAAAAGACAAACATTCAGCATAGCGTCGGCGGGTTGCCATTTCATTTTTGTTCCGTCTTTTTTTACCTGTAGTTCCTGAGCAGAATGTCCAGGGCGGACAGCGTGCACAGCTTGAGCGCTCGCTGGTTCTTGCGCAAGAAGGAGGCCAGGATGGGGATGGCCTCAGGCAGCACGGGGCACAGGTCGATTTTCAGCGGCGAGCCGGCGATCAGCGTCAAAGCTTTAATCGGAAGCCACGGGTCAAAACGGACTTTCCGTAAGAGGAGCGGCGAGGTCGCTGACCTTTGACGGTGGTGAGCCGGGTGATCTCGTTCTTTAGGCGTTCCAGGAAGATGGAGAGCGTTCCGCGAAGCTCGGAGGGGAGACGGTCGCCTGTCATGACCATGGAAGGTTGGGGGCGGAGGGAAACCAACGGGCACCCTACGGGGCGGGGCCTACCTAGATTGCAGATGATCTGTCCCATGCAAGAAATGGCCCGTTCTTTGACCTCCTGGTCAATGTCGGCGGCTTTCAGGCGGCGGACCGTGCAGCCAAACAGGTCGTCGATGTAGGGGGAGGGGTCGAAGCTTTCCGAGGGGTCGTCCAGGGGTCTGATGACCTGTCGGACGAAGGGGGAGGGGCGAGTGAGACGCCGGAGACGAACGGAGGCGGAGACGGGAGGTTGCCGCCGACCTTGACTAGCTGCTGCGTGACCAGAAGCGCCTCCGAGGTAATCTTGTAGAAGGGGTCCCCCACGCACGCCACCACCGGCGGGACCAGGGCGGGCACGTGCGCGTGGAAGGCGTGGGCGGGGTGCGTGACCATGATGACGTGGAGACACGCCAGCGCGTCGATCTTCAGGTTGGAGCTGCTCGATTTGTCGTTGAGCGAGAAGATGATGCCTGGGGGAGCATAAAAAAAATGGCCGTCATCCGATGGTCGGCACCGGCCCCCCCCCGGCTGTGCATCGTGTCTGACCTGGCACGAGCACGGGGATGTGTTGCGTGAGGGCGCCCGGGAGCACGTTGACCAGCTCCGTCAGCATGTTGAAGCAGCACTGGCGCGTTTTCACGCTCTTCTCCTTCAGCTGCTTGTGGAGCGCCTTCACGATGATGACCACCTGAGGGAGACGCCGCGCACGCCGTCACCAAAAGCCCGCCTGCGAGTCACCCGCCGTCCCACGGGCTCACCTGACTCTGCAGCATGGTCAGGGGCGTGTCCCCCTGCTCCATGGCGTCGGGGTCGGCCAGCCAGCTCTGGGCGGGCCGCGTCTGCTTCAGTAGCGACAGGTAGGCGTGGAAGACGTCCGCCTTCACGTTCTCCTCCCTTTCCTACAGATTGACGGGTGAGATGGCGCGCTCGTACTCCGCCGCCGGGGAGGCGTTACCTTGAATCGGCAGACCAGCGCGGGGGAAACCGAGCGGTAGAACTCGGGCAGCATCTCGTGCCGCGTGGAGACCACGGCGTCCAAGCACTTGGCCGCCGCTCGCCGGACCTTCCAGCTCATGTCGTCGTCGTCGCTGTACTCGTCGTCGCTGCCTGAAGGCACCCGAGGAAAAGCCGTTTAGCCCCAAAAAGAGCAGGCACGCCCAACTGCACCGCCCACCCACCTTGGTAATCTTCGTCGTTTTGCTCGGCGTCCATGGCGTTGTCGTCCTCGTCTTCGTCGTCAAAGTTGTAGTTGGGGTCGTAGGTCAGGTACCGCAAACAGATGGAGATGACTGTGGGCACGTGGGCGTACACCTCTTTCGGACACCTGAGCACAGCCACTTTGGGTGAGCGCGCCGTGTCGGGAATCGCGGCGAACAAGCGTCCACAAGTGGCGTACCGTCTGACAAAGGACTCAAAGGCCTGGATGCAGTACTCCCTCAGCTCGTCGTCGTCCACATTGCAGAATTTGACCACCAGAGGGATGATCTTCTCCAGGTACTCACCTGAGCCCAGAGGCGAAATGTAACGTTAGCGTTAGCACGTCGGCGGCAGTATGCGGCGCCGTCTCACCGATCCGGTGGCCGGCCTGCCGGCTGATGGCGGCCGTGCACTGGATGTACGTCCTGGTGGTGGACATGTTGTCGTTGCGGCCCAGCTCGCTCAGCAGGTGCTCAATGAGGTCGATGAAG
Organism: Stigmatopora nigra; assembly: GCF_051989575.1. Lineage (NCBI taxonomy): Eukaryota > Metazoa > Chordata > Actinopteri > Syngnathiformes > Syngnathidae > Stigmatopora > Stigmatopora nigra. Next base: position 780,656 of record NC_135530.1, read on the forward strand.
ACCAGGTTGCCACAGGACATGACCAGGTGGCCTAGCGCCATGATGGTCCGCTGTAGGAAGGAAGGGTGGGTGGCAATTACAACGGCGGCCTCATAACCTGTCCTCAAAGAGTCCCAGTGGGCTTTCATTCAAACGTGCTACTAAGAAGACACCCTCATTGGATAAAGGGTGGCCACTGGATTGGTTGCAATAAAGACCAGGACCCCATGCGGCCCTTTGCGGTATTGGTTTGAGACCCTCGGCCCTTTGCGGTATTGGTTTGAGACCCTCTACTGTAACCCTAAACCCCGGTCTTACTTTCCTGACGGCCAGTCTGGGCGAAGTGAGTTGAGGAAGGAGGCAGCCGAGAATGGACGGATGGAAGTTGACCAGCAACCCCCCCTGTCTGAAAGGAGAGACGTACAAGTTTAGTGGCGAGCGGGGGCCGCGCCTCGACCGTCCATTCTTGCCTGCAGAGCATGTCGGCCATGATGTCCAGCGCCTCCAGTTGCACCGACACGTCTTCCTGTTTGGCGATGGCGCTGGTCAGACGTCCCGTGATCTTCTTGCACACGCTGGCGGCCAGGGCCGAGCCTGCGATGGGAAGGCGCGCGTCAGGCACGACGGGCGTTCCGGCGTCCCGGCGGGGGCGGCGGCTCACCCACCGCTGGACGCCGGCGGCAGCTCCCCGATGACCGTCTTGAGCCCGATGGACGAGATGTCTCGGAGCTGCTCTTTGTCGGACAGCATGTTGGTGCACAGCGTGTCCACGATGGTCTCCACCTGGTACTCCTTCACCTTGCTCACCAGCGGGCCCAGGCTGAGCACCCCCCAAAACAGCCCGCCATTATATTCCCAACGGCGTTCACCGCGTCCCACTTCACTTACCACTTGACGGCCAGGTTCTGAACTTCGCCGTTCTTGTCCTCCAGCAGCTTGAGAATCATCCTCACCACCTGCCCACGGCAACGACACAGAGGTTACGGCGCCCCGTTTCCCGGCGGGCGAACGTCGCCCTCGGGGGAGTCGCACCTTCCTCTCGCTGTCGTCGTCTAGTTTGATGGAATCTTTTTGCAGTTCTGTCATCAGGTCATTGGTGGCCATGAACCTGCGGACGGCGACCAAACACGTCATTGCGGGCATGCGAGGGAGCGGAACGCCATGGACGACGAGAGACGTCCAACTCATTTGCAACTTCAAACGGGTGGGAATGTCAAGCACTTTAATAGACACAAGAGCCGCGCGTCTGTCATCTTCATTGGCAGTGGAAAAAAAGTTAATTTAGTAGTCGCCAATATACACTGGCGGCTTTGAGGCTGCCTATGTGACGTCATGAGACGGCGCATACAAACTGCAGCTGCTAGCAAGTTAGCTGATAGCATGACCCAAGTTGCATTGAGTGCGACAGCCCGGCTAAATGCTAATTCGCACGACGTGACGGCTAAGCAAACCCCCGCAAAGACAGCCCAATTTCGGGTGGTCACGCCCGAGCCACCTCCGCCGTCCAAAGTCTTTTACGCGTCGGTCATTTGTTGAGGCCGACGACGTGACGACGTTCAGACAGGTGGCTACGTGCTAACATGCTAAGGCCTGCTACATGCGAGTCGTGCCATGTTTGGCGTCCGGCTAAGGGCTTTTATTAGGCGTGCGAGGGGTGGCTCAACCACGCGAGGCACCGACGTGAGCTAGCGGGCAATTTACCTGAAATCTTTGTCGCTGGAGGTCATTTTCTCCAACAGGTTGGAGATGTGATACGAGGCGCTCGCCATGTCGCTGCTCCTCTCTGTAGCTGGTCCTGCGTGCCTGCGTGTGAGCGTGTTCCGGTTCCGACTCTTATGATGATTGTTGCCTCCGTTTGTGGTTTTTGGCTGCGCTGTCTGGGTTTCCTTCAGCCTTTGTTGTTTTGGGGGGCTTTATTTGTCGGTTACAACGGCGGCCTGCTGAACATTGGTGCGTTTTCAATGTTTTAATGGAACGCCCGTTGTCATTGTGGAGGGGCGGGGTTAAGTCACTGGACGCTGCCTGACTGCCTGCCTGCAATGGACACAAATATTTATTAGGCAGTCGTACATGACGTGATAGGGGACAAAACTTGGTGCATTCGGGGTTTCGGAGACGAATATCAGGAGTTAAGTTCGAGTCTGAACTCAAAGCGCCTATCCCTGACTGGAAATACAAGCCAAAAAAGAACATAGGACATTATGTATTAGTAATAAATGTATATATATATATATACACAAGTATATATGTTTTTAAAACGACCCAACTCTAGTCATATTTCTTAAAATAGTGACCCATACAGCCTCTAGATGTCACTATACTAGCAAACGACCAGAACATTTACTAAACAGTACAAATGTCAAACTCAGTCAGTGCCAGACTTACAGTTTATATCCAACAATTAACGGAAATAAACATCGATTCTACTTTGAGAGATAAAAGTTCAATTGGATTGGACGGATTTGAATCAAGATTTACGCACGTATATTTGCATTGCAGTTGAGCGCAGACGTCTTGTCATGTCGCCATGTGTCCACAGGAGGGCAGGCATTCATCCATAAAGTGTGACGTCAGAACAAGGTTGAATTCCAATGTAACTTTAATTCAGCAACAGATGCCACTCTGTTAGTCTAGAAAACAAGACATCTTAGTGAATGTAAAATACAAGAACACGACAGCAAGTCAGAAGTCAGGAAGGCTTCAACGCTCAAACGTCATACAAACACTCTTAGCGTTTGAGAACAGTAGTCCACTTGACAGTGTTGCCAAAAAAAAAAAAAAAACAATCAGAAACTGCAACGCAGTCAAGGTCAAAATAAGGGAATATTTAAGCCAAAATAATTTACGGGGGAAATATAAACACGGCATTGTAGTTACATCCAAAAATGTATGAAAGCCGCTTTTCAAAATGCTAATGGCCAATAGCCCTCACAAATTACATTTGTGTTCCTATCAAAAAATACGAACAAAAATTCGACACTGGCCTTGTGGTACAGTACTCACAGTGTGTTAAAAAATATATCTATATTTCAACAGATTGCACTCCAGTCAACCAGGGAGCAACGTGTCCCTGAAACAGAACAAGAATTAAATACAAAAAAACATAGCAAAATGGAGGTGCTTGCGTGTAAATGAAAAAAGAACGCCAAGTCGTTTTGTTACTTTGTCAACAGAGCTTGCAAAGTCAACGGCTGCTCGAAGCAAAAATAAACAAGGGCATAACTTTTTCTTTTTTTCTTCCCCTTTGGAACAAAAATCTCTACGGCTCCGCCTCTAAAAGATATATGGCGATACTTCTCGCTTCTTTGTTACATCCAAAAATAAATGGACTTCTTCAGCCTTTGTCTTGGAAAAAGCGTTGGGAAATGCTCCTTTCCACTTCTACTTTTCAAAAAAAAAGCGCTCAGAGCAACATGGATTCCTGCATGGCAAACACTTCCTGTGCCTGCCTGTAGTGCGCCCCCCCAAACAACTGGGGGTGCATCTGGTGAGCGGCGGGCCGCCGCATGCCGTCCTCCGAGAACTCCAACACCTCCACGGGAGACAACTGGGCCTTCTGGAAACTGCTGGAGCGAGGCACGCCGCCCGGGGACGGCGGCGGAGCCTGGGGCTCCGGGCCCCGCCCACGGGAGCCGTAGTCCGCCGGGGTTCGGACCTGTGAGGTGGAGGTGAGCTTTTGCAGGTAGAGCGGGGTGCTGCTGCCGTGGGACTCCAGCACCCAGGGCGGAGGTCGGGAAGCACGGGGGTGGGGCGCCGTGTTGGCCCGGTGGGTCTCGTAATAGTTCAGGAGCGCTTTTTCCGGGGAGATGCGCTTGGCCGCCTTTTTCCGCCGGATGGTGGCGTAGGTGGGATCCCGGAAGGGCAGGTCGCCGCGTGGGATCTCGGGGTAAAAGGTCGGGACCTCGGAGGCCGCCCGGTAGTGCTCTCCGGGGAAGCGCTCGCGGCCCGGCGCCGCCTGTCGGTGGGGAAACGACGGCGGGGGCGTCTCGGATCGGGACCGGGGCGAGAGCGCCGTCTCCACGTATCTGGGCGGAGCGGAGAAGGCGGGGGGCTGGATGGACTGGACGTGCTGAATGGGCTGGATGCGCTGGGGACGCATTCGGGACGGGGGCCTCTCCAGCTCCAGGATTTCCAACTCGGGCTCCAGCCCCGGAACGTTGTCGTACTGGGAGGCGTTGGAATTGCGGTCGGCGCCCGGGAGCGAGCTTCGGGAGAGGGGGCGGCGCTCCGTCTGGGACGGGGCTGGCGAGGCCGCGCCCGCCCGCTTGCGCCGCTCCACGTGGGCCGCCAGCGCCTTGGCCGCCTCCAGCTTGGTCTCGGAGGGTTTGACCCAACGGGGCCCCACGTCTCGGGGGGCGTCGCGCTCGGTGAGCACGCCTCTCTGCTCCGGCCCCCTTCCGGGCGGGGCCTGGCCGTTGGAGCTTATCTTGACTTGGGCGTCCTTGGCGTCGGACTTGCGCCTGGCTTCGGTCGCGGACCCCTCCGGCGAGTCCCGGCGCGACCCGCTCGGTGGGCGGCCGTCCGGCTCGGCGCCCGTCTGCCCGTTGGCCACGTGGTTGCCGGTGAACGGCTCGGGTAGCTGCCCCAGCGCTTTCTTGGGGAACTCCTCCTCTTTACCTGCCAGCAAACAAAAAGGGCACAACTTAGCCAAAAAGTCCGGGCGAGTATGGCAAGAAATCGGTGTGGAGTCACGTCACAACGGGGGACACGTGGTCATGCAAGGCCGCCGCCGGAGAAGGACGGTCACATTCAGGACGGCGAAAGCACAGATATCAAAGACGCGCTCGGACCGAGGACATCCCTGGTGAGGCCCGAGAAGAACCAAAATGGTGGCCTTATTTTTTTTTTGGGCGGGTGGGGCTCCACACAAAAGCAAAAGGTTGCTGGCGGACAAACAGGACAGAGTGACGGATGGACATGGAGCGACAGAGAGAGACCAGTCGGGATATCCCACCGGTTACTGTTGCAGGAGCGAAGGCGGCTCCCGCTCAGAGCTACCTTTTTGTAGCGGTTAGCTAACGTTTGAAGAGGAAGAGAGAGGACGGTTAAGCAGAAGAAAGGGCGCGCCATCGACACGCCACCGGCAAACCGCCCCCCCCGAGACGTCATTTCAGCCCAATTTGAAAGAATGTGACCCCACTCACCCGGCGGGGGGAGCTCCAGCTTGGCCTTTCGGAGTTCGGCCATGGAGGCCTGCAGGTGGTCCACCACCGAGTCGTCGTCGAAAATGAAATTCTTGGACAAGCTCACCTGCAGGAAGCCCACCAGCTCCTCCATGGACAGATTCATCAAGCGCTCTGGGGAGGCGGGGCTACAGTTAGCCGGGCCCATGGCCACGCCCACCGACAAACTCACTCTTGTGTAGTTTGAGGATGGTGTAAGACATGGCGGGAAGAATCCTCTCGCCCTCCAGGATGTAGATGTCCCAGATTCGCAGAGTCAGCGTGAAGGGAGTCTGGGACGGACGACAAAACAAAGCAAAATGGACACTTTTGTTTCTGTTGGGGGACCCCAATTGGGGCCATTGCAGTGCGGCGCTCGCTCACCCTGTCCAGGAAGCACTGGAAGAACCACTTCATGGTGTACAGGCTGCTCAGGACCTCTTGGCTGTCCTACGGGAGACGGAAACAGTGAGCCAGGAATCAGTAGATCGTCAACGGGCTGGGGTTACGCCTACTTTTGTCATCCTTCATGTATTTATTGTATATTTTATATATTTATTATAATTATTCAAATATATTTTTAGATATTTATAATATTTTTTCAAATATATTTTTTCAAATATTTATAATATTTTTTAAATATATTTCTTATATTTATATTTGTATTTATTTATTTTAGTTTCCTTCAGCTGAAATGGAGGCAGTTTATTTACCCAGGGCCAAATTTGGAGCGATAGGGTGAAAATTTCGTTTCCCAGGTCATTTTAGACGACGTGCAAGATTGGATGAATACGAATTTGATGTCTTGGGTTCGGCAACGACTCACCAGGTGACGCTTGAGCTTGGGTAACTTCTCCTTTAAGATGCGGTCGTGGTGCTCCTGGAAGCGCAGCAGTTTGGGGAAGCCGGGGACGAAAAAGCCTGAAAAGAAGGAGAAGGACAGGAGATCAGAATGGTCTCCATGGGCCATGGCGAGGAAAAAAAATGTGGGTGTCCCTACCGTGCATGGCGTGCTTGCGTCCCGACAGCAGCGTGACCAACGCCCAGAAGGCGTCTTCTTCGTTCATGTAGATGAGGAGCAGGGCGGTGATCTGACTCATGCCCTGGCAGTAGCCCACCTCCTACCAAAATAAAAAACATGGCGTCAGGCGGAGGAATTCCTTCTCTTTCTGGAGACTCACCATATTGTAGACAGAGTACGCGGTGAGAACGTGAAAGAGGGCTTGCTGTCTGCAAAAGAAAAAAAAGCGAGATCACATTTGTTTTTGTTTGTTTTCCCCCCGTTTTGGGCCGCATTTGGACCCACTTGACGTCGTAGCGATCCATGAACATGATGTGGTCCCTGTACGTCCGGTTGACGTCCAGGTCGATTTGGCGCACGTCCGGCGAGCAGGCCTTGGCTCGGTTCTTGAGTTCCTGAAGAGCGGACGCGTGAGCGAGGGGATTCGGACGCGCGTCTCCGTGTCCCCAACCTCGTAGAAGCCCTTTTTGTCCTCCTTGGTCTTGGGGATGTCCAGCAGGAGTGACCAGACTTCCCCCCGGAGCTGCAACGGGATTCCCTTGTAGATCCTACGTACCAGCTGGGCGCCGCAAAAAAAAGGAGGGAAAAAAATACGTTGGCTCAGTGTTTTGATGGCGTCCGCTAAACAAAAAGGTCTTTCTTACCTTTTCGCTGTTCTTATATTTGTCCCAGCTTTTCAGCATCTTCAGCCACTTGGTGGTCCTTTCCAACTCGGTGTGTTTGTGCTGAAGGACACGTCCGTCATGGGCACGTCGTTGGACAATTTGGACGGCGAGCTTACCTTTTCCTCCACCGAGTCGTAGGAGGGAAGCTCCTTCTCACTAGACGACAACAAAAGAGGGAAAAAACTTCATTTGTGCCAATGAGTACTGTTTAATATCTAAGTACTGTTTAATATCCAAGTACTGTTTAATACCCAAGTACTGCTTAATATCTAAGTACATTTGACCGACGACCAAACGTCCGGTCACACCAATGACAGAGCTAGCCATTTTTGAAAAAAACTTACTGCAGGAAGCCAAAGCGGTCGACGACCTTGTAGAGGCGAAAGTCGGTGTCCTCCCAAGGCTCCACCGTGGCCTCCTTTCCCTGCACGGAATGTAAGTTTACGACAGGAGACACCCGGGTGGCACGCGGCCGACTCCGGACGATGCCGCCGACCTTTTCATATTTGGCCACGATCGCCGTTCGCTCCTGGTCCAGTTTCACGGCGGCATCCTGGTCGCTGTCGGACGCTGCGGGAACAACAAACAAGTTCAATTACAGAATGGGTGTAACGCTCCGATCAAATGAAAACACTGCTGGTTTTTCCACTAGCGTCGCTACACAACAAGAGGGGCACGTTGCCGTGGCGACCGGAATTCCATCTGACCTTTTAGCACCACTCCGCACATGGCGCTAAATCTTTGACACTTACTCTCAAAGTGGCAGTTGAAGAATTCCATTAAAAAGAAAAACAAATGCCCACCAAAACACAGCAATTAGCAGATTTAAAAAGAAGGTTTCGGTAAAAATCAGCGTCTCGTTATCATGACAACGGCACCATTTTTATGGACGTGACGACGGCGGTTGGATGACGCCATTGGAATTCAACAACAACAATCATTTGTCTGAGTGTACACACACACAATAATAAAAGTGTGCTATTAACATGCTAAAAGCTAATGGCATGTTATTAGCGCACAAAAACAGGAGGGAATGTCGCTCCATCAACTATCAGCGGTCCTGTAAACAATTTGTTTTTTACGCTAGCTGCCAGACTAATAAAAATAAGAAATGGTTATTTTACATCGCAAATGAAAAACGGGCCTCGAGCTAGAGCGGTTTGACCTGGATTTACCTTTTTCGCAGCCGTTCCTGGGACGCATGCCTGGAGCGTGCCCGGCCAGCGCGACGAGCGACCTATCCCGTGTCGGCGGGAGGGGGGAGTCGGAACGCCAGCGCGGCCGGCACAATGGGAGCCTGTGCCAATTCCCACTGGCGACATTCCCCCCACCCAAACAATAACAATAACCTAACTGTTGCTCGGCGGCAGTAAAAGAAAAAGTCAATTGGGGGTGTTTTTGCTTGCACGGGGACTGGTGTGCCTAGTCTGGAATGTCCTTTTAAGTGCTGCGGATAGAAATGTGTTTATCACCAGTAGATGTCCGACCCAGTTGAAGTGGGAGGGCGGCAGCCAATGAACGTCCTTCCCATCACGGTCAATTGCAACCAATGAGGTGTTAAATTAAAAAATAAAGTTGGAGGACAAGCGCAAAAGAGAAAAAGCATCCATCTTTTACCCGGCGGGACGTGGAACACAAGGTCAACGGGATCTTTTACGGCTGGAGAGTACACAAGGTCTATTATTAATGAAGCACGCACACACTTTATCCAGTACTATTTTGACGCAGAAATAACAGTACTTACGGATTTTTTTTCTCACTGTGAACTTAGCCTAAAATAGTTTTTTTAATTTTTTATTTTGCAACTTGGGACCAATGGCAAAACAAATAAACCGACCTGGAATGCGCCTGGACGGCGGCGACACCAGCTCCTTGACCATCTGCAGCACCTGCATGCTCAGACGGCGAGGGGCCGGCGGCCGGCGCCCTCCCGGCTCCCCCCCGCCGGCCGCATCCTGGTACGCCCCTGGAGACGCGTGGGTCGTGGAGGGGAGCTCCGAACGGCGGCGGAGGCGTCCAAAGCGGGAAGAGCAAAGCCGTCCCTGGCCCCCCTTCTTTCTCCCGGCCGTCCCCCCTTTTCTCCTCACCGTCCTCGCCGCTCGTCCTTTGGATTCAAATGACATGCACCTCCGCTTTCTCACTCTCTTTCTCTCTCCCTCCCCGGCTCTCCCTTTTTTTTTCTCCCCCCTCGTCGCTCACCCAGCACGCCGGAAGATGAAATGATGAGAGGAAGCACGCCCTCGCACTTTTTTAATGAGCTCATTAGGAATCCTACACTCAGATTTCAACTCCAAAACAGCGCCGGCTTTCTGGCTTGCAATTTGAATTTTTCCAAATCGTTGGCCTAGTGGTTATTCTGCCTGACTTTGGTAAGGGGAGTCTGGGTTCGATTCCCACTCGGTGGCGGCGGGATGATGATGATAAGTGCGAGTGGTTGTCTGGTTCATTGTGTCCATTTTCTTCCCATTTCAACTTTATCCATGACACAAAACCACGGGAGACTTTGCTTGGACAGCTCTAGGCGTCCATGGCGCGAGTGGCAGGGGGTGTTGGAGAGCGCAGTCTAATTTCCCCCGTTGCCATGCCTCCCGCTCCCGGTTGCTAGGCTATGGCGGTCGTCTGCCTGGCACGGAAAGCAATCACTTGGCCATTTTTTTTGCTAATGGACTAGGTGGCTTACCCCCTAAAAGTATTCTCTTTGACAGCCAGTGACGGCGCTCGACGTCCAATCCGCTTCTAAAGTGGGTGGGTCGGCCCTTTGGTTGCCAGCCGAGAGACTGACTCGTTTGATTCAACGTCTCTCGTGCTCCATAGGAGGTCCACATGCATGTATGCTAGCATAACACAGACATTAGCCGCGCCAGCAGCAGGCTACATTTCCTGTCCCCGTCTTGTTTACCGCCATCATATTTCAGCACGGCTTGCTTCCTTCCTGTCACACAACCCCCCCCTCCATTCCACGCGCCAGCGTAATTACCTCACATCTTTCATCGAGACCGGGACAGAAAAAAGAGCGAGGCAAGTGGGGCGGATGAAGCGCATTCCAACACACGGCCAGTGACCTCGCACGGAAAAGTTAAAGTTTTCACATTAGCCATAAAAACATCCCTGAAACGTCTCGTAACTTGACCCTAGCGAGTACCGTATTTTCCACGCTATAAAGCGCATGCAAATGACTTCAATTTTCTGAAAATTTGACTTTTCTACCTTTTATATGGTCAAGATTGGTTCTATGTGGTATACCTCAGCTCCCTCCAGTGGATGCATAACGCAACTACTACTTCTACTGATTAATAAAAATTTGGTGGGGAAAATGTGTTACTATTATGATTCTTTTTCATACTGTGCAATCACCCTGATGCATTTGTTGACATTTGGACCACGGTGACACACCTCTCAGGGTAACCTGAGCCGCCCCCATGTGGGCTTTTATGTGCGTCCTGGGGGGGTCATTAATTGGCCTAAGATCTCAAAATGGTGGCATCAATATTTTATTGACTAAAATAGTTTTTTTTTTTTTATTGGGGAGGGGGCTTCACGTTTTAGATCTGAATGTTCCAGCACTTCGAAGTTTAATGAAAGCCTCCTACATTTGAGAAATGTTCAGAGAAAATGTTTACTCACTCATGGTGGGCGAATGTCGGGACGGGTGACCTGTTTCTCCACTGGTTCCTTCTTCGAGGCACTCATGACCTGCAGAGGCAAAAGACATTTTTAATGCTTTTACAGAAAGCTGCAGATTTACAACAAACACTGTATTTTGGTACTTCCAAATGAATCGTTTTTTCTCTCTCAGTCAATTCTTTAAAAAGGCAATCTATTCATTTAATTTGGCATTTCCCCCCATAAATGTTGTCATTTTATGTGACGGGATGGGCGCTGATCCCTCAAAAGCGCTTGGCTTTTTTTACAGGGCTATCCTGAAAAAAAAGCTGACACGGCAAATAGTTAGAGTTTGACGCATCCTGCCGAGGACCGTGCGACGCCGGATGACGTTTGTCCCGGCTTCTGCTTGTTTACTGGGTCACGGGTCAGCCTCCTACACACACACACACACACACACACACACACACACACAAGGCCTTCTCCAAAAGCAAAGCCACTGATTGCAGCTAAGCCGCATTATCCTGAAGCAGGACAGGAGGGACGCAAAGACGCACCGCTGTCCAACACCTTTCATCACTTCCCGCTAACCTTATCAAAATAAACCTGACCGTTAATTATATGAATATACTTGCTCTGTGAAATAAATGAGTTCAAATAGCATCATTTTATAAGGATTTTTTTATCATTTCAGTCATTAGGAACAAAAGTTGTTTTAAAAAAATAACAGTTGACATATTGAACACTTATTACACACAAACTAAGAAAACAAGTTAATAACAATGAAATAGCTTGAACGTTATTTCATGAATGAACATTAGCCAAGGACCGTAATAGACGTCGAGCTCTCTGTGGGCTACTCTTATAACAAACTTTTAAGTATATATTAATGAATTAAGTGAAAATTATTTACGCATTCTGGCAGGCATCATTCAAGGGCTTCTACCCAGTAGGTTAAGCACGTCTCCAACACACGTACAGCAAATTATTAAGATATTTCTCAAGCTTCTGGGGAGCTAATCAACGGATTTTAATGATGGCAGGTGTGTTGGAAGTAGGGAAAGAAAAAAAACCGGATATCACTATCAACACCAAAAAGGCGGGCAAAATTTCCAAACAGGCGAATTTTGGCTGGTTTGGGTTTCAAAATTGCCCCTTGTTTTCCTCCCACAACTTTCACTAAGCCTGGCGTAACCAATTAAAATAAGGTTTTTATTTACAGTGTACCCAAGCAACTAAAAAAACTGACTACGTACACACTTTTTAAGTGATGAAATTTACCACCAGCATTTACTTTGAAACCGGAAAGGGAGCCTTGATAGTCAGCTAGCTCTTTCATAGGGGTTTGCTAGGTAGGCCTCGGTGACTACGAATAAACACAAAGTTTACAATCAACAAACGTACACTGAACTATTTATCAGGACCAGATAAAGACACTGTCGAAAAATATGCCGAGTAAAGTGGGTAGAAGCCACGCTGGAGCTCGAGGACGGTCCTTCGCCGTCATTCAGTCAGCGGGACCGAGCGAGCGCTGCCATCTTGAAACCCCCCCTTAGCTCCCCACCCACACTAAGAGATGCACCGAGCCGGGACAAGTTGCGAATATGCCCGTTCACTGAGCCTCACCTTGCCCTCACGTCGACGGAGTGGCCGCTGCCGTCGAAAACTTGCGGCGAAGCTCCCTCTTCGGCCATGTACCAGGAAGTCCAGGCCACTTCTCAAACTCCGGCGCGGGCGCGGAGGAGAACGTCAGGCAGGCAGGTAGCGATGCGCCAGTCGCAGGACGACCGCCGATGACGCGCAGACCCCTCCGCGAGTGACTTCCGGGTTCACCTCACTGCCTGGACTAGAGCCAAAAAAAATATCCTATTTTCAAATGTTATTCCTTGAGAGCCAAACGCAGAATTTCAAAGTTAATAAAAATGAAAACGTGTCCTTTTTTAAAATCATTTCACCACTTTTAAAGCCGAAAAAAGTATCTGAATTCTTATGACACTATTGTAACACTGTTGTTCCTCAATGAATATCAATGGGAGTATGCATGCAGAGGAGTATAAGGGGAAAATAATGATTAAACGACGCTCCTACTGTGTTCGGGAATCGGGTCTGTCACCACCAGTTCCCATATTTTACCTCAAAAGCCGTATATTTTTGTGAAACTGAGAATAAAGAGGTCAAATTGCTACTTCTCAAAATAGCACATACCCCTTTACATGATAGGCATGTAGTAACGTTACGCATTGGTATTGTTTTAGTCGCCTCCAAGTTTTGAATACATATAAAGCACAACAAATACTTAAATATGACAAATATGAACTTTATTTTTATTCGGGACACATCACCTGAACGGCAGGTGACACATGGGCCAACAGAACACTGGAAAGGTACAAACGATCTTCTAAAAACTAACACTGGTTAACCCACCGTGCATATTCTTGAAAATCCAGAAATCCAAAAAGTGTCCAAACTTACCTGCTGTGCCCGCCTCCCCACCAAAAAAAAGAATCCTACAATGTTACAACGAAGCATTGGTCAGAAAGTTGGGGTGTGGTTGATCACGGCTAGTCTCTGGCGTCCATTTCATGTGGTGGAAGAGGCCACCGAGTCACTGGCGTGGGTTTCCGTTTGTTGCGTTGGCTCTTTGACTTCGCTGATGAAACGTTTGAAGGCCTCCAGAAAACGTTCACGGATCTCCCTGAGGTTCTCCATCATGGGGACTTTGAGCCGCGTCTCCAGATTGGGATCTTTAGCCACCAGCATCTTCACCACCATACCGAATGTTTCACAGTCCTGACGGTACATCTGCCAACGTCGGACGGTTTTAGCTGGCGTATTGGCTCGAGTATAAAATCAGCCTCTCTTTTTCAAGACTCAATAGCCGAGGATCTCGGTTGGGAAAAAAGATGGCGTACCTTTTCGATTTCTTGTGCTTTAGCCGCGATGGCCTGCCTTCTCTGTTCGTTGACGCAATCCGCCGTCGTCTTGGGAGCCTCCTCGATGACATTTGTCGACGGCTCCTCTTTTTCCAGTTCGGCTGTGTTGGTCTCTTCCTAAAAGACGGGTGAGAATTAGTGTCGAATGCCATTGGACTCGGATTGAACTCACCTTGGTTGAGGTGGCACTGCTCGGGGAGCCTTCTCTTGACAGACCCGGGATCTTTTCTGGGGAAGAAGGTCAAATATTTGCAAAGCCAAAACAAAAAAAAGGTACAGAATTAGAAATCCCATCTAACGAGCCGGCGCGGGAGCATCACAGAGCAGGAATGAAAGCGTCAGGGATCTGACGTACTCTTGCCTTGTTGTGAAGAAAGCGCTAGGTTTTTGGAGCGGTCCGGCGAGTAACCCCTACTGCTCACACTGGAACCCGAGCGGCTGTGGGGGGAGCGGTCTCGAGCCGTAGGGAACTGGGGTGCCTTTCTTCGGTACTCTGCTTGTTCATCCCTGACACAGCGGGAGGAAAAAGGTTTAGAGAAGTCAAGTTAAAAGGCCTCGCGAGGCTGATTAGCCCATGCTGCGCTAATGGGATATCGCCACTAGAGGGAAAAAAAAAACAGAAAAAGCGACAAATATTTTCAAAACAAGAGTCATACCCTCGGTCCATGTTGAGTATGGCTTGCATGAGTGTGTCAGATCCGCTTTCTGCTGGTATGGACCGGGCCGCCGGGTAGAGGCCTTGGTTCCGAGGCGGCGGAGGCGGTGGGGGAGGTGGTGGTGCTGTACGGTTGCTAAAGGACAACTCACTTTAGCTACGTCTCGCCATATTTCAAAAGCCAGTAGTAGTCGTGAGCATTTACTTATATTCCATTGGCCTTCCTGCGTGTTGCTCTTCACGGGGTCCTCGGTAGGGATAATCATCCTGCTGGCGAGAAAGAAAAGTCCATTCAAACCTTTTCTACCACCCTAGCTGCATCCGATGACTCCCATCTGTGCTTTCACCCTTCGCGACGGCGGGCCGCCTCTGCGTTCCGAGTGAAAATGGCCGCCATCGCCGTGGTAGCCCCGCTGATCCTCTCCGTGGTAATTTCGCGGGCCGCCGTTAGGGAAGAAACGAGGACCTCCGTCGTATTCGTAGTTGTCGGGCCTGCCGAAATGGCCTCGTCTTTCCCCTCCTCTCGAGTACTGACCCTGAAAAGAGAGTGGACATCAATTTAGGGGGAAAAACTAAAAAAAGAACTTTCTGTTGAACTGTAGAAACATACCCTTCCCGCTCTGTCAGGCATGTAGCGATCCTCGTATCCGTCTCGTGCACTCCTCTCCCTCCTGTATGTCACTTCGCAGTAAGAGAGAGGGGAATATACGAGTTACATACAATTTGTAGCGTGCAGGGGGCGGTTACCTTAAAAAACAGGGGTTTTAACACAATTGTAACCACTCACTGATTCAGGGGCTCCGGACTGGTACAGGTGAAGAAACGTCTTCCAATAGAATCTAGAAAGTCCTAAAATTATTGTTCAAAAATTAGCCATTCAAATTCAATGCAGCGTCTATTGTAAACAAATACAGGTTGAGAACAGTGCAGTCCCTTCTCGAAGTAGACTTTGTGGGGCAAAATTATTGCATTGAATAAATTCATTCCACAGCAGCTGAATATTGATGAATGAATGACGAAATACCACGAAAGACTATCGTTGCATGCGCATTATTCAACACAAGTGCTAGCATAGCTAGTTAGCCATAGTAAACTTGTACAAGGTGCCATTTTTACCGATATTTTCCAGTTCTTACCTCCCGTGAAAATTAATAAACAGTCAAAGGCATGTTTTACATAAAGTATAACACTTAAACAATGTATAAACTGTGAATTACACTCACCTTAGCCGTTCCAGAATATTATTATATGGACAGTGGATGTTTTAGTGGGCAGAACTGCGTCATCAGTCAGCGACGCTTAAAAGGCGCCGTTGTTTAGATAGATAGTTATAATAAAATTAGATGTTGGATGCGCGCCGAAATTCATTGGGATAGGGCAGTCACCTGTCCGGCATTTTGCAGCATAATCGTCCGACACATATAACTTTAAAATATCTATAAATTGCACTCTTTTTAACCTATCCTCAAACAGCTTAGCGTTTCGTAAACATTAAAATTACACTAGATAACATACGTCTTAAAAATATAATGCTTCATTTTCAACATCTGGACTACATTATATCAGGTTTGTTCGAAATCAAACTTTTTTTATAAATCGAGACTTGAGAGCAGTCTAATGGAGAAAATCACCGACATTGCTCTAAGTGCGACAATTACCTCCATAGAAGTTTTACGACGTAAAATGGCCGACAGGTAATTGCCCCATCTGCTCCTCCTTTTTTACATCTCGCTTTTTAGGAGCGATATCTATTCTTCACAAATAGGGATATCGATAATGACTGTTTTTGCTACCTTGTTGGTAAGTGTTTTGTTTTTTATTATGACCATTATGTCCATAATTTGAACGTAATGCCATAATTGTGTATTTTTCATGAAGTGCCAGATAAAAACAACATGAGTGGAGGTTTAGCACCTAGCAAAAGCACTGTTTATGTGTCCAATCTGCCATTTTCTCTCACCAACAACGACCTCCATAAGGTAATGTATTAAAAATGTCGCATCTAAATGCAATTTAAAGCTCTTATTTCAATCACGATAATGGTTACAGCTTTTTACCAAATATGGAAAAGTGGTGAAGTGAGTATGTTATTATTTTAAGCATGTGAGATGTTGTTGATTTATTTCACATGTCCTGACAACGCAACTGTTGTGATTTGGTCAGGGTTACAATTGTGAAAGATAAAGACACCCACAAAAGCAAAGGAGTGGCATTTGTTTTATTCCTGGATAGAGAGTCGGCTCATAATTGTGCCGGAGAAGTGAATAACAAGCAGGTAGGTGCCCGACACATTTGAATAAATACAAAATGGCAGCTCATTAGTCCAAATATCATGCACATTGACGCTGTTGTACCAAAATATCACAGAACAACAAACTAGAAGGAATAAATGTGACTTCTATGTGTTTTTTTCTTGGCTATTTTGCATTTTTTCTGCGATGTATACTTCAAAGTGACTTCTAGTCCGAAAATAACGTTAAATATGTTTGCTTTCCAGTTATTTGGAAGAACAGTAAAAGCCAGCATCGCCATCGACAACGGACGAACGACCGAGTTCATCAGAAGACGCAACTACACAGACAAGAGCCGATGCTATGAATGCGGGGTTAGTACCGTTATATTTTTGAAGCACGATATCATGTTATTGTACACTGACGTGCAAAAGTACATAGGATACGGGACACATGAGCTATGCGTGCCCCAAAAATATGCTCGGGAATAGAGAGCCCCCAAAGAAGAAGGAAAAGAAAAAGAAAAAACATGCACAACAAGTACAGCAAACGTAAGTATGGTCACATTTTCTTAAAATATAATAGTGGTTTAGTGTCTTTTCTTGCCGTTTTAGTGAAGAAGAAGAACTAGAAAGTGAGGAAGAAGGAGAAGATCCTGCCTTGGATAGTCTTAGTCAAGCTATAGCTTTTCAGGTAAGGGTTAATTACGCTTGTTTTTTTTTTTTTTTTTAAAGCTAGCGAGATGAGTAAACTACTTTTTGTACTTTTGTTTTTTTAGCAAGCACGTATCGATGAAGAGGAGAGGCAAAGAAAAAAGCGAGCGGTGCCTCAGGATGAAAGTGCTCATTCTTCTACGTCCCCAGACTCCAAGAAACAACGGATCAAAAAGAGCGCCTACTTTAGTGACGAGGAAGAGCTGAGTGACTAATGTGGATTTTATTTTTTTGGAGTGTATTTAATTTTTGAAATAAAGATATCAGTCCTGCTTTTTTTAAAAAAACAATTCCCACCGCTGTTCAATACATATAAACAAATTATTTACTTTATGCGCATGTATTTTGCTTGTTTGTGTCTTTTCTGGGCAGATGATGGCGCTGTGGAGGCGTCATGATGATCATAGATATCATTTACATAGTGGTAGAACGGAAAAGTCGGCCATCCTAAAGCAGTAGACTCCCATGGGTGTGTTCTAGGTTCTCAATTAAATTGTAAACGGGCAAAATCTTGACCGTCAAACAATTGGGTTTATAATTTGTAAGAAAATGAACGCAGCTAATTTAAAACATCTCTGACGTTCATGAAACCGAATGGTTTGAAAATGGATTCAAATTGAACCTATGATGGCGATTTAAACGTAGTACACGCTCCAATAACCACAATGTGTTGGGTTTTTTTGCCTCAGAATGTCACTGACACAAAATGGCCGCATCCCGATGACGGCTGTCCTATCGATGTGATGATGAAGAACGTCACCGCCCGTGATTGGCTGAGAGACCTCACGTGACTATCTCCCAAGCGGAGTTTCCACGACAGCTGGAAGCCGACGCTTCTTCTCTTCGAAATAATACATAAAATATAAACTGGGACGGCGTAAAACGGCCTCAGGTTGTCTCGGCCACCCTTTCCAGAGGCAACCCGGTCTGGCATGGGCGACAAGAGGAGTCCCACAAGGTAACGACGGCGAGTTAAAAGGAAGCTCCGCGAAGGAAGAGGAGGAGGATTGGAGGGGAGGGGGGAAAGCCTTTCTCCTTGGTTTTCCCCCCTTTTCGCGTGCGTGCGTGTGCGTGCGCGGGGTGTTAAAACCTCATGACGACGTTAGGATGGTTTTTTTGTTCTAGGCATCTTCACGCTGGTTGTGTTTGTTTTCAAGGCCGAAGCGTCAACCGAAGCCCTCCTCCGACGAGGGGTTTTGGGACTGCAGCGTGTGCACATACAAGAACACGGCCGAGGCTTTTAAGTGCATGATGTGTGATGTCAGGAAGGGGACATCAACAAGGTAAGACCTTGGATGAGCCTGATTACAAATACAACACCATTTCTTTCAAATTCGCCTTGGCCCAAAACGCTTATTTCCCCACTAAAAGTAGTCCCGCATTTCAATATAGCCTTTCATTCATTCATTCATTTCGCCTACCGCCCCTATCCTCACCAGGGTCCGCCAGGGGTGCTGGAGTCTATCCCAGCCAAACATGGGACACCCTGAATTGGTTAACAACCAATCGCGTCCAATCAATTTAGACGTTTTTGAGTGTCCACTGAGCTTTGCGGCGACTTTTTGGCAAATGTGGGAGAGGTAAACCGAGTACCCGCAGAAACCCACGCAGGGATTGGACTCTAAATGTCACAAGGGCAGTAACCACTCTTCTACTAGGCTGCCCATAAGATATATATTCATATTTATCAAGCCACAATCTAGTAGTATTAATTTAGTTTTATTCTGGCTATTCTCTATTTAACTCCCCAAGAAGACACTGCCCTCTTGCGGCCGTTGAAAAAATGTCCAAGTGGGTCTTCATCTCAATGCTAAAACAATTTATCAACACAAAACAATGTATCTTCCTCGAAGGGACTTTATGTACGTTCTTTGCCGTTTTTCTTCAGGTTCCACTTTTCGATCCCCGTGTCGCATACAAATGGCAAGCGTATACCGACTGGGGGGGGGGGGGGGGGTAGTGTAATGAATCGCGCCGCTACGGCTCAAGATTGCGGCTACGTGATAAGCCTGTAATTACGCCGGCGACACTGATGCATGACGTTTGCCTCTGAGGGGGAGTCAAGGGGAAAGAATGTGGCGGCATGGCTAGCGGTTTGTCTAAAAGGTGTCATAAACCCTGGGACTAGCCATCTGCGGCCCCCCCTCCGACACGCTCACACACCATTGGACATTAATCATGGCTTTGGATGACTTCCCAGGAGTTAGCCTCGCTAGCCGCTGATAGAAAAAGGCACCGGGTGCCACCCAATGCGTGGCGGAGCGTCAAATAAGCGCAAAGCGGCAAAGTGGAGGTGAAGCGCAAAAGCCAAACGGGCGCTGGTTCGAAACAAAAAGATCAAATCCAATAAATCACCATTGGAAAGTCGATTTGGCTAATTAAGCTTTTTTGTTGTTGTTGTTGCTCATACTATAAATAAACGACCTGTTTGACCTTTTGACGGGATGGCGGCTCTCTCTGGGTGATTGTTGCCGCTTATTAACCCGGCCTGGCGGCCATTCCCCGGCAGGAAGCCGCGCCCGGTCTCCCAGCTGGTGTCGCAGCAGCAGGCCACTCAGCAGTTCGTGTTACCCTCGCAACCCAAGAAGGAGAAGAAGGAGCGTGTGGAGCGGGAGAAAAGCGACAAGGAGCCGCCGCTCAAGAAGAATACTCACAAAAAGATGAGGTGAGTGGGACAACTTACAACAAACAAACAAGCTTTAGCACATGACCTTTAACCTCACTACCGTACACTCTGCCCTATGTCCCGAAACCAAAGTGCGTGACTCCATTTTTTCTTGATTTTTTCTAGGCCCAGGTTAAAAAACATCGATCGCAGTAGCGCCCGCCACCTAGAAGTGACGGTGGGCGACCTGACGGTCATCATCACTGACTTTAAGGAGAAAGTCCGGCCCTCGTCCTCCTCCGGCGCCCCCTCGTCCGCCGACCACCACGGTCAGAACGGCTCCGGCTCGGAAAGCGCCGAGAAGGGCCACTCGCGCTCGTCCTCGCCTCGGGGCGAGGGCGGCTCGCTTAACGGGGAATCCCACTGACGGGCGGCCACCCTGAACCCAAGAGCCTTCTTTTTTTTTCCCGGGTGGACGGCCAGACTATCTGGAATCCCGGATGGGCTTCCTTCTGGATGTTTTTTAGCCGCCATTTTTCAGGATTGTGAGGACTCTTGGGACGCCACGGGATGTTCTGGAACTCTACTAGATGACGATAGACGTCCAATCCATTGGAAATCGGGGACGGACGGAGGACTACAAGAGAGGAACCGATGTAAATTGGCGAAAATATTCCGAGTTGTTTTTTTCTTTTGGAGTAAAATGGATCTTTGGACGCCATCTTTGGACCTCAATGTGGAGAAGACGTTTGGACAGAGCAAAGATTTGGAGAATTGCCCATGGCTGAAACGACTGTCTCCACGAGAAAACTGCATATTTTTTGTCTGTGTTGATACATTTCCTTTTGCTTTGTTCGGTTCTGAAATGTGCAAATGTTATTCCAAGTCTATTACAACGCAAACAAATGACGAGATTCCGTTTTGATTGGTTTTATTAAAAGGGCGTTTAGTAGGCGCTGGGCGAATTGAACTCTTTACTCCCATCTAGTGGTTTTATGAGGGATGAGTTATGGTATATGTGGGCTAATAGTATGTCTTTCGTGTATATGCTAGAATGTCTAAAACATGAACAATAATGCATAATCACTTTCTTCAGGGAGTATCAAAGTAATGTAAGGGGTTCATTAGTACTCGTGGGAGTAATAGATAAATCCCTACTTGACTACTTTTACCAGTTCCAACCTCAGATGTTAGCTAGATAAGTCTAGCATAGCAAAATAATCACAGTTTCATTTACAAAAGGAAGAAAATGGAAGATTTGTCATCGCAATCCTTTATATTAAATCCCAAATAACTGCATAAAAACTCTCATCCCGGTACCAAAAGTACACAATGTATGCCTACAACTAGAGTTTGTTTTTGCTAGCGTTAGCATTCCAGTCTAGGGTATCTTAGGCTAACATTCATTTGGGGAATATGTGAAGTCGTACTTCTTTAGCTGGAAATGTATTAAATCCCTTTTTGTACAATCTTTGAAAGCGCTAGTGTAAAAAAAGTATTATTGTTATAATAGGGTTGGAATACAATATTATGCTAATCTTGTCCAAGCTGCATTGAAGCTACAAAGACTAAAGTTTACTGCTTTATTGTTTGGGGGGACAAAATCTTTGACTTTGAATTGCGTGGCAAAAAACTGGGACCAGGTCCTGTTGATGTACAACTGTCCCACTGTCCAAATGGACATTGCTTGAAGCTGGACTTCTTTCCCAAAGACCATCCCCACCTCCCCAAGTTTGAGCAAAATTCATCTCATGATAATATTAAACAAAGTGGATAGTGCACGCCATATATAAAGCCTATGTGAGACTGTGTCCAAGGTCCAGCAAACTCCAAAAATCTGGCTAAAAACATCCTGACCCGGACCCAATGAACGCAAGGCGGGGCCACTTGTGCTCCCGATGTCGACTCCCTGAGAACGTCGCCGAGTATTTGTAACCCGCGGGCCGAGGCGTAGGCACGGGGACGAGGGGGGACGGAATTCCCGCTCAGGGTCGGGGTCGATAGGAACTGTAGTACCTGGAGTACAGGGGGTTGTAGTTACTGGAGTGGCTGTAGTATGTCGGGGAATAGCCGTGGGGGGGCGAGGGGTTGGTGTGGTGACCCAACGTCCCCGTCAACCTGGGCAAAGGACGAGTTCGGGCGGACGAACTCCACAATGAGCTCTTGAGGCCCACAAAAGGGGAACGGTAGGTCCAACTGGGACTCGGCCTGCTGCCCACGTCCGGGTTGCCAGGTCTGGAAGCGGCCCAGTTTCGCTGAAAGGGCGAAGACATTCGGAGAGTCGGGGAGTCGCCCTCAAACGTCCGCCTTCCCAGGGTCCACCGACGTCGTGGGCTCGAGGTCTCCTCCGAGGGCGGAGGGTCTGGCGCCGTCGGACCCTCGGACGCCGCCGAGGAGGAGGCCGGCTGGTCGGCGGGGGCGCTCAGGCGGGAGGGGGACGAAGCGCTGGGGGCCAGGGGGGCCGGAGCCGAGTCCGGCGCCAGCTCCGAGGTGGACGCCGAGGTCGGGAGAGAGGCTCTGGTCTTCCTGCGGGAAAGTCTGCTCCCGCGGTTTCGCTGCGTCTGCTCCTGATCGAAGGCCAGGTCCTCCAGGCGCTGCGTGAGGGCCAGTTTCTGTTGGATGGCCATCCGCAGGAGGGAGTTCAAGGTCTTCTTCTCGTCCTCGGCCGCCGCCAACTGCCTCTGCATCTCGTCCAGCTGGGTGACGTACTCGTCGCACCTGAGGGAAGAAAGACCGAATCCCGTTTTGGGAGCGGAGCCCGTGGACCGCGTCGCGTGTGGGGGGGCCGGACCATGACACGCACCTGGTGGCGAACATGGCTCGAACCGAGGAGAAGGTGGCGGCGTCTTCTTTTAAGGCCTTCAGCTCGTTCCTCAGCTTTGTCATGGTGTCCGTCACCATGGATTTCTCGGCCTCGTACTTGCTCTTCAAGTTGCTAAGGGCGACCTCTGCTGTCTGAAACGAGACACGACGTTGGTGATGTTAGCCACTCGGATTTGAGGCTGATTTTGGGTGTGGCCAGCCGGTTTGGATTGGGCTAATTGGAAGTATTGAAGTCAGCTGGACTCCACAACAAACGGCCAGGCCATCCCACCTGTTTGTTAGCTTGAAGAAGCAATCGCAGAGTGGCAATCTGCTCCCTCTTGGTGCTGAGCAGAGATTGGAGCTTCAGGATCTCCTCTAAGCAGCGTTCCTTGTCCTTATCCAGCAAAGGAGACAGTTCTCTGGCCTCGGCTCTTTGCCTGGACAGCTGCAGAGCCTTGTCCACGGCCCCCTGGAGATGTTTCACCTGCACAATCGAGCGCCACTTAACAAAACGGCCGACCAATCCCGTCTTCGGAGCGTCGGCCGAGGCGCGAACCTGCTCTCTGACCACGGCGTTGAGGTTGTAGATGTTCATGGGCTCCCTGCGCAGTTCCGAGGACGACGACGAGGACGACGACGAGGCGCTGATGCTGGGGGAGCGGCCGGGGGGGCTCCAGGGAGGCGGACTCGGCCCCGACCGGCCCTCGCCGGGCTCCCCGCTCTCGCTTCTGGGCTCTTTGGACGGGGACTCGGAGGGGCTACGCGAGTCCCCGGGAGTAGTGGGCGTGGCCAGTCTCCTGGCCAGGCGCGGCGTGAGGAGAACTTTGCTGTTGTCGGAAGACGCCGCTTTGAGACCGGCGCACAGGCTCCTGAGTCCCCTGCCGTGTCTGCCATGGGGGGAAAAGAACGCCGTGGTCGGATTAGGGAGAAAAAGGCCACGGGGGCGCTCCTCGGACCTGTAGTAGTCCAGCGTGACGCGGTCGGGCGTCTCGTTGTTGCACAGGCAGACGTGATGGTAGAGCTGGGCCAACTCTTCGCTCAGCGTCACCAGTTCCTCTTGAGCCGCGTTCAAAGCCGCCCGACTGTCGCCGGCCGCCAGTTGGACCGCCTGCAAGTCGGCTTCCAGGGCGGAAATCTGACAAAGGATAGAGGAATTCTTGGATGGCCATTTTCTTCCAAAATCAAAGTACGGCAGGATGCTAGCTTACCTTGTCTTTTCCCTCCTGGCAGCTCTTTTCCAACGAGGCCACCTTCTTCTCGTGACACCACGTTTTTCCTTTCGGCTTGTCCTGGTCCACGCCTTCCCCGCCGTGTGTCATCGGCTCCTGCGGGAAAGGAAAGTTGGTCTACCGCGTCCTCTTGGTCCAAAACTCTCGTGGCCAACCTTCTGACGTTGTTCCGAAAGAGGCCCCCGAGTGTGCCGGAGCTTGGTCTGGGATTCCTGCAAGCTGGTGGTCAGGGCCATGTTCTCACGCTCCACCTGAGGAGAGCAGAAGGTCAAAAACATGCCGCCCGCTAATCTTCTCTTTGTTCTTTGGTCAAATATGGGTGAACGACGGAGTTTTGGGGGAAGTTAAGCTAACTGCGGGCTCAAACTCACTTCCAACAGTTGCTGCTTTAGCTTCTGGACCTCGGTCAGATTCATCTCGCTGAACAGATCCGACGTGGCGACCCCTTCGCTTTTCCCACGAGCGCCTCGGCCTTCTCCGTTGGCCGATCCGGGCGCCGTTTTGACCCGCGCGGCGCCTTGCGCGTGGCCGTTGCACCTAGCAGATCAACAGGGTCAACGAGAACCCTAACCCGCTTCTGAGTCATCACCTGGTCGGATCCTCTGAGGTCGGCGACAGCAAGGCGGTGGGCGTGACCGTGCCGCTAGGTGGGGCGGAACTGAAGGTCAGGTGCGCGCTTCCGGTATAGGCCACGTCGCAGGTGGCCAGATGGTGGACCAGCTCTCGCCGCAAGTGGTTCTTCTGCTCGCGTTCGCTCTTCAGCGACTCCAGAGCCTCGTCCAGGTGGGCGTCCGAGATGTCCTTCAAACGCAGCGCGTCCTGCAATTGGCCCTCCAAGATGTCCGTCTCCTCTTCCAACACCTTCAGTTCGTGTTTTAAG
The DNA here is from genome assembly GCF_051989575.1 of Stigmatopora nigra. NCBI lineage: Eukaryota > Metazoa > Chordata > Actinopteri > Syngnathiformes > Syngnathidae > Stigmatopora > Stigmatopora nigra. The sequence continues at coordinate 805,137 of NC_135530.1, forward strand.
CCTTCGTATTCCACCTGCAACGGATAAGCGCTCCTTTTTCCCAAAGCTCTTGGATGGGATGGAGTTGCTTACCTGATTCTGTTTGAGGCTGGAAACCAGTTTCTGCATGGAGATGTTCTCCTCTTCCAGCTCGGCGTAGTCCTGACTCAGCCGCGATTCTCGAAACTTGTACTCTCGGATTTCTTCTCGCGTGCGGCGACGCTGAAGCTCCAACATCTCGTTACTCTGCCGAGACAAAACGGGAAGCCGTGGCTGGGAGAGGCCGACCCGTGGGTGGCTCGCTCGCTCCACGTTACCTCCCGAAGCTCCTGCAGCAGGCAGCCCAGGTGGTCTTGGTCGGCCTTGGCGTTGGCGGCGGTGGCCTGCCAGCGCTGGACCTCGGCCTGGAGCTCCAGGAGGCGGCCGGTGTAGTAGGCCTCCCTGGTGGCCGACTCCTCCAGAAGGGTCTCCTCGTTGGTCTGGCCGTCCTCGGCCACCTTACGCTGGGTGGAGTGAGCCTGCCCGAACGCCTGCAGGGTGGAGCACCGGATGACAAAATGGGACAAAAAGCCCAGCCGGTGCGGCGCCGGTTAATTGCGTTTCACCCTCGGACATTTCCAAACGCAATCTATGCAACTTTTAAACCCTATTAAGTATTCTCTGTCTGCGGAAAGGTTAAAAGGGGGAGTAAGGGGTGCTAACTGGAGTTCCGCAAAAAAGAAATGGATGCAAGGACGAGACATCATCTCATTTATTTGATACTACTTTCCACTCTCCCGGGACGGGTTCTTTGTTCTACGGGCCTCGTCTGCTCACATCTATGCTGTGGTCGACAAAAAGTACCTCGCAAGTCATGCTAGCCAGACTAAAAAATCAATTCCTGATATTTGATTTGGTCAATTTTGGGGGGGTTCAAAGTAACGAAGCCGTACCCCTGGCGAGCCCACCTCCTGCAGCTGCTCCAGCTCCAGCCGGAGCCCCTCCTGCTCGGCCTCCAGCTCGGCACATTGCTGCTTCAGGCCATGGTTCTCCTCCAGGACGGCCAGCCCGCATTCGGCCGCGCGGATCTTCTCGCGGTTGGCTTCCGCCAGTTCTCGGCTCAGACGCTCCACCTCGGCACGGCATTGCTCCACCGTGTCGGCGCATCCTCCAGCGGTCCCCCCGGCGGCCATCGCACCGAGCCGCCCCTCCCTGCGTCGGACCTAGGCGCCTGCGGGGGGCACGACGAGCGCCCTACAAATCCACGGCGAGCCTTTCAAAACACGCGTGGGAAGGAAGAAATGTCCACCAAGTGCCCTCATCATCGTCCGTTGAACGCCGGTTGAGTGGAAGCTCCGGTTATCCGCATCCGAATCATCATCCGCATCCGCGTCCACTCCCTGTGTTTTCTGCTTATTCACCAGCTTCCAGATGCTACCCGTGGCCGCAACCGACAAGCAAGGCATCCATCCCCTTTGTGTGTGTGGGTGTGCGTGTGTGTGTGTGTGCGTGTGATCCAGCTGCAGACCAGGTTACAATACTTCCCAATTTATACTATACTGCCAAAAACGGATGTGTTCTAACACTGCATGCGCTCTAATACGATATTTCACGACCCACGTGTGCTACAAAAAAACGAATATATTGTTTATCACCATCACTACAACTATTCTATGAATTGAGAATAGTCTTATAATAGTAAATACGGTAACTATAAAATGAGCAGTGGTACTAATGGAATTGATAAACACAAGAATATTTTACTATTATAAATTATTTGTCAGGTCAATGCTGTATTTCACCTACGGGAGATGAATAAAGTATCTTTCCTTTCGTTAAATAGAAAAACAACACACAAATTTGTTATATGTATGTCTCGCACAAGTTAGCCAGAAGAGGGTGGTATAGTACACCAATTTACGTAAACACCGAGATCCATAGATATTATACGTATATATAGTGAGCATTCTGTGGTCACTTCCTGTACATTTTGGGCCATTTTCCGTTGATTGCAGGGCACTTTGGGGTCACATTTTGTACTTTTTGGATTATTTTATCTGATTCAAAGGCATTCTGTGTCATTTCCTCGATAATTTAGGTCTCTTCTTGAACATTTTGATCGCACTCGGTTGAATTTGGAATACAAATTAAGGATTTGTTGTTGTTTTGTATTTGTAGTTTGTGGTGAAGCTTTGCATGTCATTATACTTGTATAATGACAATAAAAGCATTCAATTCAACACTTTCTATTGACATTGGGTCATTACTTTTGATGACAAATGAATGGAGCATCAGAAATCCATGTTTTGTTCAACTTTACTTTGGTTGTAAAATATGTCAAGTCATTTCAAGCTTTTTCGAAGTAACATTTTATTTTGAAAATGTTCCCCGGAACGGTACCCTGAGAGCGGAAATTTGGCTATATCACCTCACTGTAGTTACAACGCATTGCACGTTGCTAGCTAGTTGCTATGTTGTAGCTAATAGCACGCGAGCCATTCCTTAGCTGGGAGGGAGAGCCGCCGTGTAAATTGGGAAAAATACGCCATTAATGTCCACCTCTTTGTTTTTAAACTGCAGCGACAGCGACTGTAATACGACTGATATTAATCTCGTGAACCTCTAGCTTTTTTAACCCCCAAATTCCGTGTTAGCTTAGCAGCTAACTAGCAGCTAAAGCGCTAACCGGTTCTAGTTCCTCTCGGTGCCCGGCTCGAGGACCATGGCTATGAGACAGACTCCGCTCACCTGCTCTGGTCACACCCGACCAGTAGTGGATTTGGCCTTCAGTGGGATCACTCCTTACGGCTACTTTCTCATTAGCGCCTGCAAAGGTAGGGTTATCATATATTGTTCTATTTCTTTTATTGAAAATTGTTCTTTTTTTTTTAAATAGGACCTGTGGACCTGTGTTATTTATGTCTCTGCTAGCCCTAAAAATGTTCTCTGTGACCTTACATCCCAAGATACACATTTTTTCCTCATTATATTTTATACTAGACGAAATAAATACTCAAATATAGATGTCAAACTCAAGAATATTCACTGACAATGACAGGTTGTTTGTTGCTTTTTAGATGGCAAGCCCATGTTGCGCCAGGGAGACACGGGAGACTGGATTGGAACGTTTCTGGGTCACAAAGGCGCTGTCTGGGGAGCCACTCTGAACACGGACGCCACCAAGGCAGCCACGGCAGCTGCCGACTTCTCGGCGTGAGTTGACGCCTCGAGAGTGAGCCCGTGGCCCCGAATTTGACCCGACGTCATCACGTGCTTTCCAGAAAAGTTTGGGATGCAGTCAGTGGTGACGAAGTCCTTACATTGGCCCATAAACATATTGTAAAGACGGTCACCTTTACTCAGGTACGTCCCAGGGAAGTCACATTTCTGGTCTGTGGCTAAGAATGTAATTGTCCCGTCTGTCTGTTAGGACAGCAATTTTCTACTGACCGGAGGAAACGATAAGCTTCTACGTATTTACGATCTCAGCAGTCCAGAAGCAGGTGAGCAAAAGTACTGTCAATTTTCCTAAATATTTGAAATATTTATTTTTTGTTGTTTTTTTTAGCACCACAAGAGATTGCGGGCCACGCCTCCCCCATCCGGAAGGCCCTGTGGTGTAATGACGACAAACAGATTCTATCGGCGGCAGATGATAAAACTATACGGTCAGATAAGTCTCATGGGAATGCTGTAATGAGACTGAATCCAAGTATGTCATTGCTTTGTGAACTTTGGCAGACTCTGGGATAGGACCTCCACAGAAGTGGTGAAGACCCTGACCTTTGACGCGTCCGTCAGCAGCATGGAGTACGTGGCGGACGGCGAGATTCTCGTCGTCACGTACGGAAAGACCATCGCGTTCTACGACGCGCTAAGGTATGGATTTATAGCTTCCTTTATCAAAAATGTGAGGGCAGATACTAGATTAACATATTTTCATGACTATAGTCTATAAAGTTGCAATTAACTTTTTTTTCTGACCATGGACAGCCTGTTACATTGTGTTTTCTTTTTTAGGCTTTGTGAAAACACTTATGCTAACAGATGGCTATTCAGCCAGTTGTTCTCCTTTTTATTACTCTTACTTTATTACAATTTCTTGATTTTTGATCAAGTCAAAAATGTTGCTCCTTATGAGTCGAAATATACTGATATATACAGTTCCCCACATTTTTTTGAGTCGTTTTGGCTTGTCTAGTGCTAAGCTAGCGACATCCTACACCGCACTGACTGCTGTGTCATGTTAGCCGCTAATGTTAGCAGAAAGTGGGTTGGTGTTGGTGGCTAACGTCCTATTGGATGATAACATATGTGTGTTTTTCAGTCTGGACCCCATCAAATCTGTGGAAGCCCCCGCTACCATCAATTCGGCATCCCTCCACCCCGAAAAGGACTTTTTTGTGGCCGGCGGCGAGGACTTCAAGCTCTATAAATTTGACTACAGCACCAAGGAAGAGCTTGGTAAAATGTCTTTAGTTTTTGTCGATTTTTTTTTTGGTCTGGCTTTGTAACGTGTGACTTTGTTCCCGTTTTGAAGAATCGTACAAAGGCCACTTTGGTCCCGTGCACTGCGTCCGCTTTAGCCCGGACGGCGAGCTGTACGCCAGCGGCTCGGAGGACGGTACGCTTCGTCTCTGGCAGACGGCGGTGGGGAAGACTTACGGCCTGTGGAAGTGCGTTCTTCCGGGTAAGTCTCTTTTGATTCAAGTACAAACATGGATTTTAGGGCTTAAAAACAGAAAAAAACAATATTTTCTGATGTTTTTTTTGATTGCTTTATTTGTGTGATCCAGAGGAGCTGGCGGCGGAAAACCCGGAGCAGATTTACACCTGTCCCCCGGAAATTAAAGCCTAAGTCAATAAGAGAAGCCTTCCGTTGGTCCATGGGGGCCAATGGGGGGAGGGCCCATTGGGGGACCCCGCCCCCCTCCAGCGAGGAAGAGTCCCGAGCGTGTCCATCTCTCAGGACCCCCCGCGTGGAAAACTACTTGTGACTTGTCAGTAAGAACACACGCTCTCTCTACACGCGGCCCGTCCGTGGCTTTAATGCGTCCGTTTGTCCAAAAATTCAGGCCCTTTGTCGGGTTGCGCCTGTTTTTTTTTGTTTTTGTTTTTAGTTTTGTGTTCCATGGCAATATTGGAGTCAAAGAGCTTTCTTTAAATTGCTCGAAGCATGGGCCGCCGTGCTTCCGTAAATGTAAACGACGAGTTAATTAGCAACAGTTTTGTGACAAAGTGGAAAGAAGTTGTGTCCTCTTTTCCATTTTTTTGGTTAAGCGTCATTATCAGCAGTTCAATAAAGAAATGTGGCTATTTTATTTCAAAGTAACGCACACCAAGTGAGTCGCTCATTTATGTCGGTTTGGAGGTTTTAGCTTTGGCGTTTTTGGGGAGAAAATAGGGCAAAAAAAGGAGCAAATGTCCCCTTTTTCTAGTCACCGGCATCACAAAAAAATAGCAGATGGCTGTTTAGAGAGGAGAAATGATTCAGCGCGCTACGCAATTTCGACAACGAGGCAATTTTATTCGTTTTGGTGCGCTTCGCTTCCGAGAAGACGCACACGGGGATATATTATGCGCCTTCATTTTGTCACTAGCCGAAAAGCCAGCCCGTTTATTCATAAAAAAGTCATTTGCCACATTTACATGTTTTGGTTTCATCTTTAATCGAAATATGGGAAAAAACAGAAAACATTGTAATGCGTAGCGCTCTATAGCAAACAGTCATTAAAAACAACAACAAAAACATTAGCTTCGTTAGCTACGTTATACTAACAGGGCTAAATGACAAAAAAAACTGATTTATGTGAGTTCATTACTGTCACATTATTGAAAAAATGTTATTTATATATACCCTAATTCTTGTCAGTGCTGCCAACCCGTGGACAAAAGTGGTAGTGCAGCCATCTACTGTTTCAAATCCCGTAACGATTGATTTCCACAGATTTTGCCGCAACCTTAATATTGACGTTTTTGAACGCCGTCCTTCTTACAATTGGCTTTTGAAAAAGTGCACCGTCGGCATGGTGTGGGGGGGGTAAATGGCCCTCCGCCCCCGCCTCCGCAGCATTTTTAATTCAGAAATATTTACAGCGTACTCGGAGCGCTCCATGAACGGCGTGGAATCGATGGCTGGTGCCGGCCATTCATTGGGCCGGCCGGGGCTCGCTCCATCAAATTGGCGTGACCTATCGTTGGCAGAAAAAAAGAGGGGGTGCCGGAGGAAGGGAGGTCTTTTTTTTTTTTTTTTCTTCCTGGCCGCAGGGCTATAAATGCCAGAAGAGCGGCGCAAAGTTAGCGGAGAGCTTTGCAACTTGGACCGGACGCCCAAGCCGGGAAATCTTCGACATGAAAGTGAGTAAATACCAATTTTTTGGTAAAAGTTGTCCATAGAAAGTTTGTCATTTTTCTACGCTAACATTTTTACATTACAATTACTTATCGTGCTTTTTTCAAATGTTTAAAACGTCAGCCTATCAAACCCATTTTTATATGATGCTTGCTACATGCTAATTATTTCATTTTTACATATTAACAATTAACCCATTTTTTGGGTTACAAACATCACTTTTTCAAATGTTATAATTGCGCTTCTCCTACCTAAAATCCACTTTTTTAAAGAAAATTCAAATTCCAAAAATATGTATTTTCCTTGCAAAAAATTACTATTAAATGTTTTTTTTTCTTCCTTTTGGGCAGGTTTTGAAGAGTATGATTTTAACATTCACCCTGACTTTTGTCCTGGCTGCATTTGTTGCGCAAACCTGGAGTGCACCAAAAGTATTCTATTTCTATATATACTATATATTTTTGTACTTATATGCTCATACTTATGTCTTTTTCCTTTTTTTGAAGGGCTCTTTTCAAAGGAGAAACTGGACTCCTCAGGCAATGCTGTACCTTAAAGGCAACCGTAAGTACTATGCAAAATTCTCATATACTTTCATATATATATATATATATTTTAAATTTTGCGCCATTTCCCAGAAGGCCGCCGATTCGTCTCGGAGGACCGAAAAGAAGGAGACGACGTGTATGACACTCTACATTTGGGTAGGGAATGATTTACTTTATTTTGGCATTATGCTAGCATTCTTGTATCTTTAGCGTTTTTATTTTGGCAGAAACTCGCAGTGAAAAGACGGAGAAACTGAGCGTGGACCGAGCCGCCGCCGTTCTGCTGGACTTTTTGCAGCAAACCAGAGACGCCGGTGAGAATGATACACACATTGATTAGCCGCATTCCGTCATTGGTTGGTGATGGCAAGTCCTTTTCATTCATAGCAAGGGCCTTTTTTTGTATTTTGTTTTACTCGTAGTTGACGATAACCCGGAGCAGGAGGAGGAGATGTTCTTTCGGGAGGTGCCCATGTGGAAGAGAGACATCTTCTGAGGGAATGTGGACTTGTGGCTTCCTGCTGGAGAACAATGACGTCTTCAATTGGACTTTTGCTAATGTGACATGTTTCAAATAAAGTGCATTTCAACTGCGGCCCATTTTGTCAAAGAATGACCTTTTTTGGGAAAATGTGGTGTAATGGGATCCTTTTTTAAAATTAAAATAGAATAAAATATAAAATGAGCTCATTTTCTTATGGAAAGCAGAAGGTCAAAGGTCACGAAAGGGATTTTTATGATGACTTGAGAACAGATTAAGCTGTTGGACCAAAAAAATGGCAAGAGGTCAAAGGTCAGAAAGAAGGTGATGCTCAGAGTACTTTTGTTTTATATATTTGATCATTTCCAAATATGACCGCTAAATATGTTTAAAGATTAAGTCTGATCTCACCCGCCCAACATCCAGGCGTTTATCCCGACGGGTCGTCCTCGCCGTCTGGCGTGGCGCCCAAGACGAAGGGCGCTCTGATATTCAAGCGGTCCTTTTCCGCCTCTAGGTCTTCGTCGTACGTTTCGTCGTCCTCGTCGTCGTCCTCCACGTCGCTGTGGTGCGGCGTGGAGTGGACGGAGGCCGACGGCGAGGGAGGAACGGAATAAGGTCGGGGGTAACGGAAACCCTCCGTCTGTAGACACAAAAAGGTCCAAAAAATTGGGTCTCGGGGGGGTCTCCATGGCTCCAAAACTGAATTCGATGACGTTAGCGCCGCGCTAATGTGACGCAAGCTAATGGAATGCGTCAAAGCCATGTTCTGTCAATCATCCAAATGCTAAGCTGCCAATTAAAGTTCCGTGCATCCACCTGGATGTCAATCAAGTTATGAAAGTGCCTCAGAAAATCAAAAGCCATAGTTTGAGCAATTGGAACCACTTGCTTGATTGCTAGCAAAACTTGACCTTTGTTTTGGTTCCCGTGACAGTATACTTTTGACCTTGAATCTGACCTTAGGGGGCGCCGTAGGGTCCATTTTAAACTTGTCGGGGAAAGCCCGACTGAGCGCCAGCAGGCGGGCGTGAATGTAGAACTGCAAAATACAAGAAAAAAAAGGTTATTTAATGAAATAAATCTTAGCGACTGAGGTCACCGCGCTAATTAGCTAAATTCCAGTCAAAGAAGGTCTGAGACGGCGGCCGTTTGGCGTGAACCAACCCGTCCCAGGTATCTCCAGTCCAACAAGTCGGACAACCGCTCGGCTCTATTTCGCTGGATGACGCGCTGACGCCGCGACTGTTGGCAGAAATTGAACATGAACTGAGTCAGCTGGTTACACGACTCGTCCGCAGAACGGAACCGCCGGTCCACGATGTAAATACCTGAGGGGAGGGGCAGAGTGGAGAGTGAGTTGTGAGATCAATGTCTTTCAAAATTTCAAAAAAAACTTTGTCCTCACGGTGGAAACTGACAGCCTCCTTTAAAGCAGGGGTGTTCTAGTCAATTGGACATCTATCCTAGTCAATAACTTGCCTTTTCTCTTTTTAAATTCTGTTCTAGAGTACTCCATAGCAGGCTTTCTCTTGTTTCTGGGCCTCTTTAAGCTTCCTAGGCTGCCATTTTGAACAAGGATAAGAAACGGAGCAAAATCCAGAACTTTAACTTTGACACCCCCGCTTTAAAGCAATCTGTGAGGTCATCGGAGCATTTATCCTCCATTTTGGCCTTCCCCGTGACCTTACAAACTTTTTGCCGGCGCTTTGGCCATGGACGCCTACCGTAGGCGGCGGGTTCGCTCACGTGTTCCTCCATGAAGCAGCCGAAGCCGGACAGATTAGTGGTCACGCTGGGAATGCCCATGACGGTGCATTCGCCTGAAAAAAAAGGACCACAATGCCAGGACGCCAAGTATAATAGAACGGGGGCACGCCCCTGAGCGGCGGTCAGCCTACCGGGCGTGTACCCCCAAGGCTCGTAGTAGGAGGGGAACACTCCCAGGTGGCAACCTCGGACAAATTCTTCGTAGTCCATCGGGAGCAACGGGCTGGTGGAGGATAGGAATTCCGGATGGAAGATGACCTGGGAAAAGCTCATTAGCTGGGATGGGCTAGGCTAAGCTAGGCTAGGCTAGGCTCGGCGCTACCTTGACGCGGTCCATCCTGGAGTTGAAGAGACCGATCCGTCGGATGTTGGCCAGGATGGGATCGCTGGAGTCGTCCAGAATGTTGTGGGTGGTCACCGGCGGGAGGTTGTGTCTCTGAAAAATGGACAAACATTAGCCGAGGGCTTCAGAGATAGAAACCCTAGCGTGGACGGGCTGGCTGCGGAAATAGAGCGGGCCAAAAATGAATTGGCAGCGGATGGAAAAGGACAAATCAGCAGAGACTGGCGCTCAATTTCCAAGCGGCGGCCAGATATTGACGTTAGCATCAATTCATTTCATTCCAAAAGTGCTTTGAATGGCCACTTGGCTTTTAACTGTCTTTCAAAACATCCATCACGCTGACACCGCCGCTCTATTAAACGGCAGTCCGGGACGGCACCGCGCGCGTAATCAAGCCCGTGGACGATCTATATTTCTAATTACGGCCCGGTGGCTCTCCGCCCGCCCGCGGCTAGCCCGTTTTGCTAAAAGACGGGAACCTGAGTGGCGTAGATGGCTCTCTTCATGATGGTGAAGTCGTCTCGGTCCAAGATGGAGTCCATGTCGGGCATCTGGCCCCTGAGGTGGACGGCAAGCATTCAAGCGCAAGTCGGGAGGCGGACGTTCGAGCGGCCTTACGTCAAAAGCGCCTCGTATAGCCGTTTGCCAAACTTCTCCTTGACGGCGTGCGCGGTGTCCCTACAAAATCAAATTCACGTTAAAGGAATATCCCAATAGATAGTGACCCAATAGCCCTTCATAGCAATATTAGCATCGTGAACGTTTACTTCCCTGATGCGCTACATTTGGAATGCTAACCTTTTCAGGGACAAATATGCAAGCGTAAAAGCATCCCTGATGTGTAATATGTCTTTAAAATGGTCTAATTTTGGCGTACCAGAGTTGTTTGCGTATGGCTTGCCCCTTGAGGGACTCTACGTTGAAGTTGTTGGTTTTAGCGGGCATGATAAAGAAAACCACCACCGTCACGTCGTTTCTGTGGACCTGAAATGAGGGAAAATGTGGGTTAGCGCAGGTAGCTAACGGGGCTAAAAGAGAGTTGTTGTTGTTGTTGTTTTTTGTACAGAACCTTAAGCAAGTAGTTGAGCCTAGATAGCGACTCCAGAAAAAGATCTGCTCCCTTGTTGGAGAACTCGTAGCGCCCGGCGATGAAGAAGAAGAGCGTTTTGTCCAAGTTAAAGTCCAAATGTCTGTCCAAATAGATGTTTCATTATTTTCTGTATAAAGATTCAATTGTTTTTATTTCAAACTAGAGGTCGTGGTCTTATCTTCGGGCCAATACGGTAAATGGTATATTTTGGTCTATATTTTGGTGGGGGTGATGAAATACTCACCCGTAAAAGTGTCCCCTGACAAACTCCTGGATGCGCGCCTTGCTGATGGAGTGCAGGTTCTGGAACTCATGCGTGGCCGAGAACTTTTTCACGTTCAGCCCGTTGGGGGTCACCACATCTGTCCCCGTCAACGGACAACATTCACGTTAAGTTAAACGCCGTTGAGAGGCGACCCCCCGCCGTCCGAGCGCCGTCCACCTGGTTTTCGGTGAAGAATGTGATGGGCCTCCACGGCGGTGATGTGCGAGACGGTGGTGAAGACGTGAGCGCAATGGACGGCGGCTCGTTCTAGGCAGTAGCGGTGGTAAATCTGACGCTCGCCCGCCTCCTTGTCCACGTTGAACTGCGCCGCAAAGGCAACAAAATATGGATCGCACCTGCGCGTGTTGCCAATTAATTTTTGGACTGGCCTTTCGCTTCTGGTTGACCTTCAAAAGCAGTCCATTAGAAAAGCAAAGCCGCGGGTTTATTTTAGAAATGGGGAATTTGGGAAATTCCGTTGACTTTTCACACCAATTGCGTCCTTCCCAAACGAATTACCTTGTCCAAGTTATTGTAGAAGTCGACGTTCCCAGCGCAGAGATAGCGTCCCAGCAGAGTGGCGTGCGTGGTGAACACCGTTGCCATGGGGATCTTCCGATGGCGACTCAAGATGAGCCCCGGGCCGGCCTGCCACTCGTGGAAATGGGCCACCACGTTGGGTTTATCTCCCAGTTGCTCGGTTAACTGCCAACGAGAGCGCCCCAACTTTGTGTTTGGAAGTTCGCCACCAAAACGCTGAGCGTGGACCTTCACCGCTAATGGGAAATAAGCCGGTCACCTTTTGGAAGAACCAGGCGATGAGAGAGCCCAAGATGAGCGAGTCGTTGGCTTCTCGGTCTTGCGGAGGGAGGCCGATGTTGCAGCTCTGCCAAAGGTCGCCCTTCCAGCGGTCCAAGTTGTGAGCGGCGGAACCCAGGTCGAAAAGGATGACGTAAGGACTGCCCTCGATTAACCAGCGGCCAAAGTAAACCTATACGGAAAAAAAGAAGAAAAAAAAATGGGCTGTAGTCGCCGGATAGCGAGCGACACCTGACGTAAGATGGCCACCGGGTCTGCACCTGGCAGCCGTTGTGGATGAGGTCATCCATGGCTTTCCTGATTGGAGGAAAGGGTGGCTGGCAAGTCTCCACCTGCGTCTTAAAGTTGTGTTCAAAGTAGGGCCCCAGCATGAAGTAGTTGTCCCCCCATTCGTCCACGGTGATCTTGGCCTTGGTCTGGATCACCGTGTAGATTCCTCCCACTGTCAAAGCAACAAAAATGCTTCAAAATCCACAAATATAAGGTAAAGCTGTTTTTTTTTCTTTTCCCTTTTTTTTGTTTGAATTGATTCTGCGAGCGACTGACGCGATTGTGAAAGTTTGTTTGTCTTCATGTGCCTGACCACAAGTCCAGGGTGGACCTCACCTTTGTTCAAGGTCACCAGAAATAGGCCCCACCTCCCCCTTGAGTCGTTACTAAGTAGTGTATGAAAATTTAGGATTACTATAAAATTTCAATCATCCGAGTCGTGACATCTGAAATGTGTTTTGTCTTAACATATATGTTGCATTCAGTAAAATCAAGGAAAAAGCCAATCCGCTCTACTCAGTGAGCTGCCAAAGGCCCGAAGTTAAGAAATGTCATTGTCGGTATTGGTCAGGCCAGAAGGAAAGACGGAACCTTTGTTGGTGACCTCCCAGGCCACCTCGAAGAGCAGCAGGTCCTCCACGGGCAAATCGTCCTCATCCCACGCCGGCAGGACGCCGCTCAACGACGTCACGGACAAAGAACGGGACAGCGGCATCTTGGAGCGATCGCGTTTTAAAATATGACAAAACAACGGGTGGAAATTTCTTCCACGATATCGTAGCTTGGAGTCGACGGGGCCAGATATTTATGGTCACGTTGGCGGGGGGGGGTTTGGTTTTGGAACTACTTCCCCGCCCCCTCCCGACAACCTTTAGCCCAGCAAAAACCACGTGTTGGGCCGAATGTGCTTCCCTGACGTCATGTTTGATGAGCCCCCCGTTCACAAACAAACTTGTGATAAAGCTCATCGCATCCAAAATGACGCCCAACGGCGTGCGTGTTTGTGTTTCTGAGAAAAACCTATGAATGATGCATTGACGGAAACGCCAAGGTAAATGCGCCATTGGTGGAGAGCTGGCGGGGCACAAGGTGACCCGCTGAGTGGCGTATAAAAGCAGCCGCGATGGACGACGGCGTTCACACTTTGGCGCTTTTTCGGAAGGGATGACGAGGATGAAGCTGGCCGTGGTGGTTCTGGTGTACGGGTTGATGGTCGCTACAGACGTGGGAAGTCTGGATACAGGTAGGATTTACAATTATCTTGTTTTACAATAGCCAACCGTGAATAATAATAGCCATACATTGTGAGAAATGTCTGCCATTTTTGATGCGTTGGCAGTTCTTTTTGAAAAACTGTTTCTCCGTCGTCAGGTTGCGTCGTTTCCAGAAGAAACACGGCGGAAGGCCAGTTGGAGCCGTGTTTCTCCTCGGGAGAAAACGCCGACCAGCGGCATCGTCCGTGCCAACAGCGCGGGAATAAATTCAACGTGAACCCGTTCGGGCTGCGCTTCGGGAAGCGCCATCGTCACGATAACGTGGACGCAAGAGGCAGGACCGCTCGCCACCTGGGGGCGCCGACCTGAAGACCTTGTAGTTCCGCTTGGGACTACAAATAGAGGAACAAGTGTACTATGTATTTAGAAAACAAGTATTCTGTCTGTAGCCGCTAAGTTGGATGCAACTTTTCACAGTGATCTCATTTCTTTTAGTTTCTGCGTTTTAATAAACGATTGAGGTTGACAATCAGAAATACATTGTTATTGTATAACAAATAAATCCAAATTACTTTTACCACAGAAACACACAAAAACACGATAACACATGTAGTAGTCTTTATTTTTTCACATTTTTAGTCTTCTATACGCTTTCTGAGATTCCACTCTTCTCTGCAATGGGGCTTGGATTATCTTTATCTGACACTAATCTAACCCTAATTACTCAAAAGTATTTATAAAACCATATATTAATGTATACGTAGTAATTAGCAATAACATTGTAAACATAAACGTCTTCTTCGCTTGAAAAAGCTCTTTCAGCTGGCGAGCCCTGCCCTCCGGTGGACAAAAACTGTCATTGCGATATCTGTCGAGCTTTAACCCGAATTCAATAGTTTTTCTCGCCATGGCTAGTTAGCGCTTCAATGCTCGCCAACACGGTAGATAGTTGACATTTAATGGACGTTTATTTCCATAAACAGTTGAAGATTTGCGAATTTGGAAGGGATTTTATTTGCCAAGGACGAATGCGGAAGTGAGGGAGCGGTCGGTCTTCCGCCCAATAAAGAAAGCCGGCTCGTCGGCGGCGACTTCAGTCATTCACTCCGAAGTCGAGAACCTGAAGATAAAGAGCCATGTCCGCCGCCTTCACCGACCCGTCGTCGTTCGCGTCCACGGCTAAATGCGCGACTCGACACCTCAACTTGAACCTGTACGTCGACTTTGACGCCCGGGTCATTCGGGGCAAAGTAGCGCTGACACTGGAGGTCCTGGAGGACCGCTTCTCCTCCCTGGTAAGCTCCCCGAAGCCACTTAGTTAGCCTGCCCGATGCTCGGCTAACGCACTGCTACTTTTTTTATGGCGCTGAACTTTGAGTTTCACGAAAGGGGGAAATGTTCACCATTGGACTCTGAGCCATGAGATATATATTTCGAAAAAGTTCATGCGTTCGTCTTTCGAATAGTTGAGGGTTATTTTCGTGTACTACAGTGGTGCCTCTACATACGAATTAAATTCACCTGTTTACGTCGTTGAATTGGTCGCGTGTCGAGACACATTTCCCCGAATTTCAGGAGGAACTAATATTATATATTATAAACTATTATTTATTCCATATTTATCAATGACTTGTATTTTTATGACGGACCGTAGACCTTGGATACACGCGACCTGAAGATCGTCTCGGTCAGCGCCAACGGGCAGGCGGCCCGTTTCGACATGGGCGCCAAACACGCCTTCAAAGGAACCCCGCTGGAGGTCACGCTGCCCTTTGACCTTTCCAGGTGAGCTCCCGCCCCTCGCCACCAGTTCCGGCGGCCGTTAAAGGCTGCGTCCCGCGGTCAGGGGCCAGAAAGTGATAGTGGAGGTGAGCTACGAGACGTCGCCCGGCGCGACGGCGCTGAAGTGGCTGACGCCCGAGCAGACGGCGGGCAAGAGGCACCCCTACCTCTTCAGTCAGTGCCAGGTCAGGACGTTTTGGACACTTTTGTCTAGACGGTTTGCTCTTCTCAATCGCCATTTGTCCTTTTTTTTGGCGTCCTCAAAGGCCCACCACTGCAGGAGCATGCTGCCTTGTCAAGACACGCCGGCCATCAAAAACACCTACGACGCTCAGGTACGCATGCCTAAGTGCGCGGGATGGCGGGCGAGGGTGACGGAGCCCGTGTCCCCCGGCAGGTGTCGGTACCCAAAGACTTGGTGGCGGCCATGAGCGCCGTGAAAGACGGGCAAGAGCCGGACCCCCAGGACGCGGCTCGCGTAGTCTACCGCTTCAAACAAAATGTACGCCTCATTTTTTAATGACATTTTTTATTGCTAATTCTGCACCTTCAAAAATTCTCAAGTTGTGACGCCATTTTGTTGTTGTTGTTGTTGGCGAGCGCAGGTGGTCATGCCGTCTTACTTGATTGCCTTGGTGGTGGGTGCCCTGGAGAGCAGGTAGGTGGCGCTCTCGTGCCGGCCCGGTCCGTTGCGTTCTGAGGCGATTGACGCCGTCCGTCTCCTCTCAGACAGATCGGGCCCAGGTCCGCCGTGTGGTCCGAGGCGGAGTTCGTGGACCGGGCGGCGTTTGAGTTCTCCGAGGTCCATACGCCCGTTCGCCGGTGCCGAGTGTCGCGGCGCTAAGTGTCTGGGCGCCTTTCAGACGGAAGCCATGTTGAAGACGGCCGAGGACTTGGCCGGACCTTACGTTTGGGGTCGCTACGACATTTTGGTCCTGCCTCCGTCCTTTCCGTACGGCGGCATGGAAAATCCCTGCCTTACCTTTGCCACGCCTACCCTGCTGGTGAGCCCCGAGCCCCGCCCCCTCCGCCCAGCCACGACTCGCCGTTAACGATTATCTTTCCGGGGTGTCCCTCTCAGGCCGGGGACAAGTCTCTGTCCAACGTAAGTGCGCGGCATCTCGCCGGGTGTCGGCCGGCCGGCGCGTTGACGTGCGGCTCTCCGTGCGCTCCGTCAGGTGATCGCTCACGAGATCTCGCACAGCTGGACGGGCAACCTGGTGACCAACAAGACTTGGGAGCACTTTTGGTAAGTGGCCCGACTGGCTCCGCCCCTCGTGCTAAATGGCTCCGCCCCCATTTTGCGTCTGGCGCAGGCTGAACGAGGGCCACACGGTGTACCTGGAGAGGATGATCGGCAGGCGTCTGGAAGGCGAGCCCTTCCGCCAGTTCAAGGCCTCCGGGGGCTGGAAGGACCTCCAGGAAGCGGTGAGAAGCCGCGCCTCCTCCCCATCCCGCCTCTTCGCCTCCCCGCTTTCTCACGTCCGGGCCCGCCCACACAGGTCAGCAACTTCGGCGCCGAGAACCCCCTGACCATCCTGGTCCCCGATCTGCGAGAAGTGGACCCCGACATCGCCTTCTCCTCCGTCCCTTACGAGAAAGGATTCGCTCTTCTGTACCACCTGGAGGAACTCCTGGGGGGGCCCGGTAAGAGATACCCGGCGGGGCGTCCGCTCTCGTGACCCTAACCCCTAAGCGAGCGCCCCCACGCTTGTATTTGTCTTCAGAAGTCTTCATGGGCTTCGTCAAGTCCTACATCCAGAAGTTCGCCTACAAGAGCGTCACCACGGAACAGTGGAAAGACTTCCTCTTTACGTACTTCAAAGATAAGGTGAGCGAAAATCCCTAAGCTAGCTCGCCGCTAGCTTGCTAGCTGGTCGCTGCGTTTTGTGTCACAGGTGGACGTCCTGAACAAGGTGGACTGGAACGCTTGGATTTCCACACCCGGGATGCCGCCGGTGAAGCCGCGGTAAGGCTCCGACGGACCTCCGGCGCCACGCGTCCGACCCACCAACCCACGAGCTTTCTCTCGTCTCCTCCCAGCTACGACACCACGTTGGCGGACGCCTGCATCGCTCTTTGTCGCCGGTGGACGGCGGTGAGACGCGGCAAATTTGACGATAGACCATCCCTGGTCGTAATCTGATATTTTTTCCCTTGGCAGGCCAAAGAGGCGGACCTGAACGGTTTTGGCGCGGCGGACTTGGAGGCCTTGTCGTCCCACCAGATTGTGGAGTTCTTGTCTCTTCTGTTGCAGGAGGTCAATTGCAGTGTGAAAATCCGACATTTCACAAACAAGCTTGAAATAAGAGCTGCATTTTTTTTGTTCCTCCTCCAGGAGCCGCTTCCTTTGAGCCACGTGAAGAAGATGCAGGACGTCTACGATCTGAACTCCCGCGCCAACTCGGAAGTCCGCTTCAGGTGGGTCGCCGTCCGGCGCTTTTGGACGGGATTGGACGCAGGTTCTTTATTTTCGCAGGTGGCTGCGGCTGTGCGTGCGCTCCCGCTGGGATGAGGCGGTCCCCGCCGCGCTCCGGATGGCCACCGAGCAGGGCCGGATGAAATTCACGCGACCGCTCTTCAGGTATACCGGAATAGGGGGGGTGTTTTTTTGTTTTTAAGCGGATGTGGATTCTTACCGTGCGTCCTCTGCTCCTCCAGGGAAGTGTATAACTTTGAAAAGTTTCGGGACGAAGCAGTGCGGGTGTTCATGGAAGGGCGGGCCGCCATGCATCCGGTGAGTGCGAGCCTGGTCGCCAAAGACCTGAAGGTGGCATCCTAACCGGTCGGAAAAGGAAAGGACAAATAAAATCTTGGCCTGTCTAACGCTCGGCTTTCTTCATTTCCGTGATTGCGTTCGTTTTGTAATCGGAAGGAAGGTTGAAAGTTCCCTTTTATTGTTTGAAATTCGAATTGATAAAGGTCTAGTGACATTTAGTGTGTCAATTAACCGTTATCTAGCGGTTGTACTTTGTGTAAGATCCTAAATTGCAACAATGCTGGAGTAACTTGACAAAAAAGGAACTTTTGCAACTGTGGCCAATTTTAGAGGCCAAATGCTGCCATTCCCCATCTGATAAGAGTTGCATTTTATTGTATTTTGAAGAGACTCTTAATCAAAATCTTAAAAATTTACAGACATTTAGGTCTTAGAACATCTGCAAAATGACCATCAGTTGGCCACACGCATGTACGCATGCGCGTGAAGGCGGGTTAACGTGCTCTTCACGAACACTGTTTTACCTCGTACACGCAGCTTTTCGTTTGTCCTTTACGCGTTCGTTGAACAATAAGAATGTGTTAGCATTTTGACCTTTTTGCAAATGAATCATTTTATGCATGACAAACATTTCATTCATGTTTTTCACGAAAAAAATAAAATATTTTCCTCCCTTCACCACCCGCATCATTTTCTCAGGCCGTTCTCCGATTGTACCTGAAGGTAGCACAAAAAAATCAACTGTCCTCTTGAAATCACCTCAGCCGGTCACTCCCTTGGCTAGCGGAATGGCCGAATTCTTTCGCTTCCCAACATTTATTCGCACCCCTCGTGGGCTTCTGGAGAAACCAGGGCTGACATGACAGTCCGGGAGAGACAGCCAAGCCCCCCGCGAGCTCCCGTTCGACGGGCCAAGGGATGGACGGCGAGTCGCTACGCGCTTTTGGTGGTACTCTGCGGTTTATGCTACAGCAACTCTCTCCATGGGGAGTTGGTGCACGACGATGTTTGGGCTATTATCAACAACCCTGACGTCCGGCCTGGCTCAAGTCTCCAAAACATCTTTCGTAACGACTTTTGGGGCAAGAGAATGTCAGATAATTCGAGCCACAAGTCCTACAGGCCGTTTTGCATCCTCACCTTTAAGTAAGTTCTCTTTTTTTCATGCCGAGTTTTGCGTAAAATCATAAGTGGACGGTCGAGCAGTCTTGGATAAACGATGACCTTTTGGATTGATATCTTATTAAATACGTTTTTTGCTGCCAAATAGTCGTATTCCAAATCTGGTTTTAAGTTTCCAATGCTAGAAACGTTAACAATCTAAAATTCCGTTGTTTTTTTGCGCCCTAAACGCACCAAACAAAAACAAACAAACAAACAGGAAAATAACTAGCACAAACATTTGGTCAAGTTTTTACCAAGAACGTTTGATTCACTAAAACTTGACCAAAAATCTTTTATAATTAGGAAAATGGACTCAATAACAACAGAAAGTTTCATTTTGTATATTCTTCTTTTAACCCATTGACGTCCAATTCATTCTAATGGAGAAGATGCGTAATTTTCAAATGGCTTCCGATTTTCTTCATCAGGTTGAACATTCTTCTGGGAGGCATGACGCCGACGTACTTCCACCTGGTCAACATGGCTCTGCACTGTGCCGTCACCTGCTTACTGATGCGTACCTGCGAACTGTACGTCTTTGAGGAATCCCGTCTGGCCTTCATCACGTCCGCCCTGTTTGCGGTACACCCCGTCCACACCGAGGCCGTGAGTTCATCACACACAAAAGAATATTCAGTGTGCGCGCTTTTACATTGTCTTTAACATGTCTTGTGTTGCAGGTGTCTGGTATCGTGGGTCGAGCTGACGTTTTGGCTTGTCTTCTCTTCTTGCTGGCGTTTCTTTCTTACATAAGGTAAGGTTTTAATGGCTAACATCGCTGGGTTTAATAACTTTGGCGTAGCACTGAATTACATTGGATTTATTCATCCAAACAGTATTTCAAAACAAGACTCTCCATTAAAATGGTGTCTTCTCATTTGTCATCCTCTCAGAAGTGTCGGCACGAGCACACCCGAAGACTCGACTCCCAGCACGGTGTCGGCGGGGTCTTTGCTCGCCAGTTTGCTTCTGGGAACCAGCGCCATGTTAGTCAAAGAAACGGGCATCACCGTGTTCGGCGTGTGCGTGTTTTACGACGCCCTCGTGCTCTGCGGAAAGCATCTTTTCAGGTGAGTGCCGAGGAACTGTCAATGAACTTGAAAAAACGGTACCACGGTGACCAGTGCTTTTAAATCTACGACTGAGCGGTGGTCAAAAATGGTACTGCAAGCAAGCGTCTTTTCCACCCCAAGTTGCCAAATAAGATCAAGCTGCATTAAAGAACGAATTTTGCAAATGACAGAGGCTGACAAACTACACATTAATTTCACATTAGTAAACATTTGAACATGCACTATATATGGTATACAACCCATTTGTAATACATGACAAAAATGTTGGTCAGCAATTTTTATTTATTTATTTGTTTAGCGATGATGTCATTGTGATTGTATGTGTTATCCTTTAGACAGCTATCTGGATCTGGCGTGAGACAACTTGTAGAAATCTGGAAGCCCTTCTTGAAGCGAGCCTTTGTGGTGACGGCTTACGTGAGTACCAAAATGGAATTTTAGCCGCGTTTGTGTCGCTAATGTTTTTTTCTTTTGGCCTTTTTAGGTGTTGGCCATTTTATCCATCAGGTTGTGGTTAATGGGAGATTCTATGCCACTTTTCTCCGAACAAGACAATCCTGCATCCTTTGCACCTTCGCTGCTTACTAGGTCAGTGTTTTTTGTTGTTGTTGTTTTTTTTGGGGACTTAACTTCTTGACGATTTTTCCATTTGTCAGAGTTTTGACCTACTCGTACCTACTGTACTTCAACACCTGGCTACTGCTGGCCCCCGTTGTCCTGTGCTACGACTGGCAAGTGGGTAGCATCCCTCTGGTGGAGTCCCTGAGCGACGTTCGCAACGTGGCCACCGCCGTCCTCGCCGCGGTGATGTTTGCCCTCTGCCGTCATGGCGTCCACTCACTCAAGGTAACTTTAATCAAGACTTACTTTCTTATTTATTAGTCTGTTTAGTGTTATCGTGCACTTCGTGGTGAGGCTTTAAATGTCATTTTTACTTGCATAATGACAATAAAAGCATTAAATTCAATTCAATGATGCGTTCGACACTGCCCTCTAGCGGACATTGAAATAATTTCCAATTGTAGTAACTTGCCTTGTTTTTTCAGAAAGAAGAGAACAAGGAAGTGTTGATGGGGATGTTGTTTTTAGTCTTTCCTTTCATTCCTGCAAGTAACTTGTTCTTCAGAGTGGGTTTCGTCGTGGCTGAGAGGGTTCTTTATATGCCCAGGTCACTATCTTTTGGATGACATTTTTGGGAAAAGTGCTTGCATCCATCCCCTGCTTAATTTTTTTTTTAACTCTCCCCATAGCATGGGTTACTGTATCCTGGTGGTTCACGGGCTGAGTCGACTCCTCTCCTCGGTGGGCCGTTGGGGAACCATGTTCCTCAGTGCCTCGGTGCTCTTGCTGCTGCTGCTCTTCTCCTGGAAGACCGTTCAGCAGAACAAAGTCTGGCTCTCCAGGGAGGCCCTCTTCAGGCGAGTTACAAAAAAGATTCTTACCAATTGTTTTCGAGTTTGCATGTTGTTGTTGGTTGTGCAAAGCGTCCCTGTCAAATCTGGGAGTTGAGCAATACTGACTGTGTCCGCTAGAGGGTAGTGAACGCTCCTGGATTTGATTCGATTGATTTAGTACATATGTGGGTTACACTTCACTTTTTTCATTTTAGGGAATGTAGAAAATCATTTTCTCTTGATTTTGTTAATTTTTATTTTTTTTTATTTTCAGTTCTGGGATCTGGACTCTCCCGCATAATGCCAAAGTGCATTACAACTATGGCAACTTCCTGAAGGACAACACTCGCCATCAAGAAGCCATTTACCATTACACCATCGCTCTCAGGTACGATTCAAACTCTTGGAAAATATTTAAATGAACATTTAAATAAAATGCCATGAATCAGTCCAACAATGTACAATGAGTTAACTCCTCCAGCTTTTCCTCAAAATGTACGGATGCTCTAATGAAAATGACCTGAGCAGGTTGTACCCCCGCCACGCCAGTGCCATGAACAATCTGGGCACCCTCACACACCACCCGGAGGAGGCCGAGCGCTACTACCGGAGAGCCCTGGACATCAATCCGCAGCACAATCGAGCACTCTTCAACCTGGGAAATCTTCTCAAGTCAGTTGCTTTCTCGTCTTTGCCATAAACGCTACAGACTTAGTGACATTTCTGCCTTAGCACTTGACTGAAGATGTTTTTTTTTATTATTTTAAATCCAGGTTGCAGGGGAAGGCGAAAGAAGCAGAAACGTTGCTGCTGGACTCCATTAACTATGGTCCACATTTCGCCGATGCTTATTCCAGTTTAGCGTCACTCTACGCCGACCAGGTATGTGTTTACCTTACATAGAAATATGTATTTTGTGGACTCTGAGCTGTATTAAAATAGGCAATGCCCTATCAACCTCTATTATTTTTTAGCATCTCATTTTAACTTTAAATGTATGTTTTGGAACGAAGCTAACGGATGCTAACGTTAGCCCTCCACAAAGTATTTTGTTTTGTTGTTGTAGAAACGCAATTCCGAAGCACATGAAATGTACCTGAAAGGAATGGAGAATTGTCCCGACAACTCAGACCTGCATAACAACTATGGAGTATTTTTGGTGGATACTGGTAAGTGAAGCATTATGAGTGTAAACAAGTCCTCTTTGAAAGCCTATCGCTTGGTTTCTTTGACAGGAAAGGAGGAGTCGGCGGCTGCTCACTATCAGCAAGCCATTCAACTCAAAGCGGCTCACTACGTTGCCATGGTGAACTTGGGACGTCTTCTCCGCTCCTCTAATTTGAATAAAGAAGCTGAGTTCTGGTATAAAAGGTACATTTTGTTTTGTCAAATATACGGACTGGCTTCCAAGTGAAGCGGTCAACATAATCCTGGACTTTCTTTCCTGTAGGGCACTTCAAGTGACAAGGAAGGTGGAGATCCTCGCACCACTGGGGGCACTCTACTACAACACGGGGCGCTACGACGAAGCCCTGCGCGTTTACCGAGAGGCCGTTAGCCTACAGCCGGAAAGCACGGATATATGGCTAGCCCTGGTTAGCATCCACGGTCTACCACCCCTCTGTTACACACTTGGAGAGAATTTTATTCCTTCATTTTAGCGAGCGACATGTGTGTACACAGGCGCAGGTGTTGACTATGGCCGGACGTACAAAGGAGGCCGAGAAAATGACCCTGGACATCATCTCCAGAGGGAATGATTGCGTGGAATGTTACCGCCTCCTGTCGTCCATCTACAGCAAACATGGCAACCATACGGAGGCCAGTATACCGTAGGATTGGGACTTTTAAGCGCTGGGTGCTATTTTGAAAATGTGTTTGTTTTTTTCCAGGCTCTGGAAGCTCTGAACCGGGCTCTCGGGCTCAATCCTCACGATCTGGCCGTGAAGGCAGAGTTGTATTTCTCCAAGGGCAACCAGCTACGAGAGATGAACCAGTTGGACCTAGCTTTTCAGGTACGGCCTACAAATGGCTCCGCTGCATTTTACGCTATTCACCGCCATGTCCACTTCTCTTAAATAGAGCTATCAATTAGCTGTGGAACTCAAACCCGATCAGTCACAAGCCTGGATGAACATGGGAGGTATTCGGCACATGAAGGTACGAAAATACTTTTCATTCTTTCAAACGGGAGTCCTCTGAAAATACAAATGAACAGACGTGTGTGTTTGCCCAGGGAGATTACGCGGCAGCCCGGATGTACTACCAAAAAGCCTTGAGTCTCAATCCTGCCTCCAAACTGTTAAAAGAGAATCTGGAGAAGCTGGATCGGATCGAGAAGAGGATGACAGAGGTGCCGTAGTGGAATGGTGGGGCATTGCTCAGAAGATGACATTGAATCTAGCTTATCCAAATGTGCTTTTGCATACCCTACGCAAGTCAACTATATTTTACTCGGCCTTCTGCTTCCGGCTTTAACGATAGTTGTTAACTCGCGGTGGTGACTGACAGCGGTGACGCTACGATTGTGAGTGCGAGTGGTTGTCTGTCTCTCTCTGTGTCCTATGCCTGACTGGCGACCAGTCTAGGGTGTCGTCTGCCTTTCGCTCAAAGCCAGGTGGGATAGGTAACGATAAGATAAGCTCCAGCAACCCTTGCGATGATGAGCGGTACGGATGATGAATTAATGAATCAATATTTACTGTATTATACATGATAAAGAACTCAAAGTGAAATGTCCATTTCAGAGGAAGAAAATAAGTGTCTACATGATAGGGAGGATGACTACTGCGCTTCACTACTACTACTACAGGATTTCCATATGATGCAGTGACAATTGTGAGTTTCTCAGAGTAAATGTAGATTTGCTTATTTTTATGTAAAAAAGAATGATAAAATGCTCAAATAATAAACTCTTATGGCATTCTTATTTACGTTTTTCCCTCATTATTTACCTATATACAACTGAGTTATGCCACATCTAAAATGGAAGCACGCTGCCGTATCGCACAAGCCGTACATGTTAATGAAAACTAATTATTTTGGCACCCATTTAATTTACTGTATCTATAAAATAAATAAAATGCTCATTTATTCGGTTAAACATATAAACTATAAGTTTTTTAAAAGTGCACACTTTATTGAGATGAACGTAAGTTTTTGTCGTAAAGCACTCTGAATGCTGCCGTAAAGAGAAAACAAAATCGTAGAAGAAGAATCCTGCCCCGTCGTTTACGGAAGTCAAGTCAACATGGATACATTGCATTACAGCAATAATCAGTCGATTAATTCATCACTAAAAGACGGTAAACTCCCTCAAAGACCAACCGTTGCGTTAGAATGTGTGATTGTAATATTTCCAACGTTATTTGACCGTGGTTTGCAATCTGACTTTATCTCAATGAAACCTCTCGCTCTATTTGCAGAGTTCTATGCAGATTTCCTTGCTAGAGAATTTGATGTCAAGATATATACTGCTCAAGCCATCCATCATGCTGTCATCGCCGAACAGCTGGCAAAACTGGCACAAGGAATCAGTCAACTTGACAAAGAGCTTCATAGCCAGGTACGATCGCGTTAAAGTGCTACACAACATGGTTCAGCCTTCCTGGTAGAATCAGGCGTCAATATGATCATATTTGTTTTTGCTAGGTTGTTGCCAGACATGAAGACTTATTGGCTCAAGCAACTGGAATCGAGTCTCTTGAAGGTACCCTTTCATGTATTCGAGGAATAACATAAACATTCATTTGTTTTTGAATGAAAGATAATATTCAGACAAATTTTAGGGGTCCTCCAGATGATGCAGACCAGAATCAGTGCTCTACAAGCTGCTGTTGACAGGTGAATAAGAGTTTTATAGTGGTGCTTTACAGCTGTTAATAAATGTCGTGTGTTTTTTTATCACATACTTTCAGGATTCGAAACAAAATAGTTGACCCATACAATAAGATCACAGCCAGGATCACCCAATTGAGCAGATTACAGGTAAACGCTTCTATTCCTATGGAGTCCTTTCATAGAGCGGATTTTACACGCCATGGCTTCCTTCTCGTCCAGGTGGCTTGCGATCTTCTGCGCAGAATTATTCGGATCTTGCACCTGAGCAAGAGGCTTCAAGTTCAACTGCAGGGCGGCAGTCGGGAAATAACCAAAGCGGCGCACAGTCTCAACGAACTAGGTCAGGACATCCATTTCCATACAAATAACATGATAAAAATGCATCTATTTTTTTTCTAATACTTCTGAAATGAATTTTCAGATTATCTGTCGCAAGGAGTAGATTTGAGCGGCATCGAGGTGATCCAGAACGACCTGGTGCTGATCGCTAGAGCCAGGCTGGAGGTGGAGAACCAGGCCAAACGATTATTGGAACAGGGCACAGAAATTCAGGTAAGAATTAACCTAGCGGCTACTTCAATTAAATACTGGCACGTATTCTTCCCTTTTTGAAAATGTATTTTTTGTGGGTGTGTCTCAGAATCCAACACAGGTTGGCACAGCCTTGCAGGTTTTCTACAACCTGGGTAGTTTGAAGGAAACCATTGCCGCTGTGGTGGGTTCGTACCAGCTTAGCATACAGGACCACATCAACAGCGCTTTGGACATTAAAGCATTGACGCAATCGGCAAACCCCAGAGGTAAACAATCTTTTTTGGAAATGAGTCAACGACAAAAGTAGCATTTTTTTCAAGGGTCATTTGAAAGGTGGACCGACTACATTTGTTTTTGTCAGGCGCCCCCGGAAGAGCCGTCCTCCCGACTGCGGGCAGCACGCCGGCTTTCCGCGCCGCCCTTTGGACAAATTTGGAGAAACTGATGGACCAGATCTGCGCGGCTTGCATACAAGTCGGTGAATGTCGATGCTCTTTTGAAATGAAGGTGATGCTGACGTCCTTTTATTTTAGGTGCAACATCTTCATAAAGTGCTGAATAAGAAAAGAGACCCCGTTAGTCATCGGCGTTTCATGGACGAGATCAACAAGGTGCGTCGCCTCGCTCGCCACCATCATTGAAAATTGTACCCAACGCTCGACCACTTGATTCCAGGATGGCGAAGCGGACATCTTGGAAACCTTTTGGACGGATGTCACCGACAAACTGAGGGAAGGATTTCACACGGCCACTCAAGGTCTTTTTTCCTTTTTTTATCATTTTGAAAAGGGCTAAAAGTGATTGTATATTTTCTTGTCGACAGCGTCTTCGTTCTTGAAGCAAGCATTTGAAGGGGAGTACCCCAAATTGTTGCGACTGTACAACGAGCTCTGGCGCCGTCTCCAGCAACACAGCGCTAGCTTGCGTAGCTCGCTAAGCAACAACAGTGGCGGCGGCGGAACGGACGGCGCCCTGGAGCCCGAAACGGACCACCCGGATGTCTTCTCTCAAAGTAAAGCCGACTACAAGTGAGTCTTTGCTTGCCAAAATGGCTTCCGACGGTAGCGGTCTCAATACATGAAGCCTTGTGCGCTTTCCTTTGCTTAGCCCGGAGAAACTTCTGAAAGATTCTCTGCATCCGTACGAAGCGGCGTACCTGTCCAAGTCCCTGTCTCGTCTCTTCGATCCCATAAACCTGGTGTTTCCCATGGGCGGGCGCAACCCGCCGTCCAGCGACGAGTTGGACTCCATCATCAAGACCATCAGCAGGTCAGATGCGAGGAAAATTCCAAAGCAAATCAATATTAAGCATGAAATAATAGAAAAAGATGAGTGGTGTATCCGTGAGCTAGCTCTGAGCTAGCTCGCTAACATAACATTAAAACTCATTTTTAAGTCTGCGTGTATAGTTATCCAAGTTCATAAAGGTATCAATTTGAAGTTTCTGTTATGTTACGTAGTATCACAAAAGTGTTGACGTCAATTTTCTGTTGTTCTCCGCCGTTAGCTGCTAACTGCTAACCACTAGCCGTCTGTCTGTTCCATTGTAATACCCCATTTTTAAGTGTTTTTCCCCGAGTGTAGGGACAGATTCATTTGTATTTAGTTATTTTACATTGGAAACATTAATTTGACATATGAGCTTGGAATCCGGAAGGCACGGAGCTTGTATCTTGAGGGATTCTTGTCTTTTGTTGACAGTGAGCTGAACGTGGCGTCCATGGATTCCGAGCTGTCTCTGGCCGTTGCCAAGAACGCCGCCAAGACGGTGCAGCTCTTCTGTGTCAAGTCTGAACAACTGGTAGGTACATTGGCTTTTATTATTATTATTATTATTATTTTTCCATTTGAATGACTTTAGCGGCGGCGTGCTTTTGCAGCTTTGCACTCAGAGCGACGCCAGTCAGGTGATTGCGCCCATCACGGAAGGTCAGAGGAGGAACGCTGCCGTGGTCAACTCGCTTTATCGTCTCCAGCAGGCTGTTGCCAAGGTAACAACTACCTGCCTTTTTGGGTATATTCTGCCTTCAAGTCTTTTACACAGACTTGCTCTTATGTACCTTTTTAACTTTGAAACATTTTTATAGATCATTTCTGGTTTTGGTTCCCATCTGGTAGCTCCCGCTGAGGCCCTTTCTTCTTCTCTGGAGGTAAAAATAAATGTTTTTATGCCAAATACATTGTTTTTGAATGTAAGTGACTCCCCCAAAGATCAGCATTTATAAACAATGCACATCTCTTAGTAAAGGATGCAAATGAGGAGTTTTCCTCCCAAATAGCTGTTTGTTTTTGTTATTTTTGAATATTAATGTTGCATACCCAAATGCGTCTTTTTATTTGTAGGAAGTGTATTCCTTGATGAGCAACGCCGTCCATCCGCTTTTGCAGTCCGTAAGCGATTCTATCGAGGCCATCATCATCACCTTGCACCAGGAAGACTTTTCAGGGTGGGCCTAAATATATAAGAATTCCTTTTTATTTGTTATATAATGGGTGCTTAATTTGTTCCAGAAAGCTTCCCGAGTCGTCTCAGCCCGACGTGATGTGCTCCCTCTACATGAAGGAGTTGCAGGGCTTCATCTCCAGGGTGACCGCCGACTACTTCCGACGTTTCCAGTGCGCCGACTTCATCTACGAAAGCAGCGAATCCATCGCCCGGCGCGCCATCCAGCTATTTGTGCGACACGCCAGCTTGCTCCGCCCCCTGGGCGAAGGAGGGAAGATGCGCCTGGCTGCCGACTTTGCGCAGGTTCCACTATATGTCAAAAGTTTGCTCATAGGGACAGAAAATGCAGCTTTTTATTTAGGAGATTGGAAGTCCCTGAAGAAAAATGACTCTTTTGTTTGATTTATTTACATTTTTTTCTTCCCCCCTCCCAGATGGAGATGGCCGTCGCTCCGCTATGCCGACGAGTGTCCGATTTGGGCAAACCTTACAGACTGCTACGGTCTTTTAGGTATGTCTTTGCCACTTTTGGCTCTACAAATCCTTCAAAATAAAAAATAATAGGACTTTTTACTCCAACTGCTAGTATTTTTTTTTAATGACCCCCTCCTTAGGCCACTGCTGTTTCAGACGAGCAACCTGATCGTCAAGAGTCCAGTTGTGGGCGATTTGATTCCTTACAGCACCGTGCTTCACTTTCTCTTCACGAGGGCGCCGGCTGAACTGCGATCACCTCACCAGGCACGTCAACAAACCTCCGTCGGCCAAGAAAAAAACATCCAAATTGCCCCCCGACTCACGTTTTTCTAAATGTTGTCACCCACAGAGAGCAGAGTGGTCCATCGCCCGTTACTCCCAGTGGATGGACGACCATCCCTTGGAGAAGGATCGTCTGGCGCTGATCAGGTAAATCGGATCGAGAGTTTTGAACATAATCGGTGGTTACATTTAAAAAAAAAAATATTAATACAAATCTGTTTCTAAGGGGAGCTTTGGAGGCCTACGTCCAGTCCGTAAGGGCTCGCCAAGGGAAAGAATTTGCACCCATCTATCCCATAATGCTGCAGTTGTTGCAGATAGCCACGTCATCGGAAGCCCGTGGATAGGCAATGTATATAAATATTACCTTTTCTAATTATTTGAAAAAAAGTGGCTAGTCATGTTGCACGCTAACGCTAATTTGGCTTCATTTGCTTGTATGGCATCGGTTAAAATCTGGAATGAATTAAAAATAAGAGCTCATCTACAATGAAGGAACAAATGATCAGATTATTACTTTCACTTTTATTTTTAAATGCCAGTCAAATAGTACAAAGTCGTCGTTTCAGATGGGCCATTTCCATTGGTTGGGAGGGGGCTCCTCAATCAGGGGCTCCCACGGCTTCCACTCGGCCATCTTTCTCGACAAAGCCAGCTCGCATTCGGCCTGAAAACGCAAAAATATCAACATTACGCTTACGGCCAATGTTGACTTCCCCCCAAAAATGTGGTTATGGTTACCTGGAATATGACTTCTTCAATTTGTCCGCTATTGATCTTGGTCTCCAACTTTTGCACATCCTTTTCCTGTTGAGAAAGCGTCAGCGTTGCATAGACCAGCCCACTTTTTATCCAAACTCACCGTCTTGACGTGGTCGAATCTCTCGTTGACCAACTGTTCCGTATACTTTCTGTACGCCGCCTCTTGCGGGATGGCCTGCAAGGACGTCAGGATTTTGGAGTAGAGAATTCGAAGTCGCTAAAAAACAGTAAATAGCTTTAAAAATCAATACAACGATTACAATTTTAAATGCAATTCATCAAATTTAATGAAAATTATTTTAATTGTACTAAAAATAATAATACATCTAGTCCCAAATTTGTTATTAATGGTCTTAAAACTCGGGGGGTGGAAATGGTAGCTAGAATTATATACTGGACTAGGTTATTATAATTATACTAGCCAGTTACCATGTTTTTTCCCCTTTATCACGTTACGTCGGGCATCTGGGATTTGTGTCTCACCTCATGTGGATTGTTGGAGACTGCCAGACCAACCAGGCCGGTTGTCTAGAAAAGAGCATTTGATATAGTTTACATATCGAATTACAAGTAAATTCCAATGCATAAACAACAAACAAGCTCGTCTCTACGCCATTCTAAAGCGCTTACTTTTGGCTCGCAATGCATGCATTCGATAACGTTAAAATAACAATATACCTTTTAAAGATTAAATGTTTAATTTAGCTATTTGTTTTGATTTAAACCACAAACGTTGACCTCTAATTGTACCTTTTTCAAGAGTCCGGCCATTGCGACGCAACACTCGATCTTTGGATGCAAAATCCGGCCACTGATTTAGACGTCACGCAGATGCTCAACGCGTTATAACGACGTCATTCTGCGACGGACATCTTGGTGGGGGCAAAAATGCGCTCATATGGCACAACAAACAAAACTCGCTAATTTCAACGAAATTTTACGCAGTTTACGTCAAATGTGTTAGCGTAGAAAAATAATTAAAATGTATTTGTGGACTGTAAACAAACAGTTGTGCAGTTAGTTGTAGAGAATTACTGCATTATTTAAAAAATACCAAACTTTATTGTTTCTATAGCATTAAAAAGGACTAAGCATTAATCTTACACTAAAAAAATACAGCAGTCATGATAGTATTCGATTAAAAAAATGGTATACCATAAATCCCTCAGTTTTGAGCAAAAATTCATATTAAACATGAGAAATTATGGTACATTAGCAGCCCATCACATTTCATATAAATGAAATGCCAATACAGCACAAGTACATCTAACTAAAGCAACTATTTTCTTGATGTATTTTGTAAATACCAGTACAAAAATATATTACAAATCTCAAGTATTTACAAAGACAGCTTCTCTCTACTCTGAATCTAGTTATAATGACAATACTACATCTCTAAATGTCCAAATACCATAGAAAGAAAGTTTCTAAACTCTGAAAACAAAGCAGTTAGCATGTCGTTGGACTTGCGGACTTGAATAAATCCTTCGAAGAAGGTCCTGTGCGAGAACAGAAAGCCAACGTGAGTGAGCCTTGCGCGCCGCCGGCAAGTGGGTCACGTGACGCATACCTGCAAATGTCAGCAGAACGGCCGTGTCCGTGGGAAGCTTGGACAGGTGCACCACTCTGGTTCTGTGCTGAAGTCTGTCGCTCTCGTTCACCCAAACGTCAGGCAATCTTTGACAAATCAAAGGGAATCTGTGACGTTAAACTAATGCCGCTCGATGACAAAAAAACAAAAAATTATTCAAATACATGTCTTCCGGTGTCCAGTGCAGAAGAACTTTGACCTTGCCCGATTCTTCTTTCCTCCTGGCAATGATCTGAAAACACGCGAGTATTAAAATTTTGGCATCCAAAGGATAATGAAAAGTATTTGCGCTTACCGTGCTGTTGAACACCACGCTGTGACCGTTGCCGAGGCTCTCGATGTGCGTTGCCAGGTTGAGGCATATGGCCCGATGGCGGATGGCGTCCATGGTTTGGGCGTCAAAGAAATCATGAGGCCGAGCTAAAAAAAAAAAAATAGGATTTGCATTCTTATACTAGACAAAATAGCAAAACCAACTGGAAACAGTGGTAAAATAACATTGCGGGAGCTAATGCTAACCTAACAGTCCACAAATGTGATGATGAACTGAACCATTTTAACGTGCAAACTTGTGTGTGCAAAGGAAATGCCGTGAAATCTACAGGAAGCCACCACCAACAGGAAATAATACAAAAGTCCATCGTCGTACCCGCCTACATCAAAACGTTGATACTTTTGACGTGGTCCAGTGAGTACTGTTCATTCAACATGGATGCAAATATTTGCCCGTGTACGTACGCAGTGAGCGTCGATGCTTGTTCTTGAGCTTCCTCCTCTTGTTGAGACCCGCCTTGGACGGGGAGTCCTCCTTCACTTTGCCTTGATTGGACATTTTGGACGAACTCTGCGAGCTGAAATGAGTGGGGACGTGGCGGGCCAGGCCGCCCTGGGAGGCGAATGTTGCGTGGCAGCCTCCGACCACACACTGCCCCACAAAAAAATGTTATACAATTGGTCGAAGAACACCAATCTGACAGTTGCGCTCCATCACCTTAAAGGGTTTGTCTCCACTGTGCGTCAACATGTGTCTCTGCAGCCAGCTCTGACTGGTGGACGGCGTATTGTAGACTTTGCAGCCCTTCCAAAGACACACGAAAACCTACGTGGGGCGCACACAAAAGACGTTTTGTAGGTGAAGCCGTGTCATTCCGCTGTTGGCGCTCCAATGCGGGACACTCACTCCTCCCCTTTGTCCGTCCACGTGGGTGGCTCGGATGTGATCGGCCAAATCGGGGCTGGAGGAAAACTGCAGCTGGCAGTGATCCCAACAGCAAGTGTAGCTTATAGACTTGCCGTTGGACGGCATCGAACCGTTGCCCGCCAGCGTCGAGCCGCCGTTGTTGAACATGGCCGGGGTGGAACGGCCACTTGACGCGATGCTCTCCATGTCCATCAAAGTGCTGCTGATGCTGAAAACAGGCAAAAAAGATATGACTTGGGCAGTTCAGGAAATGATCTAAATTGCACAGGAAGTGACCCTGAATGCCCCACAACGTCTAACCCGACATTAATTTTACATTAAACTTTTACTTTAAATGTTTATTTTGTGTAGAGTGTGCAAGACCTGGAGGACCCCCCACCCCCTGTTACCCCCATTTTATGACGGCAAATCATAACAAATAGATTCCGTCCGACAAGTGGCCGAATGAATTTGTAAAGTTAAAGTTTCCCACTTTGACAAACCTGTCCTCCGAATCCATCCGACTGAGCGGCTCGCCGTCGGACGAGGCCACTTCAAGGCTGGCTCGTCTTTTACCACCGTGCTCGTGTTTCTCCGCGGCCTTTGTGTGCTCGGTCGGCGGCGAGGGGCACCCGTTCCCTCCTTCTCTTTGTTCTTGCTTCAGGACCCGAGAACCCTCTTGAGCGGACTCGGTGCTACTCGCCAGACTCCCCTGCGCGGGACTCTTGCCCGGTTCGGACACTTTGCCGTCCCCGCCGTAGTCTTCCACGGCGTCGTCGACAAGCAACGAGTTTCCCGCAAACGCACCACGACTGTTCACGTCCATTACTACTGGCTCAATCTCTTTACTGTTATCCGGTTCCTGTTTGGAGTCGGCCTGTCCCTCAGAGCCGGTATTAATGCTTTCCCCGTTGTCACGAAGCGCTACTATTGGTTGAGAATCTTGCTCCGCTCCATCGGCTTTTATCTGAGCCATGTTTGGCATCTGTGAGTTTTCAGTTTATTTTCAGTTTGGGGGTATTACAGTTTGTAAAAGAAAAAGAAAAAAAAGTTGCCTTCAATTCAAGCGTAGAACACAGAAGGAGTTGTAGTGACGTCACACGCCACTCGGGGACAAAGATCGTGTAAAGTCAGTTACTTATCGTTCGGTAATTTCCATTACGCTTGAACAAAATAAACATTTAAGTCATTGGTAATACTCAATGATACCCAAGAACAGCAAAACATACCGTATTTAGAATAAGAACTTAGTTTAAAAGACTAAATCGCACTCTCGTGCTTCAGTTAGAGAGTAGTAATACACCTGCGTGTTATAAACAATCTTTGGCATTGTGGTCGAACTACTCCACGTGGTCCAACAAACAGCAAAATCGTCGCTTCAAATTGAACTATATCATATATATTTTTGATCGAATATTTAATCATATTGGATACATACGAAGCGAAAATTTATTTTTTTATGAACAACATTTATTCCACAATATAAAACACAGTGTATGAACATTTTGCATATTGACTCTAATAACATGAATAATAATCTCTTTCATTTTCTTCTAATATCTTCATAAATTATTGTCTTTATACATTTTTTACATATTTTTTTTAAATCTCAAATCCCACGTATTGCTTCGTACACATCTTCTGATTCATCAAACAATTCTACAACATATTTTTCATTTCAATGGCGTCCCTACATTTACTAAGGTAAACTTTCACTATTTTTAATTCAATTCTTTCTTCAATGAGTTTAATTGGCCTGGGAGAGGAAGGTTGGTTCTGCTCTTAAAATGACAATTTACAAAACCTAAGACTTATTCATGCAGTGCTAATTGGACCTAATACTGTATAAAGTACTTTATCATGTTATTATTATTCTATCCACCACGTTGCTGCCATTCTTGTAAAAAAACAAACAAAACAACAACATACTGCCATTTGATTGATCTCAATTTTATGACCACCGTATTTTACGGACCATGAGTTGCACTTTTTTAACAAAAATATAGAATTTTATACAGTAGTACTTTTTTACACTAATCATCCGCTAGAGGGCGTTCTCGGGTAGTGACACATTTATACTCTATAAACATACATATATATTTAAGATATGCATCAAACCTATATAATTAGGCATGTTTACCGATATGAAGTTGCATAACCATGTGCTTTTTATAAGTTCTATATCTGTTTTCATTTCTATTTGTAGTTTTGAAGGCCTCGGCTTGCATTTTTCAAGCCTTCAGATCGTTTTTATGCTACACAAGTAAACATTTGGACAGTCTTAAATGGTCACCAGAGCCAAGTCGGATGCAAACTAGCAACTGAAGCCGAAAGCTCATTTGAGAGGAGACTGCTAAGCTACTACAGCTAATAGTTAGCCTCGCGCGCATGCCGAGAATGCGTCGTACCTTGCTAGCATCATGACATCTTAGCTTAGCATTAGCAACGGTGGTTTCAACGCAAATACAAATGACCTTGTCTATGTAGCTCATGCTAATGCTAATTGCGGTGCAATGTATAGTCCGGAAAACACGGCATTGGCGTACAAAGGGCGTTGTTTGAACATATATGGAGGCATCTTGTTTTTGTTTCAAGCAGCTGATTTCAAAAGTCAAAGTAGTGTGTTCAACATAAAGGCAGGGGGGAATAAAAATACTTTTATTTAGTTTGGTTGTTTGTTGTACCATTTGTGACCCGATGCGTCTCTCCGCAGGTCAAAGCGTCAACAGATAGCAAGACGCCGCTTCGTTAAGTAAGTACCGTACTTTCTTATTCTTATAAGCCACATTTGTAACAAAAAATGGCGACTAAATCAGGGGTACGTCTTATAATGCACACGATACTCCGTTTCACCAGTAGGGGAAGGTCAAGTACTCCCTATTAAAACCAATTTGTGTATCGGGGGGCGGCTAATAGGCCTGAAATGGTTCAATTCAACCATTTTAAGGGCTAGCGAGTACATACGGTAGGTTGTTTTTTTTTAATTGAATGACTCAAATAAAAGAAGTTGACTTGGATTTGAAAAGAATGTACACGTATAAAGACGGGGTGGCAACGTGGATGTTTTAAAGAGACAGTCCACCTATTTGCTCTCTCTGGACGGACGCTCCCAATTTTCAGTCTTGTGGGAACACTCGGAAGCTGTGGAGTAGAGTACGCTCTTTTTTTACAGGTCGCTACATTCGGGCTTTACGGGATAGGACGCCGGCGCGGTTGTCCGCTTGGTCGCTCACGTGTCGTTGCTCACCAGAGTCAACATTTGTGCTGCAAAGAAATGACAAAAAAAGGCCTCAAAACAGTATTATCCACCAAATAAAAAAAATACATTGGTACTTAAAGGACTTGTTAACCATTCTGGGTCCTTGAAGTGCAAATGTACCCACGTAATTGCGTAAGATCATAATATTGGAGTTACAGTTGGTGCGTAATATTACATTTTAAAAAGTCTGAGTGAAAAAAGATGGATTTTTTGATACTTACGGGCCAGTAAATTGTTATTGTTGATTTTCTTGTCATTTTCCGGAAGGTGCTTATAGGATGATGGTGTGTGGTTCTCCTCCGTGGTATTTTGGAGCGGCAGTACGTCCACGTGGTGCTCGTCTTCTTCTTGTGGCTCGGGACTCGACGTTTCCGGGAAGGAGCTCCGGAACCTACAAAAGGTAAACAAATAATATTATTATGAGTTAGCAGAGTATTCTGAGGTCACTTCTTGTACATTTGGGTCATTTGCTGTTGTTTTTTGGCACATTTTTGGACTCATTTTGTCACGTTTTACCTGCTTTCCGTGGGCGAGGAGGGGGCGTGGTCTCCTCCGATGAGCTCCTGGTCGAACGCATCGAGCTTGACAATCTCCACGTGCCGCGTCTCCGTCCGCGTGTCCAAAATAACCGCCGTCTGCGTCTCGCCCATCTTAAAAAAATGGTCCAAAACACGATGTCAACGCGCCGCTCGCCATCCCTCGGCCGCCCCACTTTTCCCCACCTGCTCTTCCGCGTGGTCCCTCCCGGGACTCGGCGAACGTCCGGGACTTTGCCGGGTGCCTTCGCCGGCCAGGTGCTCCTCCTGTTGCGACGTGGTGGCGTCGGAGTCTTGCGCGTGGGTTCCTTCCTCGGCGCCACGCTCATTTTGAAGCATCTTAACTTGCTCAAGCGCCGCTTCCAGCGCAGCGGGGTCGGCGCCGGCTCCTTGAATCTGGTCCCAGGCCTTTGGACACAGACAGACATGTTTTGTCGTAATAGGGGGTGTGGTTATACATCCAGTAGATTGGTCTGTAGTAGTGGTAGTAAAGAATTGGTTTATAGATTGACTCGATGGAGATGTAGTAGAAATGCTATACATGGAATTGTTGTAGTAGTAGCAGTAGTGGCGTAGCAGGTTGTGTTATACATGCACTAGAGGTAGTAGTAGTAGTATAGTGGCTTGTGTTATAGATCAACTGCGCTAAAGGGAGTTTCATACAATAATGAAGCAATATTGACTTTAGAAAACTCAAGTCTTCGTTGCAGCTTATAGTGCGGCAAATACATGTTGTGGGTGGGACTAGGTCCACTTTGAAAGGGGAGGGGCCTTTTTGCCAATGTTACCTGCGGCGGCGTGGTGGATGTGGCCAAGGGCTCGTGGTCTCTGCTGAAGGAATGCGAGCGAGACAGAGTTTCCCTCCTCTTGTCGCGCTGAGACGAGGCCTCTCGGTGGCGCCGCATCCTTTCCAACTGCTCCTCCAGGCTCATCCTGGGTCGGCCCACCTCCCTCTCCGCGTAGCCCCCCGTCTGTTCGCCCAGCGCGCTTCTGGGACGGTCCTGGAGACCCAGACACTTATGTTCAAAATGGCGAGGCTCATCGTGGCGTTCCATAAATTGCGCCGTCGCCACCACGTCGTGTACCGTTCTGACTTCGGGCTTTTTCGTCTTCCTCAGCGTGACGTAAGAGGCGATGGTCGTGGACTCGGGGGGGCTCTTGGGGGATTTGCTCCTGGGGGAAACCGCGCCCACCGGGTACAGCGCCACTGCCAGAAGAATTTGGACAATAGGTCACAATAATCAAAACTAAATAATCGTATCGTTCATTACCTGTCATGTCATTTTTCTCCGCTGGAAGTTCATTTTTGTCCTTTTCCTTGTCTTCGCCGTTGACTTCGTCCACTTCCTCGTTGACGGTTGTCAGCTCCGGTTCGCTCTTGTACAAGCGATAGTCTGGACCTTGCTGTCATGTCCACGTCAGACAAAAAAAAAAAACAAGAAAAAAAAATGCAATTTGAGTGATTGAGCTAACGATGCTACGACAGACGCCAAAAGCCAATGGCACGTCTATTTTTTTGGATCTGGAATGAAATGTCGGGTGTCATGCCACATTTCACAGGCACGGCAAAAAAATATTGCATGCGACACCCACAAAAAAACCACACATTTGATCGACGACATTGATGACTCGTAGCATTCTCAAAATAATTAGCCATCATCCAGCTAAAATAATGTTTTTTTAAAGCTAGCCTTTCCTCCAATTAGTTTTGTACATTTTCTTGGATTTCCAACCCAAAGAAAGCCAACCTATCCAAAACGGAAAGAAGGGGCGGAGCCAACATGGCCGGGATAACTCAAGAGCGAAGCGAGGGATTATCGGAAGATTCTCTTTTCTATTTTTTTTAAATTGACTGGCTTGCTGAGGTGAAGTGGGAAGAGGATGAGGATGAATGCCAAAAAAAAAAGACAAAAATGAATTTTCTCGGCCGCCACATCGAATCGATGCCACAAATACGAGGACGCCCGGCGTTTTTTTTCCGTCTCCCCCTCTGCTCTTACGCTGTTCCTAGATTTGCGGTCCTCACGTTGCGTGTACGGAGGCGGCCGGCCGCCGGAGTTGGGGTGGCGTGGGGGCGCGTGGGGGGGACGCTCCGACGAAGACGAGGAGGAGTTGTAGTACTGCGGAAGAGGCGGGCGAGGGGGGGCGCCGGATCCCGGCTCGGCGGGACCGAGAGGCAGCGATGGCACTGCCTGTCGAAAGTTAACAGAGCCGTTCGAGAGAAAAAAATGGCCGAAAAAAACTGAGATTTTGGAGACACGGGGTCAAAGGTCGAACCAAAAGTCGTTATTTTTTTTAACTCTAAAAATGAACTGGGCGAGCGCAAACACAAAAAAAAACAGACCCCAAAAAACTTGAAGTTAGCGAAACAGGGTCTGTGTTGTTGTTATTTTTGTTAGTTTGTTTTTGTGTGAAAATGTGCAAGTCATGCTTACCTCATCTTTTTGCTGGCTGGAAAGCGGCTTGGAATCCAAATCTACAACAACAACAACAACAACAAAAGACATTTTGTCATTGGTCATATCCCAAACAAGTTATGCTATGCTAGGTTTTAATGTTAGCTTCAAATATATGAGTTGTCCGTATCCCTCTTACAGATACTCCAAAACATACGACTATGTTTGAAACTACCCAAGTCATTGTCTAAATGTTT
Organism: Stigmatopora nigra; assembly: GCF_051989575.1. NCBI lineage: Eukaryota > Metazoa > Chordata > Actinopteri > Syngnathiformes > Syngnathidae > Stigmatopora > Stigmatopora nigra. The sequence continues at coordinate 843,939 of NC_135530.1, forward strand.
TTTAATTTTTTTATATATACTTCTTCCATGTTTATCAATGAATTTAGACCGCCTCCCCCTTTGAAGTGGGCCCGCCACTAAACAGAGACTCACTGTCTGTAGTAGTGCGTTGTGGTTTATTTTTACTCAATGCCTCCATCACGTCCTGAATTCTCCACAACTCCTTCTGGATTTGAATGTGGCGCTGGCTCGGAGGTTCCGTCTGAAAACCCACGCACACGTTAAATTAAAAATAATGATCATAACTACATTAAATATGGAGAGAATATGGAGAGAATAAACAATGTAGAACCTGTGGGCTTCCCAGGGCTTCCAACTGCTCCAGAAGGTTTGATTTGGCCAAAATGACGTCCCCCTCCAACCTATCGTAATCCCCCCATGCGCGCTCCAGTTCCTGAAACCACAAAGCCACCCCAAATGGTCAATGGACGACGACAAATAGCACATTTAGCCATAAACGTTGACCAGAAAGCAAAACAAGGACATAGCATTAGCATTAGCTTACCGTATTGACCCTGGAAAGCTCTCTGCACGTGCTTAGGAGGCCATTTTGGAGTACGTCTCGCTGCTGGATCAGGTTTTGAGTGCCCAAACTACTTGGATGACTCTGCTCGCTCAACTCTTGACTGGCGGAAAGCAGCGCCGTTTCCAACGTGTGCTGAAAAGTCAAGCAAAAACCATTGGAATGGTGGCTAGCTGTTAGCTCCCGTTAGCTTGAAAGTACCTTTTCTCTGTGCAGCTGTTGCAATTTGTCCTCTTGCATCCTCACCAGTTTGTCTTGCTCACAAAACCTGCTGAGTTTGCTCTGAAAAGCCAATGGGAGATGACATGAGCTAGCTATCTTAGCCTAGCCGCTAGGAGATGAGCTTCTTCTTACGTCAGTGTCCTCTGGACTTTGGTTTTTGTAGTCATCGGAAGGAACCTGGAGGGAAAAATAAGTAATTGAAAACGTTTGCTAGATATGTTAGCATTTTATTATTCTTTTAAATACAATTTACGTGGACATCGAGCCGGAATGGGATGGTTGGTGTTGGGCCATGACTGTGTAGCGCCAAACTACAAGCCATGTTCAAGTGAAATCCATAAAAAAATGGTCACCAATCAAAAGCACTCATGAAAAAGCAAGAAATCAAGCAATTCTTCCTATAGATGACACAAAAAAAATAGAATGGAGAAAGAAATGGTGCCACAATGATGAAAAAAAAGGTCTGTCTTGAGTCCGGAATCCGTGGAGAGAAAAAAAAAGCCAAAAAAAATGGATTTAAAGAATGAGCCAATCCCCCCAAAAATGGAGCGACTGGAGGCAGATGGGGCCTGAAATCTTACTTGCTGGTAGAGTTGCGGCCGTGGCGCCGACTTCTCGATCAAAGTGTGAATGGTGAAGATAAGCGGTTCGTTCTCCTTTTTCTAGCAGAGTTTTAAGGGGAAAAAAACAGGACACGGCGCCCTCACGTGAGCCTTGCACGTGGCCAGAGGTCGCACTCACTCAAAAAGCCTTTTTTTTGTTCATGTTCTGGGACTTGCATTCTGGCTATGTATTCATATGTAAATATGATGGATACATTTTTAGTCCTTTGTCTTCTTTTGGCCAGGTGTCCATTGTCCGGGATAGTCACTCTATTCATTTCTGATCATTTTGGGGCGTTCTTACCTCCAAAATATATTGAATTGAATGTTTTTAGTGTCATTTTAAAGTCAAAGACAGAAAGTGAAATCTAACAAAAGCAGCGTCCTGAATTTTCTGTACTTCCAAAGTAACTTGATGCTAACTTGTTCTCACCTGGTTGTCCAGGTAAACCAGGTTCCTCTGAAGATGATGGGAAAGAACGTCGGTCTGCGGCCAAAAGGAAGAAAGGAAGGAAAGACCAGACGGAAGAGAAGAAGAAGCAGAAAGTCGAGCTCTGTTTTGGTAAGTCAAGCATTCTAAGGAAAGTCATTAGCTCGAAAAGGATGAAAAAGAAAAGCAAAAGCTAACGTGGCGGGACTGAGTGAAGAACCTTGGGCTGACCTTGGGGTTGGGGCCTTCTATTCCCAGGGCCATGAGTTGGGAGAGGGTGTGCTCCCGCAAGCTGTTGAGCTCCGCCTGCTGCCGCCGGAGCTTGATTAGCATCAGCGTCAGTTCCTCGGGCTACGTCAACAACAAAATTACAAACGTCAACATCCAAAAACCACCACAGATGAGAATTCTTCAGGCACACCTTCACGGTAAGTCGATTCTTTGATTAGCTCACGGATCAAAACCAAAACTGCTAACGAGATCCAGTCAAAACACAATTAGCACTTGGCGTAATAGTAGAAGAAAGACCCACCGTTTTGCCTTGTAGCGACTGAGCGCTAACGGGCTGAGGCGAAACCCCGCCCGCCGTCGAACGCCGTTCCAGCGTACCTCCAAGCTGCGGGAGGACAAAAAGCGTTTTTAACCCAAGGCTCGACCCCCCCCCTCGTCGCGTATCAGAGGTCGACTTTGCCGACCTTGGAAGGTTGCGTCCTCCGCTGGCGTTCCAGCGTTCCGTCTTCTCGAAAGTTTGGCGACGGCGCCTCGGAGCGGGAGGAACTCCCCCGACCAAGGGTGAGGGAGGGCTCGTAGACAGCCAGCGCGCCGTGAGACGGCGAGGCCGGGATGGAAGGAACGGTGGCGGCGCTGGCGGCGTATTCGGATAGCTCGCTCATTGTTTTCGTGCTCGGGAGGGTGCCGTAGTGGCCTGTGGGGGACAAAGGACAAATGGGGGAAATCTCAAGACCCTTTATCCCTATTATCCGTGGCGATGGCGCCGTCCAATCACCTGTCGGTAGCGCCATACTCTGCCTGGAGAAGGCCTGTCTCTGCTGCCATTCGTACAGCTGCCACATGGTGTCGTCCCTCATGGATCGCCTCTTCTCTGCCGCCGTCGCCGTGCCGGTGGAGCCGGGGCGGACGCTCCGGTCCAAGGTTGAACCCGCCGCGATGTTGCGGGGCAACGTGCGGTAGCCTTCGGGGTATCTGGGCACCAGTTGGGGATGGTGGTGGCTGGGCATGTTTCGAGGTAACGTTTGGTAGGACGTCACGCTGGATGGACAACCATGGACAAACAACAAACTAGATCAGCACTTAGAGTGTAGTTTGTTGGAATTGAATGCTAAAAGTGCTAAAATGCTAAAAGTGCTCAAATGCTAATAGTGCTAAAGTGCTCAAATGCTAATAGTGCTAAAGTGCTCAAATGCTAAAAACGCTGACGTTTTCATGACGAAACAAGCTTTTTGCAGTGTTAGCCTAGCCTAGCGGGCGCTTAACACGGATTTGGGTTTTGGCCGTGGTGGGCTTACCTTCTGTCGTCTTCTTGCGTCCCCCCTAGCCTGGCCGTTGGAGGCAAATCCGATTGGTCCGAGGCCCGAAAGGAATGACTCCTGGACAGGCGCTCCTCCTCTTCCCGAACCGGAAGAACCGCCGGAAGCGGAGTCGCCGAAATCCCGGCCTGGTTTTGGCTCTTTTGTTCGCTGGCGTGCTCGCCGTTGAGCTGAAAATGGCGTTTCCCCGCGTGACAAAGTGTGGCGTACTTCTCCAAGTCCCTCAAAGTGGCGTATTTGTCTCCTTCTCGGAGGGTGCCGTACTTCCTCACGTCCTTCAACGTCTTGTATTTGTCCACCATTTGCAGCGTCCCGTATTTGGCCGGCACGCCGCTCTCCCTCAAGGAAAGCTGCCGCCTGACTTCCTTTTTGGCCGCCGGCGCCAGGCTCTCGCCCTCTTGGGCCCAGACGTATTTTTGTCCCGGCGGCGGGTCGTACTTTTCTCCGTCCCCCTCGCGCAGCAGGTACTTGTCGCCGTCTTTTTGCGCCACGTAGCTGAGCGGCTCTGGCCGGACGCCGTATCGACCCCCGTCTTTTTGCCACGCCCAGTCGTCGGCCCGCGACAGGGAACGGTGGCGCGTGGGCACGCGATTCCGTTGGTTGTTCTCCAGCTCGGGTCGGCTCAGGACGCGGTTGTTGGCTTCCCGGGAACGCGGCGCCTCCGCTTTCACGTCGTCCAACCTGCCGCACACCACAAAAAAATGAAACTAAGAAAAGCTGAGCTAATGACCAAACTCTTTGTCATTTTAGCACGTTTGAGCGAGCGGAGATGGACATCCATGAAGACCTGGAGTCAAGACCTGGAATCAAGCTAAGTTAAGGTATGTGAAAGCACGTTTGTATTTTTACGGGAAGACCAACATGTCAATCTGCGGGCATTTCCCCGTGTTCCAGGTGGACTTTTTGACCAAAGCGGCGTCCGTCATGACTTTCATCCACGACTCCATTTCTTTGGCCGTATCCGTGCAGAAATAATACGTCCTCATGTTGGGATGAGTGGCCTATCGCAGACACACACGGAGACAAACAAAGATCAGGTCAGTTCTTGTTGTTTTTTTCCCCCAAAAAATCAAGTTAGCTAGTCCAAAGAAATCAGTGAGCGCCATGTTTTAGCCCATTGCCATAGAAGGCTACTTTCCATTGAGCGCATCTTATCTATTTACCTTAAACGCATATTTTCTGCTGATGTGGTCGTCCACCGACAACATGGAGATGTGAAAGCTGGGCAGCAGAATGCTCCCCAAAATGCTGTCTTCTTTTTCATCTAAAATCAAAAATTCAATGTGAGTCCCGTCCCGAGCGAGCATGGCCACGAAATGACGGCGTCTTCTTACCGCGGTAGTAAAAAAGGCACAAGTCGGACAGAACAAACCACCTCTTCTTCCACAACTTCATACCGGTACTGTCCTTTAAAGTCACAATTAATCATAAGAATGCCAAGAATTCAAATCATACGCCATTAACTTAACTTAAATTTGTCTTACTTGTTTGTAAAGCCAACTGCTTTTAACCGCCGGGGCGTTGACGTTCCTCTTGATGGAGTTGGAGCGCTTGCCAAAATTGTGGACTTTTTTAGAAGCCCTTGACGGCTATTAAAGTACATAAGAAATGGGCTGTAAACAAAAATAAAACACAAAAAGAACCCCCAAAAAAGCCACTTAAAAAAAACACAAAAAATAACTACAAAAGAGCCACTTAAAAAATAAGCCCAAAAAGCCACTTAAAAACAACAACAAAATAACCCCAAGAAAAGCCACTTAAAAACAACAACAAAATAACCCCAAGAAAAGCCACTTTAAAAAAATAACCCAATACAGCCACTTAATTAAAAGAAAATTACCCCAAAAAAAGCTACTTAAAAAAACAAAACAAAAAAATAACCTCCCAAAAAAGCCACTTAAATATGAAACGGCCACCATTTTTCCCCGTTATAGGCTCCTTTGCCAAAGTACTGACCCGGGTGAAGGAGGAGGAGAGCGTTAGCGTGGTGGCGGGGCTTCCCGTAAAATTGCTGTTGTCGGATCCGCCCGTGTAGTTGGACGCTTCGCTGGTGGTGCTCAAGGGCCGTTCCTTGGCTTTCTTCACATTTTCTTGCTGGCTTTTTGGAGCTGTCCTGCCACAAGTTGAGAGACAGACATTTGACAAAACTTTAAGATCCCAAAATACAAGCTAACCTTTTAGGTTCCACTGAGAAAAAAAAAAGACCTTTAACAAAATGGCCACGGCAACAAATCCAAAACCGGAAGAAGCAACCCGCTGACATTTCCTTATAACGCCGTTTTTGGGGCTAATACGTTGGATTTTAGGGACTTTCCTCTTTGATATGCAGTTAACAAATTGGAAAGAAGGCATTTAAAGACGTTTAAAATCCAAAATGCTTTGAATTCCAGTCCCATGCAATTGTATTTAAAAAAAGGATAAATAAAACTAGAGCTATGATCGAATATTTCCCGCAAAAAGCTAACTTCTTTTTCATTACCTGCCGTCGGGGTCGTGGGGATGGACAAGCGTTCCGTATTTTACGCTAAAAAAACAGGACAAGATGAAAAAGGAGAAGAAAACAAAAAACATGAACACAAATGAAATGAACTACAAACATCAGTGACAATAAAATAACAGGAATAGGCCCAACAACAAAAAAATAGAGAGGGAATGCAGTATCAAAATGACCCGGAATGGCCCCCAAAATCAACAGAAAATGACCCAGAATGGCCCCAAAATCAACCAAAAAGTGACCCGGAGGGCAGTTTGTTTTGATTTGAAGCTTTAAGACAGCGTGAGTGAGATTTACGTCGCCCAAAAAGAAGCTTACGGTTCGTTGACGACAAAGATGCAGTTGTCTTGGGAGGGAGCTCCGGACACGGGGTGCTTACACGTCACTTTTCGTTCATTGTGACTGTGGGGGAGACAAAATGACAAACGCTTTATTTAAAAAAGGGACAAATCCAATCACAGTCCATCGTGCGTCCAAGCAAACGTGCAATCTCGGCATCTTTTAAATGCAAAAAAAAAATAGTGTCCCCATGCCCATATTTTCCTGCTTGGATCTGCAGTTGTCATGGCAACCCCTCTGCAGACATACGAGTGCCTGGCGCACACCAACGAGCATACCCACGCACCCACGTTCGTCTTTGCCGTATTCACCCAGGCGGATAAATGACGGTCATTGGCGCGCCGTTAGATAGGCCCCAAAACTAGCCAGTTATTGGCTAACATGCTGACATTCTGCTTCGATTTAATAAGCGTCAACGGTCAAGACTACGGAGGCTACGGCTGTCCAAACATTGGCCACTCCACACTTTGACTTTTCAGTCTCGTGTGAAGCCCCCATAGTACTAAATTCCATTCCAGTCCCGTGGGGCGGGGGACGGTTTATGTGACAAAGCGGATGACCATTTAAGGGCGGGAGAAGACTCCAGAAGCCCATCCATAATTCTTGGAAGCCCCCCAAAAAAGTCCAGCTAAAGCGCCAAAGGCGCATTTTCCGTCGGTAATAGAAAGCCAAGAGTGGTGGTCATGTGACCGTTGCCGTTACCGTAGCAAACAGTTGACTTGTTTACAAGCACAACATCTATCATTTGTTACGTAATGATACAAACTGTTTATCAGTAATGAGAGGGAGCAAGCGGGTAGTTTTTCTTCCTTCCCATTTGTCAAGGCCTGCTGTTGCTAATTGTATTTCTAATGTTATTTGGATTAAAACGTTGTAGTCACCACGTGGCGTCATTTTGTATGATTCCACGGAATCAATATTCATGGGGAAAAAGCCGTGCCCTTCTTTGGTGTTTTGTCCTTGCATGCTCTTCAACAGCCACGCTGACCCTTGAGAGCCACTTTGCAAAGAAGGAGCCGAGCTAGCTTGCGTCAATGTGTCGGAGGGGGGCGGGGTCTAATTAGCGGGGTGTCGATACAGAAGCCCCCCCCAAAAAGACGGCTAACCGGCGACGATAAACTCGCTGTGGGGAAAAGAAAGAAGTTCAATCTATAGGTTGACGCAAACGAGACAAGCCTGTTCAGCTGTAGCATGCTAGCTAGCTTGCTAGCTAGCTAGCTTTGAATCACAGTCATTTGACAAACAGCCATAAAATATTCCTGTTTTTTTTTGCAGTTTGTCATTTTTTTTTTTATCCATAGCCGCTTTTCCACATTTTTGATATATTCTATTTAACAATGTGCTTTAAACATGAATTTCTATGCATTTCTGACTCACTTCCAATAGAATTTATCTTTTTTTTGTTATTTTCAAAACTGTAAGACGCGTGGCCGCCATTGCTGCTTCCAGCTGCGCAATCCTAATCCTGGGGATGCTAGAGAGGGATCATTTGCAAAACCTTTGCATCAAGTCCATTTGTCTGTTTTGGCCAAAAAATATACAATGGTGGACAGACAGATTGCTGGGCTTTTTGGCCCATCTCCTCCTAAACATTAACACAAAAAACGCTCAATTTTGGCAGGGACGCCACTAGATGGCCCCCCCCTTGATCATTGTAATCGGAGCTGGCCTCTGTAGTAGATTATCTATTCATTATGTGGCTAGAATTAGTGGCGCAAGTTCAATAAAAATGTTTAAAAAACAACAAAAGTTGAATATGTTGAGTTGGCTTGGGTCTAGAACAGACATTGACTTTGTAATTTATACTTTTCACTTGAATGATAAGTGATGAGTTTGTTAATAGTTGAGGCTTTTGTTTCTTATGTACTGTTAACGGATGTACTTTTTTATATGTATCGTATCTTGTGCTGACCCGGCCCATCTATCTAATTTTTAAAGTCAATGTGTCCATAAATTAGCCCACCCCTGGTCTATAATCTACTAAAACATTCCATCTTGATTCTTTACAGTGTCTCTGCGCTGGAAATGGAAGAGCAAACGCTCCATGCTAGCGAATGAGCTAGCTAGCTAGCTCCTGTCTTTCTCCAACACCAGCCTCAAACGTCTCCAGTCAAGTAAGTAGCATTTTCTGAACTTAAATGGAACCGTGTCGCGGCGATAAGCTCGTTCTAAAGCGGCGGAAAGTGCAATTGGTGGACAGAAATCCCAATCTGACAGCAAAAACACTCCGTCATTGCTAGAAAGACCCCCGGGGGAGGTCCTTCAAAGTCGCCGCGTCCTACTTTCCACACTGTCCAGTCGCCTTGCGTGTCTTTTCCACACCATTTGAGCACAAAATAATGATAATTGCGTCAAAATGAAGGATGGGTTGACACATTTCGCTGCCAGAAACGGCATACTAGGGTTATCGGCTCAACGCAAACACAGATTGGCTTTAAAAATAAACGAGAACAAAGTTCTGTGGTTTGTGAAGACGGCCAGGAAATCATTTTGGATTTCCGCCCCGCCCAACCCGCCACCCATTTAACAATTATTTCTCTCTTAAAACTCTGTATCAGACACGCCCAACCCATTGGGACTTTGATGTCATTATTATTACGCTTGATAGAAAAAATTCAACGGGAAAAAGACCCAACAGCATTTCAATATCAACAAAACAAACTAAATGTTAGCCGAAATCTACAAAATAGGAGCTCCAGCCATAGGAAATGAGCCAAAATGGACGTCAAGTGACCCAAAATGGACATGGAGTGACCCAAAATGGATCCCGAACCCCTCATTGACAACGATGGATATCCAATGAATTCAACTGGGAGGACTGGTTGCCATTTGGACGTTTCAAACTGTGAAGAGGAGCCCATGAGCAAACAAGAGAGTGAGCCAGAAATGCCCTAAAAATCCACAGTGATAAAAAAAAATGGAAAAATGTTCAAGATTTGTGTTGTCATGAAATAGCATTTCTTAGCCAGGACTGCTACGCTGTTAGCTAAGCGGCTACAAAAGCATACAGAAGAAGCCTCACGGCCTGATATTGATCGTCATAGTTCGTTTCAACCAACGGATTTTTGACGATGATGTCATAAGCAGGTTTTGTTAGTTGGCAGCCATTGGAAGTAAACAAGAAGTTCAGGTCCAACGTGTTGGTTCTGTAAACAGTAGAAAGACCAAATCCAACAGCAAGTACACCTTGTCTTCAGTTGAAGCTATTATAACATATGTATTTAATACTTAGGCGTACCAAACGTTAGCATTAGCCTTTCAGTAAGGGTCAAAGGTCAAAATTGACATTCCAAGTCCCTTCACATAAATTCCGACAATTTGCTGACTCATTCCCTCCCAAAAAACTATTCAACAATAGCGTGGGAGTCCATTAATTTCTTCTCAGTTAGCATGCCGTTGTCGTGTTTCCAACTAAGAAACAATGGACGCGAACGAACAAGACCGGCGTTGTTGCGTCTGCTGAAGGCGCACAAAAAAACAACCAAAACAAAACCAAAATCACGGGGCTGAACCTCAGCCCAAGGCCAAACCAACCCAAACATGTTGATGTGACTCACTAGCTTACAGCATTTCGAAACTCTTTCCGTTTTTTTTTTTGTCCTTACGCAAGCTAATCCGAAATATGATGATATGATTTGGAAAAAAAAAACTGAGGGAGAGATAGATACTTAAATCAGTCAGCTTAATCTTATCCTACTTATGTCTAACCGGCTAACGCTAACAGATAACGTCATCGGAACCAGATGATAACTTATCATTTGACGCTAGCAGCTAATATTTCCTGAAAGTTGTTCATAAAAAGACATTTCTCGCTTCTCCGACAGCAGGCTAGCCATTCAAATACAGTAATTTACGCATATATTTGAACAATCAAGTCCATACTTTCCACTAATGAAGCATTTTGTGTCTTAGCTAAAAGTGTGCGCTAGCTAGCACGGCTTTTCTGACCCAAAACAGCCATTTGTTTCCATTCTAACGCCCCACGCTATGGTAGCAAGCGACCCCAATCGGATAAACCCCCACGTTTGTCGCCGTGCATTCTACATGCGTTATTACATAGCAAAGGGCAGCGGTATTGCGCTATTTTTAGAGCTGCGATATTAGCCGAGCATGTGTGTCAGCGGCTGTCCCCAAAATGGCCTCCCACCGCTTTGTGGGAAAACTAGCCCCAAAAAAAGACGGCTAACCGACGACAATAAACTCGCTGTGGGAGAAAGAAGGCAGTTCAATCTATAGGTGGACGTAAACGAGACGCGCTAATGAGCCAACAAGTCAAGCCTGTTCAGCTGTAGCATGCTAGCAAGCTAGCTAGCTTTGAGTCACGGTCATTTGACAAACAGCCATAAAATTAAGAGCCATATTCACAATTTCAAAGTCAAAATACATGACTTTTTGAAATGGATTGAAAATGAATGGGCTTGTGTCTGCTAAATTTGGTTCGCTTTTACTCTACTATTAATTATGTGAATTGGATGTGAGAATCAATCTGAAAATATCATCTTTTTGGTCTTTTTGGGGACATTTAGAAGTTTTTATGTTTTATTTTTTTCTAGCGAGTCATTATTTTCATCCCTGAGCACTTTTCCACATTTTCCATCTATTCCATTTGATAATATGCTTTAAAAAAATAATTTCCATGCATTTCTGACTCCCTTCCAATATAATGAATAATTATTTTGCCCCCCTTTGAAACAAACCAGCTCCAACTTTATGAGCCCCGATTTCCTGACATTTATTACACATGTAAATCATGTGAATTGGCTTTCCAAAGTAAAAAGACGTGCCCTCTGCAAACGCCAACGTTTTTCCCATCGGAAAAAACGGTCTTTTTTCCCCCCCTTACAAAAAAAAACGTTTTTTTCCACCACTGTGCGCATCACGAGAGAAACGGAAAATAAAGGGACTGCTTTAGAGTCACGGGCAGACAAAAGAGGAGGCCATGTACCGAAGATGGCTACTGCATCGAGCACCCCTCGCACCCCATGCGCACCCCACGCACACCCGCATCTCTCCTCCCCCCTCATCATCATCATCATCATCATCATCATCATCATGTATATTCCGCATCCAATTCCAGCCAACTCACTTGATGAAGCAGCGAGCCCCTTCGAACGTGTATCCTTCCTCCCATCCAGTAGGTAAATCTGTAAAAAAAAAAACAAGAAAAAGGAAGGAAAACCAGCCAGTAGAATTACAGATGTGCACCAAATGGAGTAGGCGGGTTGGCAGAATGGCACCGCGTTAAAGGGTGAAAAATCAAGGGGGGACTGCGACGGAATTTGCTCCATCGGCTGAAGCCTACGTGACGGAACTTTTAAAAAACTGTGTCGCAAAGTGGCCAGATGGCCACGACAAAACCGTCTGCTCGTTTTTCAACACAAAAAAAGAAGAAAAGTCCCCCCAGAGAAAAAAAGACTTGCCTGGAGTTTTTCTGTGCCCTGTTATGACAGCCTCTCCGACAACAGGCTGCAACCAGGTTGTGCTCTTGGCTTCTTCGCTGCCGAGAAAAAGGGGGAGAAGACAAAAAAGAAAGGGCGAATTGGACCGATTGGATGGATAGAAAGACGACAGCCCCCCCCTAAAAAAACGCTGCTCGGAAATGGCTAAAATCCACGCCGTATTTACTTGATGAAGAAGAGGCGTCCGTCCCGGGTGACGCCGTAACTCCAGCAAGGGGGGAGACGGGAAAGCCAGTCCGCTTGAGGAGGATCCGCCGCCATGTCTGGCAGGAGCGAGCGAGGGAGCCAAGAAAAAAAAAAAAGAAAAGAAAGGAAAGAAAAAAAAAAGAAAAAGAAGCAGCCAGCCAGCCAGCAAAAAGCCAGCCAGTCAAAGTCAGCCAACCAGTCAGCGACCAGTCAGACAGTCAGCCATCCAGCCAGCCAGCCAGCCAGCCAGTCACTCAGGCGTCCGTCCGTCCACGCGCGTTCACGTGATCCTCCCAAATAGCGTGGACGCGCATCGGAAAAGACGCCAGCAAATGATTTCTGGCAAATGTCAGGAAGCGGGCGCGCGCGCGAGTGTATGGGCGCGCGTACGAACGGATTGGTCCGCCCCCCCTTTTTTGTTTGGTTCACCCCTTACGTAAGATTTCGCAAGTCGAGGCGTCATTCACGCGTCCAATTCGATAGAGCCGGGAGGGTCGGCAGCCAAGGTATATTTGACCTCAATGACCGTCAATGGCACGGACAAAGTTAAACAATGACCCCAAAAAGCATGCCTTTATAAGCTTACATTTGCAATTATATATGAGATATACATTTAAAAATAAGACTATCAGCTGTTTTCCCCATTTTCATTTTTAAATTTAGAAATAAATATATGAAATAATCAGTAAAAAATACGATAGGCTGCTTGTTGAAATAAGATTTTTTAACCAGTCTGAACCAGATTCCATACTATGGTGTCCAACCTTGGGCCCGGGGGCCAGATTTGGCCCGCCACATCCTTTTGTGTGGCCAGCGAAAAACATTATTTCTCTCTTTTTTGAAGCAGGGCTCGTCCGTGTATGATGCGTCCAAATGTGGCACGCGCCATTAAGCACCATCTCAGGTCTTCCTCCGTGACACTTAAAACCACAAACAAGACGGATAAGCTGCCCTACGGGGAGCTACGCGCTAATCCCGCTTCTGGTTAGCCTCCACAAAAGCTGGTCTATGTGTGCGAGCCGCGTAAAACCAGCGATAGCTGTAATTAAGACTGACACCGGGAGGGGGGGGGGGGGTTAGCTAGCTAACGCCTGCCAGCTGCTCACAGAGACCAAACTGTTACCCAAAGTGCTTTGCGGGAGCGCCAGACGCTCGCTTACGCTTTTGGAGGCGGTTCAAACTTTTTGGGGGTTTGTTTTGAATGGCTTTGCTTGAACGTAGTACCCAAACAAAGGGGTAGGGAACCTACGGTGGCTCGAGAGCCATATGTGGCTCTTTCCATGGGTGCATATGGCTCTCCGCTAACCTGTGAGGTAAAATATGGAAATCCTGAGCGCAACTGTGGCGCTGAGACTAGCTCTAGCACCACTTTAATCATTATTTCATTTTTCATGACTCGTCTCATTAATACGGATTGATTAGCAACAGCATAGAAATGTTGTCCAAAAAAATCAGAGAATTGTTGTGATTAAAAAGTGGTGAAATGACAAAAAAATGTAGCAATAACATTAGAAAATAAGAATAGTTTATGGCTCTCTCTTTCAAAATGGTTCCCGAGCCCTGTGTGGGTGGGACGCCCAGCCAAACCAGTCCTGGAGTTCGCACCCGAGCGTGAATTGTCGGGAGGCACGCCGGTATGTAGCGCTATCCGTAAGCTAGCCAAAATTGGAGCCAGATCGAAGGCAGGGCGGCCTTCCCGGGTGTCCCGGCTGGCGGCTAAAGGATTAGCGCTAGTCGAGTTAAATCCAGTTAGATGCTGGATTAAAATGTGGAAAGTACCCCCTCAATACATTTTTTTTGTCACTGTACTTTATCGTGAATACAATGGCAAAAAACTGTGCATTTTTGGGGGGGTTGTGAGGACAAAGGTCGGAATGTTGTTGACCCCAAGAAAAATAAATAAGTCGAGTTGAAATTTTTTTTTTTAATTGGACTTCCCAAAATGAACACAAGGGGCAGCAACTTTTGCATCCAAATTCGATCTCTCATTCACTGCTTGCATTATGGATAAAAAAAATACAATTATCGTATCAGAAGTAGAAAAAAAATCATCCCAACTCACAAAGTTGACATTTGTATGGAAATCTTTGACCGAACCGTCAAGACAAACATTTGTAAACCCTAAAAAAAAAAAAAAGGAAAATGGTGGACAGGCTGTTTGTATTTAGTCATTGTTTTCTTTCTTGATTTTCTTGGCCTTGGGAGCTTTTTCCAATGTCTGATGTGAACGCTTTGCCTGGTCGCTTGGACTTTTTACCTGTTGACCATTTAATAACATCACTTTTAACCTCCGAAGAGTTTGGACACTGACGTTGTTGTGACAATTAGAAACTCACCAATTCAGACTGAGAATATCCCGAGCGGATCTTCACCTGCAGCGTGTAACCCGGACTTTTTAATAAAGGCGCCTTGTGGCCCAACAGGAGATAAAAATAGGTGCTGTATGGGGTAAAACTGAAATCTTCTCTAAAAACAACAAGAACAAAATACAAGGAATTTACATGTTAATGGTGTCCGCTCCTTCTAGGCTGGAAAATATGGCTAATTTTTGAAAAAAAATAGTTTGGAAGGAGGAAAACTAACCTGAGGTATCCTTGCAGGAATAAATGGACGATGACGCTCTCGACCTGGACTCGAGACAGCGCGGTGGTCTGGGTGGACTTCCTATGCTTGGTCGGCCCCTTCCCCATCCAGGCCTCCACTAGCTTTAGCGGAGTTAGCTTCTCCTGTTTGGAGGCCGCCAGCTCCAAAATCTCAACCACCTGCCGGCCGTGTTCCGCAATGTCAGTGGCGATGACGTCTGAAGGTGGACATATGTGGACACATCAGCGTTGATACTCTTCTATACAAGGTACCAAAATGCTAGCTAGCTAGCTAAGTATTAACCTAAGACGAAACGTTTCTCTCTATTTTGTTTTCTGTCTGTGTGTCAATAATAGCTCGGGGCGTACGGCTAAAGCTAGCTCGCTATAATTCCTGAAAATTGTTAGCGATAGCATGTAATGAAAGGAATTAGCTCAACATTTGGCGCTTTTTCTTCCATCCGCTAAAGCACGATGAGTCGTCAATTTATGAACGCGGCCTACCTTAATCTCACGGGGAAAAACCTGAAACGTCTTAAATGCTCATTTTATTAGCGGCTCAGCGAAAGAGAACCCCTTGTAAGAATATTAGCTGGGCGAGGATAAGGCGCTTTGATGGGATTTTCGGGAAAACGCCGCAATTTTAAGACCACACGCCATGGAATCTTCCTTCCGGCTGGGATTTGAGGTGATTGGCGGACCCGGGCGGACTTGTTGTTTACATACCGTGGCCCTGACGGCACGTGTCGCACATCTTGTTGCATTCTTTGTCATCCCAGACTTCGTTGAAATGAACCGCCAGGAGGGAGCGACGGCATCTAGCGAGACAAAAAGGCATAGCTTCAAGGTCTGGCTTGACCGACGACCAATCGCCCGGCGACCAATCGCCCGGCGACCAATCGCCCGGCGACCAATCGCCCGGCGGCCAATCGCCCGGCGGCCAATCGCCCGGCGGCCAATCGCCCGGCGGCCAATCGCCCGGCGGCCAATCGCCCGGCGGCCAATCGCCCGGCGGCCAATCGCCCGGCGGCCAATCGCCCGGCGGCCAATTGCCCGGCGGCCAATCGCCCGGCGACCAATCGCCCGGCGACCAATCACCTGGTGTGTTACCTGTCCAGGTTGTGGCAGTAGGTCACCATCTGGTTGAGCTTGCGTTGACCCACGTTCTCCATCACCACCATGCTGCTGACGCGGAAGATGTCGGCGAAGCCAAAGTAGACGATGCAGTCGGCCGGAGCATCGTCTCGACCTGGAACAACGGAATGGAAAGGAAATGCCTTGGTTGGACGCCATTTTCGGATGGACAAATTCTTCTGAAATCCTTTACCTGCCCGTCCACTCTCCTGGTAGTAGTTTTCTATCGACTTGCTGATGGTGTGATGGATCACAAATCTGACGTTGGCCTTGTTGATCCCCATGCCGAAGGCCACGGTGGCGACCACCACCTAAAGTGGCGGAGGAGGATTTTTTCCTTGAACTGGTCGCAAAACCCAAAGAAAAGCCACAAGGCCCTACCTGGATTTGACCGGCGCTCCACTTGCGATGAGTGCCGGACTTGTCGTCAGAGTCCAAATTGGCATGATAGGGAGCGGACGAGATCGCCCTCTGTCGGAGTTGAGAGGACACCGACTCGGCGTCCTTCTGAGAGAAGACGTAGACGATCCCTGCGGCCGTAAAAAAAGGACAAAATGAGTCCAAACCATCTTTGAAAATTTCTATTCAAAGCAGTACCCGATTGATCCTTGTATCGTTTCTTGATGAGCGAGGCGATGTCTGCGATCAGCATATCGTCAGACATCTTGGGACGGACCTACGAGACAAAGGAGCCAGATTGGCGTGGCGGCCATGTTGGCATTGGATGGAAGCAAATGGCAAATACCTCGTAAAAGAGATTGGTCCTGTTGAACGAGGATCGGAGCGTGATTGGCTTTTGGATGCACAGAATCTTCCCACAGTCCTCCAGGAGGCTCCCGGTGGCCGTGGCCGTCAGGCCGATCATCGGGACTTTGGGGAACTGCCTCTTCAAAATGCCCAGCAGTTTATAATCTAAGGAAAGCGGTGCCGTTTTGATGGTCCGCGCTTTGAGGCGACGGCCGACCGACGCCACACCTGGTCGGAAATCGTGCCCCCATTGGCTGCAGCAGTGCACCTCGTCCACGGCGATGCGACTCAGAAGATTGGCGTTGTTGGCTTTCTCCAGACGAGACATGAACATCTTACTCTTGGCGATTTTCTCCGGGGTGACGTACAGAAGCTTGAACGGATCTTTATTGTCAATCATGCCGGCCAACACGCTCTTGGAGTGTTCCTGGAAAATGCGTCCCCAAGACTTGAAAATGGACTTTAAAAGTTTAAATGTTCTTAATGTCACCTTGCTACTGGAAGCATTGAGCATGACGGCGGCCACGTTGATGGAACGCAGGTACATGATTTGATCCTCCATCAGCGATACGAGAGGTGTCACCACCAGCGTGAAACCTGCCAAGTGCTCTCTTTTCACAAATGATGGCAACAAACCAGGCGGCGCCAGCCACGGCCACTCTGGGAATACTACCTTCGGAGCAGATGGCCGGGAGCTGATAGCACAGGCTTTTTCCTCGGCCCGTTGGCATCACCAAGAAGAGATCTTTTCCAGACAGCGTGAGATTGATGGCCCTCATTTGCAGCGGCCGGAACTCCGAAAGGTGGAAGGAAGCTTTCAGCTGGCGTTTCAAGTGTTTGGACCAGGCAAAATCTAACCGTTTTCAGACAACAACAGTGAACAAAAACAACATTTTGGGTGACAGTGTTATTGTACTATTGTCACCACTAGGTGTCAGTAAGTACAGAAGACAAGATGTTAGCCCAGGGGTGGGCAAACTACGGCCCGCGGGCCACATACGACAACGTTTTGGAAGAAAACAGGCTCTGGGATGACGCAAAGGTGCCCGGTCACCATTACCTGTGCCATCGTAGCGCCGCAGTTCCTCTTCGCTCGTTTCCCGAGCGGTTCCAGAATGGCCGCCGGACGATGCGGCGTCACACGCTTTCTCCAATTTGTGCAGCAGGAAGTTTTTGCGGAAGGTCAGATCATTTTCCTTTTCCACCAGCTCGGCCTTCTGAAGCTTGACCAGTTCCAGCTCCGCCTCCACCGATTCCAGCTCCGCCTCTACCGATTCCAGCGCTACTGGAACATCTAACGAGGAGAAGGATGGGTGGTCGTAGTTCATTTTGACCTTGTTGAATCCAAACAACATTAAGGGCAGCTTTACCGCTCACTTAATAATCAAATGGAAGACTTCAAACGTTTTGAGGTGGTTAGCACACACGCAAGACTCACCAATTATCTCCACGTCACTATCCATGATGTCCACAGATGCTTTATTAACACAGTATATTACCAATTTGAGTCCTGAAAGGGAAATTAAGTGTGAAAATGAACAGTCTCGTTTCATTTTAGCACATTATCAAACATGCACAAAATTGCCTTGTAAAAATACCAGGTGAAAGTCACATTTAAATGCAAAGCAAGTGTTAACCCAGCTGCAACTCACCCTATGTGGAATCAGGTGATGGAAAGTGACTTTCTAGGAAACGTGAAAGTAATACTTTCCCAAAACATCAAATAAATATTTAACATTAGAACTGACCATTCAATGGCTTTTCCAGGTGTTTATCTTCTTATACACCGAAAACCCTTCACGTTTACGGTGTGAGGTGTAGATGTTTGACGAATGCGCTTAGTCAAAGAAAGGAAACGGCTTCAAAGTCGGCCATTTTGAGTCGGAGACATTCGGCACTTAACGGCGCATGTACATGAAAAATACTTTGCAACATTGTTTTTTCATAAATGTTAGTAATCCAATGATTTCACAAAATATGTAGAAATAATTGCAACCTGAAAATAGCCGTAGTATTTATGTAGTGTGTTAGATAAGTAGGGGCAGTTTGGGGGAAAATCCTAATTTACGCGCTGCTTTGAACGCAACACAATAACATTCCGGATACTGTCATCCAGTGAGGGTGTGTTTCCGGAAGACGTGGCTGTTGCAGTGGCAGCTTCAATGGTGGCAGCTGTCATCCTTATGCTTCTTAGATGAACATTTGGACTCTTTTTGTTGTCTTTAACACAAGTTCGTGCCAAGATGATTTCCTTAACGGACTCGCAAAGTAAGCCTTTCCCTTGTGACCTCCCACTTAGCTTTTCGGCTTTTGTGCTAACCCGGCGTCCTAAATTCAGTCGCTTGGTGTTTAGTATTCCATGCTAGGAATTTTAGCTTGCGTTATTTTCAACCTGTGATTACGCTCAACGACTTTCTTTCAGTTAAATGTTTCTGACCTTAATGAAAATATGGAATGTGTTGATCTAATCAAAATGTTAAAAATATGCCTCTGATCAGGAATGTCGAATGCCCAAATGAAAACATTTCCTCCTTATGACAACAATGACCTGATTTATTTTCTGCTCTCGCTCTCAAACTCTTTATTTTCTATTTCAGAAATAGGAATGGGATTAACTGGCTTCGGCGTGTTTTTCCTCTTCTTTGGGATGATCCTGTTCTTTGACAAAGCCCTCCTGGCCATTGGAAACGTGAGTTTCCACAGAAAAAACAACAATTCCTTGAACTATTCAACAGTTTGCCTACTTTTTAAACACTACCACTTTTTGTCCACTAGATCCTGTTTGTGGCCGGGCTGGCCTTCGTCATTGGCCTGGAGAGGACTTTCCGCTTCTTTTTCCAAAAGCACAAAATGAAAGCCACTACTTTCTTCTTGGGAGGTGTGTTTGTGGTGCTGATTGGCTGGCCCATCATTGGGGTTGTCCTGGAGGTATATGGATTTTTCCTCTTGTTCAGGTAGGAACAAAGCTATCAAATGCATCCTGTCAACCACGCAAGTCTGAGATGTTTCTTCTCTTTTTTCCGGTCCAGAGGCTTTTTCCCAGTTGTAGTGGGCTTCATAAGGAGGATACCTGTCCTGGGATCCATCCTAAACCTGCCCTTCATCAGTTCTGTAAGTATGGAGACACTAAAGCTATCTTTACAAAAAATACATACCGCCAAGCATGCCATTTTAACAAATGCATCCGATAATTCCATTGATTCAAAATGCGCTGACATGTGTGTGTCGGGAAAAAAAATCCATTTAGGATGACTGTTTCTGTCCTTTTTTTTTTCTTTTTCAAAGCCTTCGTAGGATAATCAGCAGTCGCGGTCAGTCACTGTCGAGTTTCTTTGCATGCTTTGAAACGCGGCCATCGCAAGTGAAAAAAAAAATCCAACTTTAAGTCAACGTTTGAACATAGAGAGGCTTCCGCTTTGTCCACGTAAACACGAACCCATTTTGAGGAAAACAAATGGAGCTGAGTTGTGTGATGTTCAAGTGCCATCCCAAAATGTGGGCCATTTCAAGTACGTTTTAGGACAGGGATAGGAAACCTATGGCTCGGGAGCCATATACGGCTCCACAAATGAGATGTTTTCTGGATGTTTGAAATGGGAGAATGTCCAAATAATGGATGTCTTTCTTCTCTTTCCAGTATGTGGACAAAGCATGCGAGAGCAACACTATGGTTTAACGGCGACGTGTGGCCATCAAAGGTGGCTTCCGTCGAGGCCCTTTTAAAAGCAGCAACGCCGTTTGCCCACGGGATGAATTTCAAGTTGCTCGGGATAGACATTGGGAAGGAACAATTGCCCGCCCGCCCGTCCACTGTTACCGTGCTGTCCCCCGAAAGCCTTGACGGCGACCGATCGTTACTTCGAGTGTCCAATCAACCACCTTCTGACGGAATAGTGGACCACGTTGTCGTTGTTTTTGTGCCTCTGCTTTAAATTCTTAAAAGCTTTTAAGCGCAGCGTTTGTGTATTGACATGTCGGTTGGTTAAATGCTGGCCAGGAATGTTTTGTCCCTTTATTATTATTTTTTTTTTTTAGATTTAAGCACATCCACTAAAGATGCAATGGAAGGCCACTATTGTCTTGCTAATTTTTTAAATCGCATCTCTAATGTAAAATGTGGATTAAATGACTTTGTGGTTGGTTAAGTTAAATTTAAAGGTTTTTTTTGCTTCATATAGGCCAAAGTAGGTTTTTTTTGTTTAAGTGATTGAAACACCTTAAAGTTACATTGATATTTGCTACAAAGTTTCCTTGTCAATTTACTACAAATTGTGTTTACAGTATTTTGTATAAATATTTGCTTTAGTTCTCTTAATCATTATTAATTAACAAATCTGTTTTTACTAAAAAGACAATGGACTCTGCTGTCGAAATAGCAAACCAAAAAACAATTTAATAACTTTGAAAAAAGTTAAGAAAAAAGGAATGTACATATAAGAGAAAATCTTTAAAACATTTACGCTGATATGACGCGACATTTTTTCGATCTTTTTGGACTCGTCGGTGTAAGAAACTGGTGGCCATCTTGCGTCAGACTCAAAACTAGACTCGCAGAATCGTCGGCATCTTTACAGTTTTTTAAAGTAAGAAGTAGTCTTAACGTGACTTATACTTCAGGTTCAAAGTTGATTTAGAACATAACATGCCATCAAATTAATATACCGCATCTCTGACGTTTATGAAAAACCATACCATTTAAACTTGTCAAGAATTGAGCCATTTATAGCTATTTTATAAACCTTTTATGATCAAATAGATATTTTACAAACGCTCCATTGAGTATACCGTTATATTCGAATTGATATTTAACAATCTCCATGTTAATGGTCACCGAACTACCCCGGCGCAAAATGGCCGACACTCGCCCCCCATATTAGCTCACATTATACCTCGCATCCAACTTCTAGTTTTATTTGTATCTATGGGTATTCCCTTCACGAGCCTGGTAAGCAACGTGTTTCATACGAAGAAAAGTAAGCGTGCAAACTTATTCACAGTTTTTTCATTTCATCGCTTTCGGCATTTTATCTCAACAGCGAACATCCCGATTGGCGGAAGCATTCCAGTAAGAGGCGCTGGTTAACCGCATCCACCATTTCCTCAGCGCCCGCCTTTGCTAGCTTCACTTGGAAGTGTGCTAGCTAGCCGACACCGGTGGTTTTAACGCTTTCCGCCGCCCGTCTTTGCACGCCGACATGCCGGAGTACGTGGAGGATCCGTCGCAGCTCACCAAGGACAAACTAAAAAGCGAGTTAGTGGCTCACAACGTGGAGCTCCCGAGCGGCAACCACAACAAAGACGTGTACGTGCAGCTTTATCTGGAGAATTTGACCGCGCAGAACAAAAAGCATGACTACGCCATGAATTTGGACGCCTTCTCGAGTGACGAGGAGCTCCCCCCGCCGGTCATCTCCAACCGAAGTCGATCATCTAGCAAAGTGAGTAGTACTCCATTGACAAACTTTTACTCTAAAATGTAAAAAAGGTCTCAAATATGTAGATGATAATATATGCTCCAGACGCTCACAATAGAACAAAGCGTCAAACCTGGGCATGTTTTCTTCATTTCTTCGGTAGCGTTCAGTGTGAGAGTTAAAATTCAACATTTGACATTTTTTTTTCAAAGTTTTGCTGTGAAATTTCACTCCGGGTTAAACAAGGGGGGACTTAAATATAACGCCAGCTGTCGTGGCCCTCTGGTACCGATATATCCACCAGCGTCGTCCTTTTTATTACTGGCCATATTGTATGAACGAACGTCAGAACGAATAGCGTTTTTTTCTCATTCTGTTCTTCTAAACCAGGGCTGCCTATTAGGTAGAATGCATAGAAACTATTAGCTAGGCTCTTATCAATTGAGAGTTTAATGTCAGAAATTTCTACACAAATAACTACTGAGCCTTTTTGCTGGCCTTGTAAAAACAACCAAGGTAGGATGGTGGAAGGTTAACGCCTTGTAAAGTAGATCTTGGAAGGAAAAAAAAGTTTGAACGACTCACTTCTAAGCAGATTGGAATGTAGTTAAATTTGTATTAAGGAAATCCACTAAAAAGACACGATTCCGCATGGAGGGAGAAATTGTCAACACCAGAAACAAGTGCATTTGTTTTGGAAGTGGTTACGCGAAGTGTAGAATGTTGTGGGTGTTTTTGCCTGCTTTCCAAATAGTGAACATTCCTGTGTAATAACCCTCTTCCGTCAACAGCTGTCTCATCCCAACTGAAAGAGCGGCTGGCGTCAATTTTAAAGCAATCCTTTGTCCACCGGAGCTCACATCTGGGTGTCGTCTTTCCGTCCAATTTTAGCAGTTTTGCGTCCTCTAAAACCGGATTTCATTTTTTACAGATTGCCTCGTCGTTTTTGGGCTCCGGGTTTCGATCCCAGGTCAGTTGGCGCTGATAATTACCAGCGTCGTCGTACAAGTCATACGCTTCCGATTTCGCGGCCACCTGACATGTCGGAGTAGATGCCGCCAGTGTGGTATGACATGTGGTTAGATTTACGGCGTTGTCATTTTGAAAATATTGCCTTGTACAAGTGCAATTGACTTTAAAAATGTGACAGATGGGTCAGCACAAGATAGAATACATATAAAAAAGTGCATCTGTTAACAGTACATATGAAAACATAAACATAATTGAGGCCTTTGCATTATCAATCACGTGGAAGTTGGCGAGATTATAGACTGCAGGTGTCCGAGGAAGTGCCTGCGTACAAAAATTCATAGCGTACATTCTTGGCATACTTAGCTTGAGGCAGCGTATGGATGGCGCGGGGAAGTTTTTTTTTTCGTTTTCTTTTTGAAATTTGAATTTTCCTGGGCCGGCGTCCAGCCATGACCTCAAGATTTTGTTATTGCTTTTGAAGCTTGGGCGTGGTCAGCAACCCAGGGGTCGCGACCTCTTTTCTCACCCTGTTTGGGTTTTGTCGTTTACTTCCTAGACTGTAAAATGTAGCAGATGTGTAAAGTTTGATACCCGGCACGCCGCTGATATGATCGAAGACGTCTGGTTTCTGGAATGCGGACGCCATTTTGGCTCGCGTGTCGGGGTTGGATTTCCCGTTGGAATGAATGGAAGGGGCCAAAAAGCGTAGCTTATTGGAGATATCTGGATGCATTCTTCAGGAAATTACATTTTTCTTTTGTATGTCAGAACTTTTAATGCATTTAATCTGCTGTTATGAATAGTTTTGAATATACTTAATATTACCATTTTCTGCTGCCACCTTAGGCGGGGCAAAGTGTCTTTTTAATTTTTTTTTCATATAATTATGTTTTCAGACCAGTCAAAAAAAACAAAACTGGGGTATAAATGTGAAATTGCTTCATAAAAATCCTAATTATGAATGTCAAATTATATTAAGTAAAACAAATGTTAATAAATTCTTCACAGAAAGTGTCCAATAAAGTGGCAAAGATTGTACCCGA
Source organism: Stigmatopora nigra (assembly GCF_051989575.1). Lineage (NCBI taxonomy): Eukaryota > Metazoa > Chordata > Actinopteri > Syngnathiformes > Syngnathidae > Stigmatopora > Stigmatopora nigra. The sequence goes on from NC_135530.1 coordinate 867,633, forward strand.
CAAGCTAGACGTGACGTCCCTGACGGATGAATACCTGAGGGAGGAGCTTGTCAAACATGGAGTAGATGCTGGCCCAATTGTGGGTAAGTCAACCCTAAAAAATTGTCCGGTCCCACCCACCTTACAACATACATTTTTTTGCACATTTGTGTGATTCAGTAGTTCAAATCCCATTTTTTTGGTTCCTTTTCTATAATGACCGACTTGATCTTTTTCAGCATCCACTCGTAAAGTGTACGAGAAGAAACTGCAGAAGCTACTTGACGCCGGCCCTGCCCACCCCACCATCACCAAGACGGTCGTCACGGAGATTCAAGTCAACCACAATGGCAACTCGGAATCCGACCTGTATAGCGACCAGGAAGACGGTAAGGAGCCCACGCCTCCATATACGAGCCATATACACCCACTAAAAGAGCCACATATGGCTCGGGAGCCAAAGGTTCCCTACCCCTGGTATACATGAAGCTCACTAGCTAGCTAGTTAGACATTCATCGCCATTTCTGATTTTAGATGTGACACCGGAACCTGAAATAGTGGCAGAACCTGAGCCCGAGCCTGAACCAGAACCAGTTCCAGTGGTGGAGAGGCCCGTTAGGAGCAGAGGAAAGACGCCCGTCACCACCCGAACTCGCAGCACAGAGCACCACACTGTGAGTATTTGCTTTTTCTCCCAGAAAATATGGTTGCAACTTTGAATTTCAAAAGTAAGAATCAATGCATATTAAGCGACCAAAAGACCGGCGACCAAACGTCCGATGGCCCCCAAAAAATCTTTCCAAACGGATTCAATTTGCTTTCTGACTAGAAAAGAGTACAATGGCGTCACCCCCGTTGGAGAGAGGGTCCGCGGCTTGACGTTAAATCTCTTTCAGAGGCGCACTGTATACACATGATGCGGATTAGCCATTTCTCCGGCCGAGCAGATTCTTTTGACTGCTGACTTTTGCCTCCACTGTTTTTGTTCCGGAGTGGCCAAGCTTTGGAAAGCGTACAGAAGGGCCTCTTCCAACAAAGACGCTTTGCCTATTTTGACTGTGACCAAACGCACGTTTACAAGTAGGAAGAGCGCGAGTGAGTGACACTATCTGCAATTTTGGCCCACCATCTTGTGTTTAAAACCCATTTTAGCGCCGTCGTAGTGGACTGGAAACCCAGACCCTCCTCAACACGGCTCTGCTCGAGGTCAGCTTTGCCTTTCCGTCATTTGTTGTGGGTGGCGTGCGTATGTTATGAATGAACGGAGGCTTTTCACCCACGGCGTCGTAGCTCGCAAACTCCCGACAACTGCGACCCCGGGCAGCTTGTGCGGAGACAGTTGTCCAGCATGTGGTGAGGCTTACTTGCGCGACAGCCGCTTGTCTTTCGGTCATGCTAATCACAGAGGTGGACACGCTAGTTGGGTTAGCAGAAGAATTAGGCACGGGCAAACTTTTTGTGGGAAATATTCACAAAGGTCATCAAGTTGTAGCAACCTTAATTCAAATGTTGACGTTTCTTCAGGTGGAGATAGTAGCCAGAGACCAAAAACAGGAGGAGAAAGAAGTTGTTCAGGAGCTGTTAGTCAACAAAGTCAGCAGCCCAACGGGAATCTCGTAAGTACCGATTTGCTCTTTGAACGACTATCGCGGCCAAGCTACTGCACAGATGGAATTTTCTAGTTTGTCGCTTAAAACACGCTAATTGCGTTTAGCGCGCTATCATTAGCATCTCCCGACCCCATCTGTACGTACCCGATGAGCCCCCGATTCAAGCAAATGACCCAAAAAACCCAACACGCCACTATTCCTCTCAGGGCTACTTGTCGGCAACCGATCCGGGGAGCCGCCGGTCGTCCGTTGATCTCCGACGACTTCTGGAATGCCGAAAACTCCTCCTACTTGTCCATCAAATCGGCTAAAATCACCAGTAACTCCTTCCCCTCTTACAAAGATAGCATTATTACCAACAGAGTGAAAAGTTTGCCAAACTCCGCCCCCGGCAAACCTTCTTGCTACGAATCCAAGGTGGCGTCGGCGCCCCCCGCCGCCGCCGCTCCCACGAAAGTGGCGCGCTCCAGCTTGCCCCTATGGTCCAAGCTGCTGCTTTTTGGGATCGGGGCGGCTTTCTTGTTCCTCATTTACCAGGCCATGGAAGCTAATATCGATAGCCAGTTTCTGACGGCCGACTCGAACGCGGCCGATGGCAACCAAGCGTAGAGCCAACGCTAAAATAGCAAGGAAGGTCATCCTATGTCTGTGAATCACCATCGTTGTCATTTTTTTTCTCGAAAAAAAAACGTGGTCCGAAACCATCTGTCGTTGTTCCTTAATTTGGGATTTTTGACGTCTTCTGCGCCGACCGCGTGCATACTGTAGTTGGCGAGAAGTCACTAATATTTTCTTTTCTTTTTAAACTTGCATGGTGTGATTGCATTGTGTGGAGACATTTTGTCTCTTTAGTCATTAATAACCTTAAAGATCGGGGGGTGTTGTACTTGAGCCAGCTTTGTAGGTTTTAATATCCAAATTGTGTGTTAGCCTTAATATTTTTCTCAAATGTTCTATTTTTAAAGTCTTATGAAAAAGGCATTCATGTCACAGTTATTGAAATACAATGTTGAATTTACTCAATAAAGGACAAAAATGTGATTCTGTAAAGGGTATTTGATCTTTTATTATTTGCTATTTTAGAAATATATGACTAAATTGTCACTTGCATTATTAGCTGTTAGGTAATTGAAATAAAATGGGGTGCGCTGTAATAGCTTTTACCGCTAGGTGGATTCACGACCAATTATAGTCAACTTTCAGCGTCGAAGAAGCATTCATGTCCCAACACTTATAAAGACATCACGTACATAAGGCAAGATCTTTGATGCAATCAGTAAGCTCATGGGGGGACGCATCGGTGTTTGGTGGCCATTTTGTGTCAGCCATTAGTGCAGGTTACATTTTGAAATAGATATACATTTCATTTTCTGCTAGACGTGCTAGACTTGTCGGTGACTTGAGCATATTTTTCTTAAAACACGTTGATACAATATGTTCCATTACAAACTGAGTGTGGCATGAAAACAGCAACGTAAAAGTAGAGAAATTGTCCGACGCAAGATGGCCACCCGGCACGTACGCAACTAAACGCCGACTGTAGCTATCTAACACTTTCTTTCTATGAAGGATATCTAAAAGGTTGACGTTCGAAAGGACAACCCTTTAGCGGGAGGTCGTTCCTTCTCTTTCTCTCTTTGGGGCCGCCGGTTTGCAGCTAAGCGGAGGCGCCATCTTAAGACGCACGCAAAGTAAGTTTAAATTACTTCAATTACAAGCCAACTTATGCAATATAATTCAATGTTCTTATGTGTAGTTGACGTTTTACGGCATGACAACACCACAACGCCTTTTCCCAAATCCGTTTTTAACCTATAACACCATTCCACCTTGTAGCGGTCATTGTGGTGTTAGCATCAAAGCTAGTGCCGCATATGTGCTGTGAGGACTGTTTTTTCCACCCTTTATTAATACGTTTCTAAGTTTCTTCATACTTGGCGTGTATTTCCATTTAATTTCGTTTGTCAAATATTTTGAGGAAATAACGTGACATTCCATTTAGCCTTGTAGCGGGCACGCTGTTCGACGGGGGTGGGTGTTTTCTTTTTCTTTTTTTTCCTCCTTCTCCTCGTCATTAGCCATTATTAGCGTGCTAACCTGTTGCTCATTGCAGACAGGCAAGACCACGAGCATGTATCCCTCGACTTTGACGCAGCTGGCCCGGGGTAACCCGTTCAGCGCTCCGCTGTTCTCGCTCCAGAAAGTGGAGGAACCGCAGCAGAGTTCTCTCGGACAGCGGACCCGCAGGCTGGCGGCTGCCGCCACAGCAGACGCCGGTAACTTCTTCCGCAAGCCACCTCGTTTTAGGGCCGTTCGCCCAAATTAACCCACTTTGCAGCATTCTTCCTTCCTAGCACCGCATACAGTTATAACACCGCAACACGTTGTCATTTTCAAGAAAAGTACTGCGACATTTTGAGTTGTCAGGCCTTTGCTAATGCTAAGCTAACGGAGGACAAGGAAGGACACGCTGTTTTTTTCAGTGTCAAATTGAAACAGACCTATAACGTGTTTGGTTTTATAGTAGTAGATAAAGTTTAAGTTGTTCAACAAGTTAGGTCAAGAGTTAGGACCATTGTAGTTCTGCTAGAACACATTGTCCTAGCATCCTAAATGCATTGGCAAGTCACTTGTATATAGTTTTTGACTCCTAGACTTCTGGTGTTTTCCCCCCAAAGGAGTTCGTTTTAATGTTTTTTTTCTTCCACTCCCCTTCCTCAATTTTAAATGTAACATGTTTCCTCAGAGGGAGACATTGAATTTGGCTCTCAGAAGTATTTCGTCCTGTGCGGCTTTGGTGGGATTCTGAGCTGTGGGACAACGCACACAGCCGTTGTCCCCCTCGATCTGGTCAAATGCCGGATGCAGGTCTGTCTTAACGGAGTCGGCCTCAGTTTTCAGTTTGCATGGAGATATGGCGTCCGTTCCATCCAGTTTTCAAGCCCCCAACGCGCATGCATATTGGTGTAATCACTGCATGACTCATACCTCATTGGTTTATACACTAGGAGGACAGGGAGTGTAGCCTATTTATTATTATTTTTTTTACCTTTCAGGTAAGTCTGATTTGAAAGGACTCTTTGACCGTAACTTTTGAAATGATGGGTTAAATGTGGATTTTCATTGTTGTTGCTTATCTTGAATTCAAAGTGGAAATATTTTGGGCCGCACTAATATTTTGAAAGTAAGCATCAGATTTGAGTCTTGTACGTGTGATTCAACAAACACTCAAATCACGTTTTCATGAAATGATGGCATGTTAAAGACAGCCTGGTGTCCGGAAGAGTACTAAAAAAAATACTTGACTAAAAACATAGTTTTTCTTAAATAAAAATAAAAAACAGCAAAAGACAAAGTGGTGTAATCTAATCAACTGTAAGCTCTCCTTTTTTGTAGCATTATTTTTTGTTTTTCTCCAATTTGTCCAAAATATTTTGGTGAAAAATGTAGCCAAAACTCTTCCATCCCTTGGCTGTCATTGGGTGTTGATTTTTTGTTGTTGTGTGTTGCATGTGACCCTTGCACGTTGCACGTATGTCATCCCCAGAGCAATCTAGCTGCGCCTTTGGCTCCTCCAAGTACTATGCCCTGTGTGGCTTTGGGGGGATCCTCAGCTGCGGCCTCACGCACACCGCCGTAGTCCCCCTCGACCTTGTCAAGTGCCGCCTGCAGGTTTGTACGGGGGAGGGCCGGAAACTCATCCTTCCCATCTGACGACGGATCCTCTGGAGTCGTTCTGAAGATTCAAAGATTCGGCTCTTTTGCTCGGACCCGTGACGCCACCACGTGATGGTTCGTGCCTTATCCTGGAATGTTTGATTGATTGATTTTTGTCTGCTTCAGGTGAATCCCGACAAGTACAAGAGCATCGGCAACGGATTCTCCCTGACGGTGAAGGAGGATGGCGTCAGAGGCTTGGCCAAGGGCTGGGCGCCCACCTTCATCGGTTACTCCATGCAAGGCCTCTGCAAGTTTGGCTTCTACGAAGTGTTCAAGATCTTCTACAGTGACCTGATCGGAGAGGTCAGACCCACCATTTTTTTAAGCCACAGGTGTCTCCCCGACAGATTGTTGACGTAAATCCCCTACAGGAGAACGCGTACATGTGGAGGACGTCCCTGTACCTGGCCGCCTCGGCCAGCGCCGAGTTCTTTGCCGACATCGCCCTGGCCCCCATGGAGGCGGTCAAAGTGCGTATCCAGACGCAGCCCGGCTACGCCAACACCCTCCGCGAGTGCGTGCCCAAGATGTACGCCGAAGAAGGCATCTGGGCGTAAGTCTTGCCTCCTTCCCCAGTGTCCACGCACGCGTTCCTTAGATCCACCTCCGGAGGGCGCTCCGCTCCTCGGCAGCTTTACGGCTGTACCGTCGGAGGTGCTTGAGTCATTGACGCGTAATAGCAGTCTACCCGTTCCCCGGCCCGTCCGCGCCACCGGCAGCCCCGTCTTTTCCCGACGCGGGCCGTCCACCGGTGTCGTCGGCCAAGGGGGACGGACATTTGTCCCGGCGCCAAAGCGGCGCGCCGTCTGACCTTTTTTGTCTTGATCTCTGGTGGCCCAGGTTCTACAAGGGGGTGGTCCCGTTGTGGATGAGACAGATCCCTTACACCATGATGAAATTTGCCTGCTTTGAGCGCACCGTGGAGTTGCTCTACAAGCACGTGGTTCCCAAGCCGCGCAACGAGTGCAGCAAATCGGAGCAGCTGGTGGTCACCTTTGTGGCCGGTTACATCGGTGAGGAATCGGGTGGGGAGGAGACTAGTTAGCCGAAGCCCACTCAAATGCCATTGTCCCTTTTTTGTGTGTCCAGCCGGCGTCTTTTGCGCCATCGTGTCCCATCCCGCCGACTCGGTGGTGTCGGTGCTGAACAAAGAGAGGGGGAGCACCGCCGTCGGGGTCCTCAAGAAGCTGGGACCCAAAGGTTGGTATGGTGGACGGCCCAGGGACAAACACGCTCCTTAGATCCACCTCTAGAGGGCGTGAAACCCCTCGGCAGCTTTTCCGGCTGTACAGTTGGAGGTGCTTGAGTCATTGGCGTGTGAGAGCAGTCTACCTGTCCACCGGCTCAATTGCACCACTGGCAACCCTGTTTGCATAAGACAGAGTACCCACCAGTGTTGCTAGCCAGGTGGACGGACAACCTGTCTAGAAATAGCTGCACAAGGGTTCAGCATTATCAAAATTCCCAATGTTTTCCCTCATATGTACGAATGCTTCGATACGTACTTTGCAACTGTTTTCAGATCAGTTTGGAAGGCAATACGTGTCCAATCTGTCCCGCCCACTATTTGTTTTTGGTGTCCCGCAGGTGTTTGGAAGGGATTGGTGGCCCGTATCATCATGATCGGCACCCTCACCGCGCTGCAGTGGTTCATCTACGATTCGGTCAAAGTTTATTTCCGCCTGCCCCGCCCCCCTCCCCCCGAGATGCCGGAATCCCTGAAGAAGAAGCTCGGGATCGAGTAACGCCACCATCACCAACGCTTCTTCCTCTCTGAGGTGACAACAATCAGCGTTCCTCCCACTTTAAATCCGTTTTTTTTTTCTATATTTAAGCCATCCTTTCCACCAAACGGGGGCTGTCTATCTCGTGTATATTTAACCGGCAAAATTAAGCGCCTATGGCGGTGGGTGGGCTCACCGTCATGACTTTTTGGTGTGCCACACTCATTTTGTCCGCGTCCTGTGACTAGGAAATGAAAATAAAAAGAAACTCCTCTGGAAATGCTCCTATTTATTTTACTAGACGTTGACGTCTTGTGTCTTCTAGGAATATTTTCAGGGAGGGGCAAAAAAAAAAGATAATAGAAACACCTATCAGTGTTTTCCATTCGTCGTGGGGCATTCCAATGTCAACTCTTTGTATTCTTATGCAATAACACAACAGCAAAACCCCGCCCCCTTTTTTTCCGGGTCAGGCGCGAGCGAGGGGCCTCACACAAAAGCTCCTGACACAGCCCAACTGGAGCTTTTCCAAGATGCTAATCCCATTGGACGGGAGCCGCGTTCGCACCAATGGCCACCGTCACGTGACCCGCGCGGCATTTGTCAAGGGTCGCCGAGTACGGGGGGCGCCGGAACAATACAGTCAAATACAATGGCTCTTGTCAAAAAAATCATTTATCACATTAAACGTAGATGTCAAATTCTATTAAAAGTCCAACTTTTGACGCATAAAAAAAGAAAAGTGGAACATAACCGTCAAAATATGACATTTGTTTTATGTTTAAACTAAAATGAAGAATATTCCAATTTCTGACTAACCATAAAAGTGAAGCCTTTCAGATTAAAAGCGTGTAGCAGCCATCTTGAGCAGGGCGACGGCCATATTTCTTGGCGCGCTCTCGTACCTGTGACGTCACTCACGTTTGTACTCGACGGGCGCCTCAACGTGCTCTGGATTTCAACGAGTGGATTTGGCGGCCCCCGCCGCCAGTGGCCCCGCCTCTCCCGTCCCATCCCCCGCCCCCCTCCCTGCCTTTCCCTCCTCGCCAGTCTCCTCTCTCGCCACCTGCCAGTGACACGCTCCGGATAACGGCTGTGAAAACTGCAACAAAAAAAAATGTAAGTCCCCTCGCTTCTTTTTCAGCATCTTTCGGAAAGCGGCGCCGTTCCAACGCCCGCTCGGCAAATGTGGCCATTTTGGTGTTGGGGCCGGGTACCCATTTTGTCGCCCACCGCTGCGTTCCGTGACACATTGAGGACAAGCCAATTGGTTTCCCTCGCATGGGCTCGGAATGTGGACCGTTTCCATCGACCCCAAAACCTTTTTTTACATAGTGATCACATCTTTACACCATATTCATATTTTTCTCCATCCCACTATCACCATTTTTAGGTTATGACATCACATTTTGTCATTTTACCATCACCAATCTGGCTTTGAATTTGTTTTCGAATTCCTCTTTACTGTGTCACGACACATTTTCTTTCAAAATTCCTCCATCTGTACCTTTCTGAAGCCTCGATTTCAAAATTGCGCCAGTTTTTGTGGCTTCTCAAGATGGATTTTGGACAGAAATATGGTCCAAAAATAACGACCGCTATCGACCCGACGTGCCCGCAGCTCCGCCATGTCGTCGGTGCTGGAAAACCTGATCAGCCCCCTGCCGGGTAGCTCGGTGGAACCCCCCCGGAACAAAGTGACGGTGGTCGGAGTGGGCCAAGTGGGCATGGCTTGCGCCGTCAGCATCCTCTTACGGGTGAGTTAAACCAACCGCTTGGACATTTTGCCCCTTTTGGAGGTCACCAAAATAAAGGAATCCCCCTTTGCAGGATCTGTGCGACGAGCTGGCCCTGGTGGACGTCATGGAGGATCGTCTCAAGGGAGAAGTCATGGACCTTCAGCACGGGAGCCTCTTCCTCAAGACCTCCAAGATCGTGGCGGACAAAGGTAGCCAAGAAGACGAGTTTTCTGATCAAATTTAAAAGAAAAACCATTTCAATTTCCAGACTACGCGGTGACCGCCGGCTCCCGCCTGGTGGTCTTGACCGCCGGAGTCCGTCAGCAGGAGGGCGAGAGTCGCCTGAACCTGGTGCAGAGGAACGTCAACGTCTTCAAATCCATCGTTCCCCAGATCGTCAAGCACAGCCCGCGCTGCACCATCATCGTGGTCTCCAATCCGGGTGCGTAAAAAGGACCCGTCGTGGCCCGTCCGTCCCTTTGGACAAACCACAACTATAGTGGCTGACTCGTGTTGGCAGTGGACATCCTGACCTACGTGACCTGGAAGCTGAGCGGCCTGCCCAAACACCGGGTCATCGGCAGCGGGACCAACCTGGACTCGGCCCGTTTCCGCTTCATGATGGCCGAACGTCTGGGCATCCACGCCACTTCCTTCAACGGCTGGGTCTTGGGGGAGCACGGAGACACCAGCGGTGAGTACGCCCTGCTCGCTACGCTAACGTTGCCAGACTCACGCATGTGGCTCCAGAGCAATAGGTTCCAAAAACCTCCCAACTCCTTCTATTTGTGCCACTTCAGTGCCCGTGTGGAGCGGCGCAAACGTGGCCGGCGTCAACCTGCAGCAGCTGAATCCGGAAATTGGCACCGACGGCGACAAAGAGCAGTGGAAGGCCACGCATAAAGCTGTGGTGGACAGGTAGGCTTACTTCTAATTCGACTTAACAGTATCCTCTGACCTCGTCGTAGTAGTCGTAGTACTAGTGGCCTTCCAAAAACAGGTTTCTTACACTTCAAATGCCAGTAATATTAACAATATATACCATGATATACATGAGAAATTTGAAAAATACTCAATAGTGCGCCATATGAACTGATGAAGTTGTGGACTGTGTGTGTTAGTGCGTACCAGGTGATCAAGCTGAAGGGTTACACCAACTGGGCCATCGGCTTGAGCGTGGCTGACCTGACGGAAAGCATCGTCAAGAACCTGAGCCGCGTCCACCCCGTCTCCACCATGGTCAAGGTGGGTACAAAGGGGGCCAAAACGCCGGGAAAATGGGCCTTTTCCTTGGTGAGCTTGGCTTAATGGTTTCCAACGTCCGTTCTTGGCTCAGCTCTCCCATTTTCTAAGACTGTACGATAAGTGGCCACCAAACTATTGACCCAAAGACTTTTTGTCCACTCAGGGCATGTACGGCATCGACGAAGACGTCTTCCTGTCCCTGCCCTGCGTCCTGAACGGCGGCGGCGTGGGCAGCGTCGTCAACATGACGCTGAACGACGGCGAAGTGGCTCAGCTGAAGAAAAGCGCCGAGACCCTGTGGGACATCCAGAAGGACCTCAAGGACGTTTGAAGACCCGCTAAACTTCTCATATTAGGACGTCTCCCGGGCCCAAAGCTTCTTTTCAAGCACATGCGTATTTGTGGAAGGTTCCCTTTAAGCGTTCCTTTCAAAACAAAAGCACATCTCCTTCCCCTCCATACTAAAAAACAAAGTGTTTTGTCCGTAGCCTGACGTAAGTGGTCGTACCGTAGCCTGTACTTGAAGCTCCTCCTCCAAACCACAGAAACAAGCACATTTAGGTGAGTAAATACAAATATATATATTTCTCCACCCTAAAGCACACATTGCAATCTTCTCCTGTGCTAATATCACTGAATAAATGATGTGAACCCATGAAAAATGAGGGTTTAGTTCTATTTTTTTTGTTTTTTTTAAGCTTTATTTGGGTTTGTTTTCAAATCCCAGTTGATAGAATAGTTTTCTGTACTTAATAAATTGGGTTAAATCGGGGTTCTGCAGTCACAAAACGGGAATAGGAACATTTTATTGGATCAGAGGGAGGAGGAAAAGGATGCAGCCATCCCTGCGTTTTCTCTTGTCATTGCGCCTGCTCGCCACCAGAGAGCGACCTAACCGAGACGAGCTTTGTTTTTACATCGCCACTTCCGGCCGCTCACATCGCTACGCACCTGCTCCTCATCACATCGTCACACACACGCGTCGTCGTCGGTCGCGATGGAGCCGGCGGACGAGCTCGAAGCAGAATCCCGTCCGTGGGACCGCTTGTCGTCCTGGCTGGAGTGCGTGTGCGTGGTCACCTTTGACCTGGAGCTCGGACAAGCCATCGAGGTTGGTGGAGCTCTTTATCTTCTTCCAAATAATATCTTTGTATCTTTGCCAGAGCATAACAACCAAAACACAAGCAATTCAGTGAGCTTCTCCTGGATTTCTTGCGTCTTGGAACATGTTTTTGTTCCTCTCCGCTAAGCTAGCCAACAAGTAGACACGTACAGGACGTTGACACTAGGATTTGTTGTTTTGTCCACAGTCGGTGTACCCACCCGGTGTCAAGTTGACCGAAAAGGAGGTGAGCGACAAAGCCGGACTTTTTCCCTTTCCGGTGAGACTCATCACCCGCTTGTGGTCCCCCAGAAAAGCAGCCTATGCTACCTGTCTTTCCCGGACTCCTACTCAGGTAAACCAACGCTGGACCGACCGCATCGTCCACGAAAAAGCGCTCACCGGGCGGGGTTCCTTCCTCAGGATGCTTAGGAGATACGCGCTTCAGCTTCAGGATGCGCCAGTCGGTCGGCCGGCGACGGCGCCGGCGTCCCACGGACGAGGCTTACGACCGGGACGCCCCCGCCGCCCTGCAGGTGAGCCCTCGACCTGAGACACGGCAGGAGAACTGGGCGATGGCCAGCTGCGCTTTGCGACTTCTCAGATGGAAGCCTCGCACTTCTACGGCTACGTTTACTTCCGCCAAGTCAAGGATGCGTCGGTCAAGCGGGGGTACTTCCAGAAGGTCAGTTGTGGGAACGCGATGAGGTCGTCTTCGTGACTCACTCTGCGCCATTTTTTTCAGTCCCTGGTCATTCTCTCTCGGCTGCCATTCGTCCGTCTCTTTCACGCTGTCCTGAGCGCCATCGCGCCCAACTTCTTTGCGGAGGCCGAGTCCTGCCTTCAGACGGGTGAGCTGGTCGCCCCACGCCGCTGCCACTACCATGGCCCAAATCTGAGCGTTTGTGTCCGGGCACGCAGCGTGCCAACAGATGGACGGATGGCCTCGGCCGGCCGCCGGGCTGCTCGCCGACCTCCCGCTGATGGGCTCCGTCCTGAGGGTGAGGCCACGGACCGGGAACACCGGCTCCTCGGCGCCATTCCTCTGGTTTTTCCTTCTTTTTGTCGTCCTCAGGTGCGGATTCCTAGCCGGAACGACAAACCGGGAAGTCTGTCGCCGCTGGCCTCCATGGAGGAGGAGGAGGTGGTGGCGGCCAACGCGTCGCCAACGCTGACGGCGCTTCCTTCCGTCCACCAGCCTGACCTCTTCAGGTGCGCCGGCACGGGAGCGACGGGCTTTCCCGGCCGCTGACCTTTGACCTTTGCCCCTTGCCCTTTGCCCAGATGCTTCCAGTCGCTCCTGATCCACACACAGATGCTGTGGGAATTGGTCTTGCTGGGCGAGCCGCTGGCCGTGGTGGCGCCGTCTCCCGCCGTTTCGTCGGAAACCGTCTTGGCGCTCGTCAGGTAACCGATGCGCCGGTCCCGTGGTGAACGTTATGGGATGTGACGAAGACGACTATGTGGCCTCAGCTCCATCGCGCCGCTCAAGTTCTGCTGCGACTTCCGGCCCTACTTCACCGTCCACGACAGCGAGTTCCGAGAATTCACCACCAAGACGCAAGCGCCGTGAGTAGGCCGGTCGATGGGGCCCACCTCATCGGGCCCGCCTCATCTCACCGGCTATGCCCTTTTCCCCTCCCCTTTCAGGCCCAGCGTCATCCTGGGGGTGACCAACCCCTTCTTCGTCAAGACCTTTCACAACTGGCCGCACGTCCTGCGACTGGGGGAGAGCGCCGAGGTCTCGCCAGGCGAGGATGTCCCCAAGCAGCTCAGGATCAAGAAAGTGGCCAAACTCAAGACGCTGGACGGCAAAGCAGGTCGGCGTTCACCCGCTCCGCCGCTCGGGTTCCGCCTCGGGCTCACGTGGCGTTCCTCCCTCCCTCCCTCCCCGTAGGAGTCTTCACGGCCTACAAGAGCTTTCTCCTCAAGGACAAGGTCCTGGTCAAACGGGTGCTGAAGGTGAGGGCGCCGCCAGATCACGGCGAGCTGCAATTTCCAAAGCGGGGCTGTGCGTCTCGACAGGGGATCCAGAGGCGACGCCCCCCGGAAGTGCAGAGCGCCATTTTGAGGCGCCATTTTCTGGAGCTGACTCAGAGCTTCATCATCCCGCTGGTAAGAACCCCCACCATGGCAAAACTTTGAAGTAAGTCTGTGGACGCTACGCTTTGACCTTTCCCCTTTTGGTAGGAGCGTTACATGGCCAGCCTGATGCCACTACAAAGGTCGGTGACCCCCTGGAAGGTAAAAAAGCCATGTCCACCGCGCCCCACTTGCCGCAAGCGCCGACTCCGGCTTCTGCGCAGACGCCCCCGCAGATCCGTCCCTTCAGCCAGGACGATTTCGTGTCCAGCCTGGATCGCGGCGGCCCCCGGCTGACCTCGGCGCTGCGGGGCGATTGGACGGGGCTGTACAGGTAAACCCCGCCCTGGCGTCCGGCACCGCCCCCCCTTCTGATTGGCGTCGCCCGCAGGAAGTTTTTCAAGTCCCCCAACTTCGACGGCTGGTACCGCCACCGCCACGGGGAGATGACGCGTAAACTGGAGAGCCTCCACCTGGAGGCCGTCTGCGAAGCTGTGAGTGGTCGCCGCCGCGGTCAATTGGAAGTTCGACGGACTGACCGGCCTGTGCTCAGGATCTGCCGGCGTGGACCCGGGACAAGTCGGAGGTGGAAATCGTGGACCTGGTGGTGAAGCTTCGGGAGAAAGTGGTGAGTCCTCCTCCGCCGCTCCAAACGAAAACCGGACCCGACTGGACTCACCCGCCTCATTCACCCCAGAGCAAAGCGAGGAGGCGGCAGCTGCAGGTGCGAGAGGACCTCCTGGCCAAGCTACGGTCTTTGATCGAGACCATCGTCGGCACGCTGCCCAAAGACCTCCAAGAAGTCCTGGAGACGCAGTGAGGCACCCACCGACCGACCAAGAACGCCGACCCGAATGGACTTTTTGTAAAAAATTCATGAGTAAAGGATGAAGACACACGCCATTGAGTGAATGTGAAGTATATTTATTCCGGCATTTGACGGCGCCGGCGCCTGAGCCCGGTCATCTTTTGCGTACGCCCCACCACGGCGTGCCCTGCTGCTGCCTCAGCACGCAATGTTTCTCCTGCGGGCTGAAGTGCAGGATGCTCAGAATGGCGTCCAGCGTCTGGCGCCGCCCCCCGGCGTCAGGCAGCGTCAGGAATTTGTAGATGACATTTTTCAGGTACTCCACGTTGGCGCCCTCGCGCTTGTGCTCCCGCGCCGTCTCGTCCAGCCGCGCCCTCAGCTCCAGCGTCTCCTCCTGGCGCCGGCGGGCCTCGTCGGCCAGATGCCCGCGCGCCCGCCGGAGGTCGTCCTCCGACAGCCGCTTCTGCCGCCGCAGCGACTCCGCCTCCGCTTCCTTTCTGGCCAGCTGCTCGGCGTAGAGGAGCGGCGCGGGCCAGGGGCAGACCCCCCCGGCACCGCTCAGCTCCTCTTCCGACGGCGAGGGGGCCTCGGGCGCGGCGGCCACCCGGAGGAGCTCCAGCTGGTGGTCCTTATCGTCCAGGAGCGCCGCCGTCCGTTGGCGCTGCTTGCGCAGCTCGGCGTCCAGACGCTGCAGCTCGTCGCGGCGCGCCGCCGCCTCGCGCTCCGCCTCCTGCCGGCGTTCCTGCAACAGCGCCGCCGCGCGCCGCTTCTCCTCCCGGAGCTGTTCGCGGTGAGAGGCGGCGGCCTCGTCGCTCTCCAGACGCAGCTTGACGTACTTCTCCCGGAGCTCCTCCAGCTGCCGACGGAAGCGCCCGTCGTCCTCCACGTCCTGGGGCGTGGCCTGTCGAAGGGACACACGTTAGTCTTCCAAGAGGCTTTCCCGAATGGAGTCGGCCCCCCCGAAGAAGGCTAACCGGGCTTTGCGCCTACCTTGGCTCGGCGCTTGTAGCCCTCCAATTCTTCCTTGAGCCGCCTGAGCTCGTCACGGAGATGCCCGGAAGGGTCGTCGTCGGACTCGGCCGCCTCGTTATTCTTCTGGGCGGTGAGCAGCAGCTTCTTCACCTTGTCCAACTTGTCCCTCAGCGCCACATCTGGATGTGAATCGTTCGCCAAAGGCTCCGGCGGCGGCATCGTCTTCTCCGCATCCCGACGTGCCACCTGTTCACGCAGCGTCTGAGCCTCACGCTGCTCCAGCCGGCGGGCTTTCTCGCAAGCGCCCAGAAGATCGGACAGCTCCGTCACGCGCTGCTCCAGAACGGCCACCCGGAGCTCGGCGGCGTGAGCGCGAGCCTCTTCCTGGAGCACCCACAGGCCACCCAAGTTAGGTCAGGGCGGCGGAACCCAACCCGGGAGCTACTCACCGCGGCGGAATCCGCTCTCTCCTCTCCCTCCTCTCCCTCCTCTCCTCCGGCCCCGCGAGGGTCCGCCTCCAGGCGTAGCTCGGCATCCCGTCGCAGCTGGCGTTCCCGGCACAGCAGCTCTTGCAACTCCTGGAGCTGCAGCAAGCGCTCGCTCTCCTCTTGCCGGCGCTCGTGGCACTCGGCCAGCAGGCGGCTTCGGCTCTCGGCCAGCTGCCCCCGCAGGTCCCCCGTCTCGCTCTGGAAGCGTCGGTCGGCGTCCGCCAGACGCTCCCGCAGCTCGTCGGCCTCCCGCTTCAGTTGCCGCCTGTCGGCCCGAAAGCCGGCCTCCATGCGAGACTTCTCCTGCGTGACTGTGGTCAAAGCCCCGGCGAGGGTGTCCAGTCGGTTCTCCGGACAGACTTCCGTGTCAGCGGCAAGGTCACTCTGGGCGCCGTTGCCGGCGGCGACCGGCTCGGTGGCATCGTCTCCACCTTCCCCGTGGTCCCGAAGGACGGGACGGGAGTCCCGGGATGCACTCAGTGCCTCCAGACTGGCCTCCAGGGCCTCTTTTTCCTTGAGCAGACCTTTGTAGGCATGGACCAGGTCCTTGAAGCGGCTCTGATACTGGGTCAGCTGCTTCTTCTGGGACTCGAGCGTTTCCAGGAGCTCTTTCCTGCCGGGGCCGCCCCCAAAAGTCATCCCAAACTTCTCCATGATCGTGTCAAATACGACTAAAGAGTCATTTTGGAATCCCACGCTAAATGGTCGAGTGAGACGCACCGTTTCAAAAATGCAGCTTTTGTGGCCGCGCTGTATTTATCGTCATTGGAACTTTTTCCAGTACTTGAGAGGAAGTGACACCGACCCCCTTGCAAAGTAAAATGGCTTCATTGAATGGAAGATGGCAAAGCAGCGCTAACCCTGACCTTACCTTCCGATAGGAGCGTTGTGTTTGGCCGCGTCATTTATTCCAAGTGAAGGAATGACGAGCCTTCAAAAAGCGCCCTGGAGGTGTCTCCAAATGAAGCAAGGGCCGCCATGTTGTTGTCTGGAGCCGGAAGTGACATTGGTGACACCGTGTCGACGTCGACTTTCCACGAAATGATTCGAGCGCGCCCCCCCTCCAAAAAAACGTTCCGGCAAAACCGGACGGGAGCGATGCCGATACTTTGGGCGAGGGACGACAAAAACGAGAAAGTCTTGTTCGTGGAGGAACCGACGCGCTTTTGACAGTTGAGTGTCGTCACTTCCGTGTCGACCCAGACGTGGCAAGCACAGCGACGACGGCGACGGAAGAAGGAAAGAGAAGGGAGGAAAAGAGAGGAAGAGCTCCGAGCTTTTGAGCTTGAGCTTGTGGCCGCTTTCCGGCTCAGGCTTCGACGCCAACCGAGGCGACACTAGCGCTCGTCAACATGGGTCTAACCATCTCGTCGCTCTTTTCCAAGTTCTTCGGCAAGAAGCAAATGCGAATACTGATGGGTGAGCGCGCCGCCGTCACTAGCTAAGCTAACCCAAAAGAAGCTAAACCAGGCTAAGATAAATTAGCCTATATTGAGCTAAGCTAGGCTAAGCTAAACTAAAGGAGCCTAGCCGAGTCGCCGGCTGCGAGACCCCAAGATAATGAGCGAGCTCGGGCGACCGCCGTGGCTTTTCTTATATCATTGTTCAAAAAAAACGTAACGGGAGTTGACCAGGGCGTGCTGGCGTTTGACTGGACGGAGCCTTTGACGGCAACTCTCCGTGACTTTGCTTTGTTTTGTTGGCTTGTCGCCTGACAGTGGGTCTGGACGCAGCTGGGAAAACCACCATTTTGTACAAACTCAAGCTCGGAGAGATCGTCACCACCATTCCGACCATCGGTGAGCACGACGGCAGCGTCCAAATGGGACCAAATTCGAGGGAGCTTTTTCGATGTGTTTCAGGTTTCAACGTGGAGACGGTGGAGTACAAAAACATCTGCTTCACCGTTTGGGATGTGGGCGGCCAGGACAAAATAAGACCTTTATGGAGGCATTACTTCCAGAACACGCAGGTAAGGACCACACGAAGCGTTTTTGCCACGATTAGTCAAGTAGATGTCATAAAATATAAGATAACCAAGATAAGACCATAACCACTTGTGCAGGGTTTGATCTTCGTGGTGGACAGCAATGACCGAGATCGCGTGGCCGAGTCGGCGGAAGAACTGTGCAAAATGGTGAGTGACTCCAAGGCCTAGGCCCCGGCCCCCCGTTGACACTCCTTCCTCCGTGGACAGACCCAAGAGGATGACCTGAAGGAGGCGGCGCTGCTGGTCTTCGCCAACAAGCAGGACCTGCCCAACGCCATGGCCGCCAGTGAATTGACGGAAAAGCTGGGTCTGAACAACCTGCGTGGCCGCACTGTACGTATGGCGCTCCCTTTTACCTTTGCCCCCGAGCCACTGCTGACCCCTGACCTCTGTCCACGCAGTGGCACATGCAGGCGACCTGCGCCACTCAGGGGACGGGCTTGTACGAGGGCCTGGACTGGCTGTCCAACGAACTGGCCAAGCATTAGACAGGACAGGAAGGGGCGGCGTTGGCGGCCCGCAGGACTTTTCTCTTGTTTTTTTGTTTTAAATTATACACTCCAGCCGACCGGAGGTCACCCACCGAAGCGGCCATCTCCTCTTCTCGGCTTTTTCGTCTTTGTTTTCCTACGCATGTTCTGGGGGGAGGGGACTTGTTCTGTGAAAAATGGCCCTCCGTGCAATAAAGCTGTCCTCTTTGGGATGACGGGCCCACATGACCTCTCTTTGGCAATTATTTGACGCTTCCCAACCCAAAAAAAATAGGCTGACTAGTTTTCACAAGTTTATTTTTTATTATGATTGCACAAAATGACCTTTGACCCCACCCCCACTCTTGTTTACATTCTCGGCATCCAGCAAATGTCTCTTTAAGCGCTGACTGGCTCGTGCTGGTTGTTCTGACGTTTGACCACAAAGACTTTCTGACCCGAAACGGTCACCGTCAGAACAAAGTCCTCCAAGACCACTGAGGAGAAACAGGGAGGGACGATTGTTTATATTCCTAGGCTCAACAGACGGTGGCAGCTGGGCTTTCCTCACCCGACAAGCGTTTGAAGGGCACATCGGCCGACCCCGCCAATCGGAAGCGACTGGCAGTGCGGACCATCTGCATCATGACGCCGGCTGTGTGTTCGTCGTTCTCCAGCTCGCCAGAAGACTGCAATGTGCCAAAAGGTGAGCAGCATTTCAAATATTCTAAACAATGCCATTTGAATCTAGAACTAAATACTTCATCTAAACCTGAAACATTAATATATAAGATCATGTCATTGGATTTAAATTAAATATTTTGTCCTGGGTTAAATATAACAAGTATAAAACTTATTTGAAGATATTATTGTTGTTGCAAAAAAAAAAAACACCCCACAATTGACGTTTGGAAAACATAGTTAGCTACTCACGGCCAGGACGCCGTCGTCGCTAAGGACCAGATAACCCAGCTGGTCCGGAATCCGCTCGAGACCGGCGATCAGCGCTTGCGTCGTCTGCGCCAGCGACACCGAGGACGATAAACAACAATAACCACGTCAAAAGCAAGGAAAAATAACAACAACAAAAACACTGGGCGACGCTAAGTTTACCATCCTTTCTTCTTCGCCACGGTTTCCGATTCACTTCCTAGTTTTTCACGTGACAGCGAGTGCTTCACGAACCTAGGAAAAAGCACAACTCGCCCCACCCGTTCCTCTTTTATTGATTAGTATGTAAAAAAATGAGTCAAACGTCAAGAATATGCGCTTGCAGTTGACATATTGACGTTCGGAATGAGAAAGGGGTGATTAATGTGTCTGTCCCTATTGTTCTATGTGAATAATTTGCAGGTTATCTCTTAATTTGCCTGTCAGACTCCGAACGGCAGGGGGTGCTCGCTCCTGCAGTTTTCTGGAACGAAGCGGAAGTGCAGCTTGGTTGACGCTCCGTCACAAGATCTTCCAGACGTCCATCCTTCGCTCGTCATTTTGGAAATCGCGAATATTTGGCAATGGCAGGTCGCGGCAAACTAATCGCCGTGATCGGCGACGAAGACACTTGCACTGGCTTCCTGCTTGGGGGGATCGGAGAACTCAACAAGAACCGAAAACCCAATTTCTTGGTGGTGGAGAAGGACACGAGCATCACGGAGATCGAGGAGACCTTCAAGTAAGTGACCCGTCTTGGAAATGGCTTCATGGCTTGACAGCACGACGACCTCACGAGTGAGTCAAAAGCCGCACTTTTGTTTTTGTTAACAGACAGCTAGGCTAAAACTACGTTCATTCTCCGCGGCCATAGTCACGTGATTCACACACGTGATACGCTGTAATCCTGATTGCGTTTTTTTTTTCTGTGGCTCCATCGTCGTTTGTTGACTAGTTGCTTTTCGGAACGCTTTATTTGGCCGCTAGCAAACATTCTTGCAGTAGTTACAGGCAATGAATGGAATATATTTATTTGCCATATCGCATCATATACACTAAATCTGCTGGAGTTTGGCCAATTTCCTCCCTTTCTATTATTTGGCGACCCGTGTTTTCGTTCCGAGACGCACGTGATGTATAGACATCTTATTTATTTTTTTGCACCGACAGAAGCTTCCTGTCTCGCAACGACATCGGCATCATCCTCATCAACCAGTTCATCGCCGAGATGATCCGCCACGCCATCGACGCGCACATGGAGTCAATCCCGGCCGTGCTGGAGATCCCCTCCAAGGAACACCCCTACGACGCGTCCAAGGATTCCATCCTGCGGCGTGCCAAGGGCATGTTCTCGGCCGACGACTTCCGATAAAAGCGCCAACGTTCTTTTTCCCGTCTTTGCGGTGGCCACCCCAAAAGCTCTTTGTTTGCCACCCCGTCAAAATGCTCTTCCCCGTCTCGTCCTTTAACTTATAAAGTCTTATCGACCGTCCTCAACTGGTCGTCCGTTGTCTTCTTTGTCACCCGGGACGGGGTCACTCGGTGGGTTGTCCACCGTGTCAACTGTAAGTATTTTATTTACTACGCGCCATATGATTGCTGCTGCGCAGAGAAGACAAGAGTATTGCGTAATTGCGCTCGCTCGCAGTTTAGTGGGAACATAGTAGAGAGGCTCGTTCAAGGTCGGCTTTTTCCGAGGGGAAGAGAAGACGAGTATCGATCCCGCGACCTACGGGTCGGGAGAGCCCACCACGTGACGCCACGGTACAAAAAGCGGCGAGCCGACGACGCAGGCGTTGGTTGTTGACTGGGCCGGCGTTGGCCGAGTCATGCCGTGCGTGCTGGTGTTGGTGGTGGGCGCCTTGGTTTGCACAGCTCCGCCTCCAGAAGCCAACGGGTGAGTAGTCCCACGAGATCCGCCCACGAGCTTCATCTTCTGGTCTGCACCTTGTCTCTCAAACCCACAGGTCGGACTGGTTTGGAAACCAGAGCCGACGTCTGGCCGACTCGGGGCGCTCCGTTCAATCCGACCGAGCCGACGACAATCCTGTGCGGTATGTATTTAGCGTGGCGTACGGACTGGGGCCAGTGGACTTTGTAAAGACCGTTTCCAAATCTTGTTGACTTTGAAGCGGTCAATAGAAGGCCGTGCCGCAAATGGGAAGTGCACATATAGATTTGCCAGGCTAGATTTGTCGTGTGCTAAAAGAAAAGTGGAGTGGAAAGGCAAAAAGATCTGCTTTCCACTTGACCCGGTTTCAGAAAGTGGCCATTATTTTTCCCTCAGCGTTTCTTTCAATCTGCCCGCACCGAACGTGACATCCCACGCGGTGGTTGCGGCACATGTGGAGTCCTTCAGACCCAACGTTACGTTAGACAACGTGGCAATATCTTTAAGGTGAGAAGAAAGAAAAACGTTGCTTTTTTGCTTTTGGACCACGTTTGACTTTAACCTGTCCGCCGCCTTGGCCAGCGTTTCGTCCAAAGGTTGCGGCCTGCCCACCTGCGTGTTGCACCAGCTCGGCTCCAAGCTTCAATTGGGCGACGAAGCGGCCGGCGACACTTTGTTCGATCCCTTCGGATTTGGCAAAAAATGACGAAAAAGTATGCTAAAAATCAATAAATGCGAAGTGGCAAGTGGCCGTCAGGATGTTTTTTTTTTGTTTTTTTTTATCGAGAAAATGTCACCATGACGAAATGACCATAACAAAAGCATGCAGTTCCGTCTTATTTGGCTAATCTGTAAAACAGGATGTAGCCCAGTTGATTTTGTCTTGTGAGTTTGTTCCCCCTTGACGAGCGGTCGCCGAGTGAAGTCGCTTTAAAGAGGAGGAGGAGGAGGAGTCATGAACGGGATCGGGAGCGCCACAGGTACGTAAAAAAGTCGCTTTTCCATACTCAAGTCCTCGCAATGGCCAAAAAAGTCAAAGTGTTTGCTTCTCTCTCCCTCCCCAAGCCGTGGGGGACCTTTGCCCCCAACGGCAGATTTCGCCGGACGCGCCGACGGTCACTGGACAGAATCCAAGAGTGCGCCTGAAGCCGTGGCTCTTGGCCCAAGTGGACAGCGGGCGCTTTGCCCATCTGGCCTGGCTGGACCCGGATCGCCGCCTCTTCCGGATCCCCTGGGAACACGCCACGCGGGCGGCACGGCCGGCGCACGGCGAATACACCATTTTCAAGGTTTGCTATTTGGGCCCTTGGAAACATGACACAGCACAAATGCTAATTTCACTTCCCTCTCTGTGAACGGCAACTTCTCGTTTGACTGACACGCTCATTTTCTCTTCCTGTCGTCGAGCGGAGCCGTGGGTTTTTTGACGCTTGACACCGCCCATCCCCTCCCGCAGGCGTGGGCGCTGGAGACGGGCAAGTTTCGGGAAGGCGTGGACGAGCCCGAACCGGCCAAGTGGAAAGCAAACCTGCGCTGCGCTCTAAACAAGAGCCGAGAGTTTGAGCTGAGGTTCGATGGCACCAAAGCCACGCCGCTTCAACCCTATAAAATTTACCAAGTGGTGAACGCGGGTGAGGCCTTGAATTTTTGCACGGTTGCCCCAATACTTGCCTGACGCAAAACTGTTTTCCTTTCAGATGCCGCCAACAACGATGAGGTATGGCGTTGCCGAAAAACCACCGTTTGTTCGGACTTCGCTGACGCCACCTTTCTCTTTCAGATGCCCAATCTCACCCAACTGACCATCGGTAAGTCCAACAACCGGACGTTTGGTCATCGGTCTTTTGGTCGCTGGTCAACAGTACTTAGATATTAAACATTACTTAGATATTAAACAGTACTTAGATATTAAAGAGTACTTAGATATGAAACAGTACTTAGATATTAAACTCTCTCTCATTTGACCAGCCACCAAAAGACCGGCGACCAAACGTCCGAGCACCGGTTACAAGGGTATATAAATATTAGGACGCAAAAACCGGAGGCACTCACAAAGTGTCCACGGAAAGCCTCCCACCATTTGTCCCGATGTCTCGTCAGACCCCGACGCCCCGGCCGTGGTCGGTCCTACCCTTGAGGATCCGGAGCAGTTAGGCGCGGTCGCCGGCACCCCCGAGCTCCGTCTCCGGGACCCCCAAACGCTTGATCCGATCAGCTTGGATCACCTGGGGGCGAGCGCCGTCATGCAGGCTCAGGCGGACCCGGCGGACCTGCTCGGCGCCATCCCATGTGAGTGAAGAAGACAATCGGGGTCACTACGACACCCCCGTGCCATTTCTTCCATTGCTTTGGTTCCCCACCGCAGCGACGGACCTGGATCTGAAGTTCCAGTACCGCGGCCGACCCGTGGGCTCCGTGACCGTCAGCGACCCGCGGGGGTGCCGGCTGTTCTACGGACAGCTGTGGCCCGACCCCCGGCAAGTGGACCTGTTCGGACCGGTGGACCTGCAGCAGGTGCCGTTTCCGGACCCTGCCGAGATCCCCGGACGGAAGCAACGCGCTTTCACCCAGGCCCTGCTGAACGTGATGGACCGGGGACTGGTCCTGGAGATCTGGGAGCAGGACGTCTACGCCGTCCGCCTCTGTCAGTGCAAGGTGTTCTGGTCCGGGCCGGGTTTTCCCCACCTGGGACGGCCCAATCAGCTGGAGAGGGAGAGGAGGGTGAAGATCTTCAGCCTGAGTGACTTCCTACAAGGTGACTAAACGTCCAAAAATGGCCGTCAAAACAAAAACACTGAAGGAAAGGGGTGATCTGGTACACCTTCAGGATTGATCTCGTACCAGAAGGGCGAAGCTCCCAATGTCCCCCCTCATGAGATGATCTTCTGCTTCGGGGAGGACTGGCCTGACGCCAAACCCAAGGAGAAGAAACTGATTGTGGTTCAGGTGCGTAATGGCTTCTTCCAAAGAAAAAAATGCTCATCCTTCAAATCCCTTTGCCCCGCCCACTTACCCACCCACCCACCCGCTCAGGTGATTCCGGTGGTGGCACGGATTCTCACCGAGATGTTCTCGGGAGAGCACAGCTGGTCCATCGATAGCATCCGACTGCAGATCTCTAACCCGAATCTGAAGGATCAGACGGTGGAGCATTTTAAGGAGATTCAGAGACTCCTTCAGAGTCAAAATCTCCAGGGGTCCTGAAGGACCTCCGTGGGGCCCGAGAACTGTTCTAGAGCCACTCCTTGTGCTCTTTATCCACACCCACGTGGGCGCCAACTAATCCCAAAAAATTATAATCACAATGTTAGTCTAACATGATAGTTTACTCTTGAGCCAGACATATTTACACGTTAAAAAACAAGTGGAACTAATGTTATGATTCAATCCTATTTCCAGTATTATCCAGTTAAAAATACACTTTTTGTTTATTTTCGTATTGCTACATCTCTTTTCTGCTATTTTGTGAAAATATCATCTGCTATTATTTTGTAGAGCACTTGAAAGTGAATTGAAATATATTTTACACTTGCCGAATGTATGTTTTTTTTTAAATGTATTTTTATTTTTTCCTGGAACTAGTTGTTCCGTTTGTGTTCAGTGCCGGTCGAGCAAAACGGTTACACGTGGGGAAACCCGTGATAATGTCGATCTAAGGCGAGACGTGTTATTCTCGCTGTTACCCAAAGGGCTTGGACACCCTCACTAGTCAGCCATCTTGAAGACAGAGTCGATTGAGCCTGTATACTTGGAAAGTGAGCTATTAATACATATTTCAAACCGTTTTTTACGCACACTTGGTACAGATAGCGTTAATGATAAAAATGAACATATTTCCCTTGATTGTAGCCACACGAATGCGTCTTGTTATAGTCGATATATCATTCAGGCAAGAGCTCGATTGATTTCAATTGAGAAGGATGCAATTCAGCGACGTCTTCTGCCACAAGATGGCCGTCGGTGAGTAGCCCCGCCGACTCCGCCTTAGCGCATCTATGCCACTGTACATATGACATCTTTGTGCGAGATGGCGGTCGGCGGCGGCGGCGCACACTCCATCTAATTTTGTCGCTAAGCGCAACGTTTGCCGCTTTTTTTTAGGGCCTGTCGACCTCCCGCTTCGGAAGCCAACGATGGAGGGGGGCAAACCGAGTCTGCCTCTCGTCTACCAGGCGATCCAGGCCCTGCACCATGACCCGGACACGGCCGGAAAGGAGCGAGCCTCGATGTGGCTAGGGGAGCTACAGACATCGGTAGGAAAATTGGTCTTTCCGCTCGGCGATAGGGGGTCGTTGGCCACCGTGGTTACTCGGACGGGTCGTCCGTGACTCCCTCCGGAACATTCCTTCCTGTTCGGTACCGCCGCTCTCAAAATGCGCAACGTTTTGGAGCCCGTTAGCATTGAAGCTAAGCTACTCGGCGAGCAAATGAATGAATCGCAAGGGAGGGAGACGCTCGCTAGCTTCTTGCTCGCCTGTCCGCCTAGACCGTCGTCAAGTTTACCAAAGTTCTTTTTGTGACTTTTGTTGCTTTGGGTGTCTGTTTTATCGTTTGCTGTACGCACGTTGTTGTGCCCTGCCTCCAAGCTAGCTCGTGAGCCTCGGCTAGCGCAACTATTCGGTGACGTAAGTCGACCCGCGCCCAAACACGCTCCGTCCAATTTCCTCGGTTCGACTTGTGTCGCTCGCAGGCACACACACCGGAGTCATCTTTCAGGTTGGAGCCGAGTGGTGGTGGTCGCCGCCCCTATTCGGTACTTTTCTGGGATACACGTGCAGGCAAATACTCTACTAGTCTCGTTCTACATCCAGGGCGCACCCCCTTCTTAATGACAACGAGTGACGTTCCGATGCTAAAATGCCGCTAAAAGTGGGTGGAATAGGCTGGAACCAAAGCGGCCGGGGACGCATCGGGTGGAGGGCGTCTCTGCGCGTCTCTGCACGTCTTTTGCGTCATTGTTATTGTTATTTTTGTTTTGCGCCGCGCCCCGTGGTTGCAGGATTTCAAGTTGGGGCTCGGTTTTAAGGCCAGGCGGACGTAAAGGATACTGAGGCAGACTCTCTGCTTTGGCCTTTGCAGATGTACGCGTGGGAGATCTCGGATCAGCTGTTGCAGCTCAAGCAGGACGAAGAGTCGTGCTACTTTGCCGCTCAGACCATGAAGATGAAGGTCCAGACTTCCTTCTACGAGCTTCCGCCCGATTCCCACAACGCCCTGCGGGACTCGCTGCTCTCTCACATCCAGAACCTCAAAGACCGGGCGCCCATGATCGTGACTCAGGTGCGTCCGAAATGGCTCGTGTAACGTTGGGATCAGATCGTGTTGGATTTTAAAAACAATGGCATTTCTTGGAAAGCCACTATCTGGACTATGTCTGACTTTTTTTGCTTTGTTTGTTTGTTTGTTTTTAGCTGGCTTTAGCCATCGCCGATCTGGCTCTTCAGATGGCGTCCTGGAAAGGATGCGTGCACACTCTAGTCGAAAAGTAAGAATTTTCAAAAAAAGTCTATTTGGTTTGGTAGGCCAGCGGACCGACCTCACCCACTTTGTCGACGCCCCCCCTGCCTCAGGTACAACGGCGACGTGGGCTCCATGCCCTTCCTGGTGGAGATCCTGACCGTGCTTCCCGAAGAGGTCCACAGTCGCTCGCTACGTATCGGAGCCAATCGGAGGACGGAGATTATCGAGGACTTGGCGTATTACTCGTCCACCGTGGTCACGCTTTTGGTTCGTCTGGGCTTTCCGGACGTCTCGCGGCCAAACGCCGATTGGTCCGTGACACGGAAAAGGTGGGAGGCCATCCCATCCCATTGTCTGTCTTCCATTTCAGGGCTCGTGCGTGGAAAAGACGGGTAGCGACGAGATGCTCATCAAGGTTTTCCGTTGTCTGGGGAGCTGGTTCAACCTGGGGGTCCTGGACAGTAACTTCATGGCCAGCAACCAGTTACTCATGTTCCTCTTCCAAGTCCTGGTGAGCCCAGCACTGGCCAAAGCGAGTCTATCTGATCGGATCCTAGTTTTCATGTCCTATTTCTTTCCTCGTAGCAGAGGGACGACACGTCCAGCAACCTCCACGAAGCGGCCGCCGACTGCGTGTGCTCCGCCCTCTACGCCATCGAGAACGTGGAGACCAACGCCACCTTGGCGCTTCAGCTTTTCCGGGGCGTGCAGACGCTGGAGACGGCCTACCACATGGCCGTGGCCCGCGAGGACCTGGACAAGTGAGGAGACCCCGAGCGAACGCCGTCACCCTCTGTGGCTCACGTCTCCAACCCCGCCCCCTTTTCCAGAGTTCTCAACTATTGCCGAATCTTCACCGAGCTGTGCGAGACCTTTTTGGAGACGACGGTCAGGACCCCGGGTCAAGGGATGGGAGACCTGAGGACGCTGGAGCTGCTGTTGATCTGCGCCGGGCACCCCCAGTACGAGGTAGGACCCACCGCCGGGTGGTGGACCCCGAAGCGTTCCTAACTGGACAACCTGTCGCAGGTGGTGGAGATCTCCTTCAACTTCTGGTACCGGCTGGGGGAAAACCTCTACAAGATCAACGACGTGGCGCTCCATACTGTTTTCCGGCCGTACATTCAGAGACTCCTGCACTGCTTGGCTCGGCATTGCCAGTTGGATCCGGATCACGTGAGTACCCGGCCGGGATGGCCGCCTGGGGCCCCGCCCCGCCGCTAAAAGCCCACGGCGTGTGCAGGAAGGAATTCCCGAGGAGACGGACGACTTTGGCGAGTTCAGGATCAGGGTTTCCGACCTGGTTAAAGACGTGATTTTCCTGGTGGGCTCCATGGAGTGCTTCTCCCAGGTAAAAAAACAGAACAAAACAACGTCTTTGTTACGGGGGCGTTGATCACGATGGATGTCTTTTTTTTTTGCGCCAACAGTTGTATTCTACCCTGAAAGACGGAAGCCCCTCTTGGGCAGTGACCGAAGCCGTTCTCTTCATCATGGCCGCCATCGCCAAAAGCGTCGACCCGTGAGCTCGTCGACGTCACGGGATCGTCCGACAGAGAGCGCGGCGGGCTAACCACTTCCCCACTTTGTTTCAGTGAAAACAACCCCACCCTCTTGGAGGTCTTGCAACAAGTGGTCTTGCTCCCGGAAGCCGTCCACACGGCCGTGCGCTACACCAGCATCGAGCTGGTGGGAGAAATGAGCGAGGTGGTGGACCGGAACCCCAGATTCCTGGGTGAGTCCGCGTGCCGCCCCCTTTTGTTTGCCCTTTTCTTCTTCTTTGGCCCGCTCAAGCCATGGACTTTGTGCTCAGACCCGGTGCTGAACTACCTGATGAAAGGCCTGAGAGAGAAGCCGCTAGCCTCGGCCGCCGCCAAGGCCATCCATAACATCTGCTCGGTGTGCCGGGACCACATGACTCAGCACTTCCAGGGTCTCCTGGACATCGCCCGCTCCCTGGACTCCTTTGCGCTCTCCACGGAGGCCGCCGTGGGGCTGCTGAAAGGTACGACAGACACGGCTTCCCCGCCACCCACGGCCATGAAAACAAGAGCATTTTTTCTTTCCACGGTCGACAGGAACGGCGCTGGTCCTGGGTCGTCTTCCTCTGGACAAGATTGCCGAGTGCCTGGGGGACCTCTGCGCCGTTCAGGTGGCCGCCCTCAAAAAGGTTCCGACCCTCACCCTTTGCCGGTCGCCCCCTCGGGGAACCCGCGACCAATCGCCTCCTTTTGGCCCTTCCAGCTCCTGTCGGAAGAATCCACCAACGGGCGATCGGCCGATCCCACCGTCTGGCTGGACCGACTGGCCGTCATCTTCAGGTAATTTCCCTCCATCTTTGGAGCCCGTTAGCATCCCGGCTAATGTACGCAAGGCTAGCTCTTTCTGTCTTCTTCAGACACACCAACCCCATCGTGGAGAACGGACAGACGCACCCCTGCCAGAAGGTCATCCAGGAGGTGAGAGAAGGACTCTCCCAAACCAAAGGAGCACAATGTCTCACTCCCACTGCCCCCCCCAGATCTGGCCCGTGCTGTCGGAGACGCTCAACGCCCATCAGGCGGACAACCGCATCGTGGAGCGATGTTGCCGCTGCCTCCGCTTTGCCGTGCGCTGCGTGGGCAAAGGATCGGCCTCCTTGCTCCAGCCGCTGGTCACACAGGTGGGAGGGTTGGGGTCACGGGAGTCCCGGCCTCGGGAGCCCCACCCGTTGACGCATTCCATCCCGCAGATGGTTAGCGTTTACCAGGTGCATCCGCACTCGTGCTTCCTGTACCTGGGCAGTATCCTGGTGGACGAGTACGGTATGGAAGAGGGCTGTCGGCAGGGCCTCCTGGACATGTTGCAGGTGGGGCGTCCGACCGTCCGTCCGATGTCGCCGCCGCCGCCTCGGTACTTACTCTTTGTGCCCCCCACCCCCAGGCATTGTGCATGCCCACCTTCCAGCTCTTGGAGCAGGCCAACGGCCTCATCAACCATCCGGACACGGTGGACGACCTCTTCAGACTGGCCACCAGGTGAGAGCCGTCCACCCGACGGTCGGCGACTGTCGGTAGGCCCGTGCCAGACACCCACCCCCCGTGTGTCCCGGCCTTCAGGTTCGTCCAACGGAGTCCCGTCACGCTGCTCGGCAGCGCCATCATCGTTCACATCATCCAGTGCGCCATCGCCGCCACCTCGCTGGACCACCGAGACGCCAACTGCAGCGTCATGAAGTTTGTGCGGGACCTGGTCCACACGGGCGTGGCCAACGACGTGAGGATGTCGGACGAGAGTGGCTCTTTTTTTTTTTTGAGAGCCCGTTGAAGATCTGTGTGGCCATTTTGTTGCCGCCCCCTCGCAGCACATGGACGACTTTGATCTGAGGAAGCGGCTGATCGCCCAGGCCATGGAGCAGCACGGCCAGCAGCTGGTCACGCAGCTCATGCACTCCTGCTGCTTCTGTTTGCCCGCGTACACGCTACCCGACATCGCAGAGGTCCTGTGGGAAGTCATGATGTTCGACCGGCCGGTGAGTCTCCGCCACCGCCACCGTTTTGGTCTAGGCCAACGTCAGCTAGCTTCTTAACGCACGCCTCCTCTGGCGCAGACCTTTTGCCGCTGGTTGGAGAGTGCGCTAAAGGGCTTGCCCAAGGAGACGTCGGGGGGCACCGTCACCGTCACGCACAAGCAGCTGACGGATTTTCACAAACAAGTCACCAGGTGAGCATCCGGCTCCGCCTCCCGCCGTTTGAAAGCGGCGCAATGCCAGAGTACTCGCTCCGCCTTCTCTTCGCAGTGCCGATGAATGTAAGCAAGTTTGCTGGGCCATCAGAGAGTTCACCAAACTATTCCGGTAAGTCGCGGCCCGTCCCGTTTTCCCGACAAATTCACTCATTGTAAACGTTCCTCCCGTAGGTAAAATGTCGCGAGAGGTGGAGAGGCAGCGGTCGCCAACGTCGGGACCCCCCCGACCTGGGTTCTGAAGGGGAGCGGGACGCGAGGCGGATGGATCCGGAAGACCGAGCGAACGGACGCACCCGCGGAAGGTGGTGGTGGTGGCGGCGGCGGCGGTGGCAGCGGCGGGCCGAGGGGCGGAGTTCACCAAGTGGACAAATGACATGGGCGCGCCTGCTCCGCCGTTTTAAAGAGAAACTTTATTTTTGGGATTTCGGCCGAGCTGTACAAAGAGCCAAAGGATGTCCCGCGGCTCCTGGGGGGAAAGAGGACGTCGTTGTCGTCTTTTAATTTTTCTTTCTTTTCCGTTGAGTTGTTTTGCTGGAAAAAAAAGGACAGTGTCCACTCCGGGACAGAGTGACACTCGGAGTCCCCGTGGACGCCGCGTTGCCTTGTCGAGAATAAACAGCTGAAACAACAAATGTACTTGTCAAGTTTCCAAGACGTTACGTCTTTTGACTTCTGTTTGAATTGACATCGTATCGCTAGTGGTAAATACCCATTTAATAGTCTCCAAATGTGTCCTCCCCACCCCTGTAATTTCTGCAATGTCGCCAAAATGATCTAAGATATACATGTCGGACAATATAACCGATTGTCTCATTTCGCTAATCCAAAATCTGTTATTAGCACAAGAAAGGGGGCACTTTCTCTTTTTTAATCGGGCGTGAGCACGTTGCAGTTTTGAACAGGCACATTTACTGGACCACACAAAGAGTGACGCAAGGACCCCCGACAAGATGTAATAGTACACGGATGGCTTGGGACCCATACTCGCGCTCGTCTTATTTTTTCCGTAATTTCAGTCTTAACTAAACTCAAGACGTGTCGAGCAACAGCTACTTTAGGTAAGGTATTCAACTTAATTCTGTCAATATTTAAGTCATTATTTTACACGTTGAAATCAAGCGGCATAATTTAGCCTAGCTTAGCATATGCTCGCTCGTCGTTATCAAGACATCGGTGCAAACCAGCTGTGCGAATGGCCACGAGAACGAAACCGGAAACGGCAAAACTCCAGGAGGACCTCTTTGGGACGCAACGTCATCAACCCTCGACTGTTTGCAGAATAATGCAAGCCAAAGTTGTTCTTCGCAGACTGGAAGGTTGTTTCACTTTAGATTTCTTTATTGGTATTAAATTGAATGCATTTGTCGTCATTATACAAGTACAATGAGATTTGAAGTTTAACCATTGAGTGCGCCCAGAAGAAGAAAATGAGGTTATAAGATACTAAAGTGTTTAAAAACACATGATTGTGTTTTAGTGTTTTAAAGTGTATGATAAATTAGCAGATTTTCATCCCAGATAAAAAGCACGTTTTAAAATTATTTTCTCTAGCCAGATAACATGAAATCTTTGAATACATAGTAGTACCTTCCCCGGTGGGTTGAGTGGTTAGCACGTCGGGCTCGCGACTCTAGGGTCCTGGGTTCAAATCCGGGTAAGTGCCACATTGTGAGATGTAAAATAGAACAAGGAACACCAATTCAACAATTAGCCCTGTCACTTTTCAACAGTTTTGTCTTCTTTTGCTTTTCAGATATGAGAAGTGTGTGGCTGGAAGCGGGGACTACTGGCATTAAAGAAGAAGTGGAGCGTCCTGTAAACAACGAGAAGAAAACAGAGTCTCCTCAGCGGCAAAAGAGAGAAGATCAAGTTGCCGTTCACAAGAAAGAGAAGCTGGCACATGTTAAAGAAGAGCCAAATGTCACGGGATCGACGGGTGGTTGCCAAGCGGACAATCTCATTCCTCCACTCTCAGACGGCGAGGAAGACTGGGACTCCGGTCCCAAGCGTCATGCCGACAAATGCTGCCAATGCTCTGAGTGTGGAAAAAGCTATGTTCAAAAGTCCACTCTGAAAAGGCACATGAGAACCCACACTGGGGAAAAACCTTTTGCCTGTACTCTTTGTACCAAGAAATTCACCCAAAAGGGCGATTTAAAAATCCACAGCAGAAGCCACACTGGCGAAAAGCCTTTCTCCAGCCTAGTTTGCGGTCAAAGCTTTTCTGCCAAGGGGAAACTAAATACGCACGCCAGAAGCCACGGCGCGGAAAGCCTCTTCCCCTGCTCGTTTTGCGCCAAAGGATTCCCGGCCAAATCCGATTTGACCGTCCACACGCGAACCCACACCGGGGAGAGACCCTACGTCTGCTCCTTTTGCGGTCAAAGGTTCACCCAGCAGGGCCAGTTGACGCAACACACCAGAAGCCACACGGGAGAAAAACCTTTTCGCTGCTCACTCTGCGGCCAAGCCTTTTCCAAGAAGCAAACCCTGGAGAGTCACGCCAGCGTCCACACGGGGGAGAAGCCCTTTTCCTGCGTGGTTTGCGGCCAAAGATTCACTCAAAGGGCCAACTTAAAAATGCACCGGAGGAGCCACACGGGCGAGAAACCCTTCGACTGCACAGTCTGTGGCCAAAAGTTCACCAAAAAGGCCAGCTTGAAAACGCACAAAAGACGGCACACCGGAGAGAAGCCCTTCGCCTGCTCAGACTGCGGCCAAACATTCACTCGGAACGGAAGCTTAAAAATCCATGCGCGAATCCACGCTGGGCTCAAACCTTTCTCCTGTTCTAGTTGCGAGCAAGTGTTCACTCAGAAGGAAAGCTTAAGAGTACACATGCGGACCCACACGGGCGAGAAACCCTTTCCCTGTTTGGTTTGCGGTCAAAAGTTCACTCAGAAGGGAAATTTAAAAATACACATGAGATTACATGCTACTTAATGTGTAACCTTCTGGCTAAAGGTTGAACAAACAACAAAAATATACTGAAGTATATCGTTTTTTGAAGAAAAAAGCCTTACTATACTATGTCGTTTTTGGCGATAAAAAGCCTTACTATACTATGTCTTTTTTTTAAGAAAAAAAGCCTTACTATACTATGTCGTTTTTTTGAAGAAAAAAGCCTTACTATACTATGTCGTTTTTTTGAAGAAAAAAGCCTTACTATACTATGTGGTTTTTTTGAAGAAAAAAGCCTTACTATACTATGTCGTTTTTGGCGATAAAAAGCCTTACTATACTATGTCGTTTTTTTGAAGAAAAAAAGCCTTACTATACTATGTCGTTTTTTTGAAGAAAAAAGCCTTACTATACTATGTCGTTTTTTCTTAAAAAAAAACGACATAGTATAGTAAGGCTTTTTTTCTTCAAAAAAACGACACAGTATAGTAAGGCTTTTTATCGCCAAAAACGACATAGTATAGTAAGGCTTTTTTCTTCAAAAAAGCGACATAGTATAGTAAGGCTTTTTCTTCAAAAAGCGACATAGTATAGTAAGGCTTTCTTCTTCAAAAAAACGACATAGTATAGTAAGGCTTTTTTTTTTTCAAAAAAACGACATAGTATAGTAAGGCTTTTTTCTTCAAAAAAACGACATAGTATAGTAAGGCTTTTTTCTTAAAAAAACGACATAGTATAGTAAGGCTTTTTTCTTCAAAAAGCGACATAGTATAGTAAGGCTTTTTTCTTCAGAAAAACGACATAGTATAGTGAGGCTTTTTTCTTTAAAAAAACGACATAGTATAGTAAGGCTTTTTTCTTCAAAAAAACGACATAGTATAGTAAGGCTTTTTTCTTCAAAAAGCTACATAGTATAGTAAGGCTTTTTTCTTCAAAAAAACGACATAGTATAGTAAGGCTTTTTTCTTCAAAAAGCGACATAGTATAGTAAGGCTTTTTTCTTTAAAAAACGACAGAGTATAGTAAGGCTTTTTTCTTCAAAAAACGACATAGTATAGTAAGGCTTTTTTCTTCAAAAAACGACATAGTATAGTAAGGCTTTTTTCTTCAGAAAAACGACATAGTATAGTATGGCTTTTTTCTTCAAAAAAACGACATTGTATAGTAAGGCTTTTTTCTTAAAAATACAACATAGTATATCAAGGCTTTTTTCTTAAAAAAAAACGACATAGTATAGTAAGGCTTTTTTCTTCAAAAAAACGACATAGTATAGTAAGGCTTTTTTCTTCAAAAAGCGACATAGTATAGTAAGGCTTTTTTCTTTAAAAAACGACAGAGTATAGTAAGGCTTTTTTCTTCAAAAAGCGACATAGTATAGTAAGGCTTTTTTCTTTAAAAAACGACATAGTATAGTAAGGCTTTTTTCTTCAAAAAGCGACATAGTATAGTAAGGCTTTTTTGTTTAAAAAACGACATAGTATAGTAAGGCTTTTTTCTTAAAAAAAAAAAACATAGTATAGTAAGGCTTTTTTTCTTAAAAAAGCCTTACTATAATATGTCGTTTTTTGAAGAAAAAAGCCTTACTATACTATGTCGCTTTTTGAAGAAAAAAGCCTTACTATACTATGTCGTTTTTTTGAAGAAAAAAGCCTTACTATACTATGTCGTTTTTTTTAAGAAAAAAGCCTTACTATACTATGTCGTTTTTCTGAAGAAAAAAGCCTTACTATACTATGTCGTTTTTTGAAGAAAAAAGCCTTACTATACTATGTCGTTTTTTTGAAGAAAAAAGCCTTACTATACTATGTCGCTTTTTGAAGAAAAAAGCCTTACTATACTTTGTCGTTTTTCTGAAGAAAAAAGCCTTACTATACTATGTCGTTTTTCTGAAGAAAAAAGTCTTACTATACTATGTCGTTTTTTTGAAGAAAAAAGCCTTACTATACTATGTCGCTTTTTTAAGAAAAAAGCCTTACTATACTATGTCGTTTTTTAAAGAAAAAAGCCTTACTATACTATGTCGCTTTTTGAAGAAAAAAGCCTTACTATACTATGTCGTTTTTTAAAGAAAAAAGCCTTATTATACTATGTCGCTTTTTGAAGAAAAAAGCCTTACTATACTATGTCGTTTTTTAAAGAAAAAAGCCTTATTATACTATGTCGCTTTTTGAAGAAAAAAGCCTTACTATACTATGTCGTTTTTTTGAAGAAAAAAGCCTTACTATACTATGTCGCTTTTTGAAGAAAAAAGCCTTACTATACTATGTCGTTTTTCTGAAGAAAAAAGCCTTACTATACTATGTCGTTTTTTGAAGAAAAAAGCCTTACTATACTATGTCGTTTTTTTGAAGAAAAAGCCTTACTATACTATGTCGCTTTTTGAAGAAAAAAGCCTTACTATACTATGTCGTTTTTTTTAAGAAAAAAGCCTTACTATACTATGTCGTTTTTCTGAAGAAAAAAGCCTTACTATACTATGTCGTTTTTTTGAAGAAAAAAGCCTTACTATACTATGTCGCTTTTTGAAGAAAAAAGCCTTACTATACTATGTCGTTTTTCTGAAGAAAAAAGCCTTACTATACTATGTCGTTTTTTGAAGAAAAAAGCCTTACTATACTATGTCGTTTTTTTGAAGAAAAAAGCCTTACTATACTATGTCGCTTTTTGAAGAAAAAAGCCTTACTATACTATGTCGCTTTTTTTAAGAAAAAAGCCTTACTATACTATGTCGTTTTTCTGAAGAAAAAAGCCTTACTATACTATGTCGTTTTTCTGAAGAAAAAAGTCTTACTATACTATGTCGTTTTTTTGAAGAAAAAAGCCTTACTATACTATGTCGTTTTTTGAAGAAAAAAGCCTTACTATACTCTGTCGTTTTTTAAAGAAAAAAGCCTTACTATACTATGTCGTTTTTTGAAGAAAAAAGCCTTACTATACTATGTCGTTTTTTTGAAGAAAAAAGCCTTACTATACTATGTCGCTGTTTGAAGAAAAAAGCCTTACTATACTATGTCGTTTTTTTGAAGAAAAAAGCCTTACTAAACTATGTCGTTTTTTTTAAAGAAAAAAGCCTTACTATACTATGTCGTTTTTTTGAAGAAAAAAGCCTTACTATACTATGTCGTTTTTCGAAGAAAAAAGCCTTACTATACTATGTCGTTTTTTTGAAGAAAAAAGCCTTACTATACTATGTCGTTTTTTAAAGAAAAAAGCCTTACTATACTATGTCGTTTTTTTAAAGAAAAAAGCCTTACTATACTATGTCGTTTTTTAAAGAAAAAAGCCTTACTATACTATGTCACTTTTTAAAGAAAAAAGCCTTACTATACTATGTCGCTTTTTGAAGAAAAAAGCCTTACTATACTATGTCGTTTTTTTGAAGAAAAAAGCCTTACTATACTATGTCGTTTTTTGAAGAAAAAAGCCTTACTATACTATGTCGTTTTTTTGAAGAAAAAAAGCCTTACTATACTCTGTCGTTTTTTAAAGAAAAAAGCCTTACTATACTATGTCGTTTTTCGAAGAAAAAAGCCTTACTATACTATGTCGCTTTTTGAAGAAAAAAGCCTTACTATACTATGTCGCTTTTTGAAGAAAAAAGCCTTACTATACTCTGTCGTTTTTTAAAGAAAAAAGCCTTACTATACTATGTCGCTTTTTGAAGAAAAAAGCCTTACTATACTATGTCGTTTTTTAAAGAAAAAAGCCTTATTATACTATGTCGCTTTTTGAAGAAAAAAGCCTTACTATACTATGTCGTTTTTTTGAAGAAAAAAGCCTTACTATACTATGTCGTTTTTTTTAAGAAAAAAGCCTTACTATACTATGTCGTTTTTCTGAAGAAAAAAGCCTTACTATACTATGTCGTTTTTTGAAGAAAAAAGCCTTACTATACTATGTCGTTTTTTTGAAGAAAAAATCCTTACTATACTATGTCGCTGTTTGAAGAAAAAAGCCTTACTATACTATGTCGTTTTTTTGAAGAAAAAAGCCTTACTATACT
Source organism: Stigmatopora nigra (assembly GCF_051989575.1). Classification (NCBI taxonomy): domain Eukaryota; kingdom Metazoa; phylum Chordata; class Actinopteri; order Syngnathiformes; family Syngnathidae; genus Stigmatopora; species Stigmatopora nigra. The sequence goes on from NC_135530.1 coordinate 904,474, forward strand.
CTGTCGTTTTTTAAAGAAAAAAGCCTTACTATACTATGTCGTTTTTCGAAGAAAAAAGCCTTACTATACTATGTCGCTTTTTGAAGAAAAAAGCCTTACTATACTATGTCGCTTTTTAAAGAAAAAAGCCTTACTATACTATGTCGCTTTTTTAAGAAAAAAGCCTTACTATACTATGTCGTTTTTTAAAGAAAAAAGCCTTACTATACTATGTCGCTTTTTGAAGAAAAAAGCCTTACTATACTATGTCGTTTTTTTTTAAGAAAAAAGCCTTACTATACTATGTCGTTTTTTGAAGAAAAAAGCCTTACTATACTATGTCGCTTTTTAAAGAAAAAAGCCTTACTATACTATGTCGCTTTTTGAAGAAAAAAGCTTTACTATACTATGTCGCTTTTTGAAGAAAAAAGCCTTACTATACTATGTCGTTTTTTGAAGAAAAAAGCCTTACTATACTATGTCGTTTTTTTGAAGAAAAAAGCCTTACTATACTATGTCGCTTTTTGAAGAAAAAAGCCTTACTATACTATGTCGTTTTTCTGAAGAGAAAAGCCTTACTATACTATGTCATTTTTTTTAAAAGGAAAAAGCCTTATTATACTATACTTAAGTCATACGTATACTTTGGCCAAATGAATCCTAATTGAAAAAGCATATCCAAGTATGTAACCCTAGAAGTCAAAAACAAGCACTGTAGTGCAATATTGTATCTTAAAGTATTAAAGCCCAACCAAGAGGTATTTAGAGCCCCCGCCCCCTGATTAATGCACGTGACTATGAAAACCATTCATTTCTGTCTTTTTGAAATAGGCGTGGCCGAGGCGTGGGTGATGTCAGAGCTCAAATAACCGTCACAATTTTCTAAAATGGCCGATGGGCCGGAGGCTAGGCCAGTGCGTACTGCTGTTCTGCTCAGAATTGACGATTTCCCCAAGGAAGACCCGATAAACTTCGTCCATGACAATGCAGCGAGTTCGGTACTATGTCTTTTGGGGATTTCGTAGCCCCTTTTCTCATTTTCAGTGTGCTTTTTGACGGGAGCGTGCTTCATTGTGTGATGTAGCTCCACGCAGATGTTAGCACAAATGTTTGCTAGCAAGTTAGCCAACTTGCTAGCAAACATTTGTGTTAGCTTCTGCGTGGGGTTACATCACGCCAATGAAGCACGCCCCTGTCAAAAAGCACTAACACAAATGTTTGCTCGCGGGTTAGCCAACTTGCTATTGCTAGCAGGTTAGCGAACTTGATGGCAAACATTTGTGTTTGCTAGCAGGTTAGCCTACTTGCTGGCAAACATTTGTTTGCTACATTGCGTTACTTACAGCTCTTTATGTCTAAAAAGAAATCCTTCCATTGTGTGTTTCAGTCCCTCAATGATCACAGACTGCTGGGAAACATCAAGAATGTGGACAAAAGGAGCAGCTTGTCGACGCCATAACGAGCTGTTGGTCAGTAAAGAGTCATTTTATTTTAGTTTCTATTTTGGCTATACATTATTTATAGATAGTTTTGATTTTCACTATCCGTATAGTAATTAAACTTCAGTGTTGAGTATTCAAGGCTTTGTGCTATTGGCTTGTCATTTTATTAGGATACATCAATGGGTAAAAAATACTTATTTTTTATACTATGTCGTTAGAATAAAATACTTACTAAAGAAATACTATTTGGTCATTTTTAAAGAAAAAAAATCTCCAAGAAGGCTTTGTGCAATTGGCTTGTAATTTTATTAGGATACATCAATGGGTAAAAAATACTTATTTTTTATACTATGTCGTTAGAATAAAATACTTACTAAAGAAATACTATTTGGTCATTTTTAAAGAAAAAAAATCTCCAAGAAGGCTTTGTGCAATTGGCTTGTAATTTTATTAGGATACATCAATGGGTAAAAAATACTTATTTTTTATACTATGTCGTTAGAATAAAATACTTACTAAAGAAATACTATTTGGTCATTTTTAAAGAAAAAAAATCTCCAAGAAGGCTTTGTGCAATTGGCTTGTAATTTTATTAGGATACATCAATGGGTAAAAAATACTTATTTTTTATACTATGTCGTTAGAATAAAATACTTACTAAAGAAATACTATTTGGTCATTTTTAAAGAAAAAAAATCTCCAAGAAGGCTTTGTGCAATTGGCTTGTAATTTTTGTTAGGATACATTCTAATTTTGAATGAAAACACAGTAACTGGCTTAGTTTATTCTATCTTATTCAATAGCAACACAAATGCCTTCAGTGCAGGTGTAAATGGTACTTATAGAATATGTACCTTTTCATTTCACTTTCTTTAAGACCTTAATTTTAAATGTAGTCTCGACAAAATATTCAACAATAACGTGGGGTTCATTTTGACTAGTTTAAATAGCCATTTTTTTTCTCTCAGTGTAAAAAGAGGGAAAGTGTAAATATGGGATATTTATTTAAAACAAAAAGGTGCTGGGTGTTGTGCCAAAACTCATTTTCAAACTCTTTCAAAACAAAATGGCTCTGATTCAGGTAAAACCTTACTTGTGAATGTTTATTTGACATGACTTTGTGTATTGACCCCCTCCCCCATCTTTTTTGTTTTTCAGAATTCCACCCAAGGGGCACTAAGTTTCCTGCCTATGTTGAGATAGGCTCATGCACCCCCAATGAGATTTTTCAAAATAAAAGGTGAGCCTACTCCAATGGTTTTCTATTTAACTTTGTGTATTGAACCATTTTTTTTGTTTTTCCAGAATCCACCAGGGGACCTGGTTTCTTCCTATGAACAGATAGCCTCAGGAGCGTTAGTTTCTTGGTGCTGGAACACCAATGGGAACCAGGCTATGAAGTTTTTCAAAATAAAAGGTGAGCCCTTCTCATTGTTTTTTTAACTAACTGTACTAACCCCCCTTTTTTTTTCAGTTTTCCAGAATTCCACCAGGGGGTGGAGAAGATTCGATTTTTTACGATGCTGGAGCACCAACGGGAACCAATCTACAAACTTTTTCAAAATAAAAGGTGAGCCCTACTCATTGTTTTTTCAACTAACTGTACTAACCCCCCCTTTTCAGTTTTCGAATCTTCTCCACCAGAGGGTGGAGAAGATTCGATTTTTTACGATGCTGGAGCACCAACGGGAACCAATCTACAAACTTTTTCAAAATAAAAGGTGAGCCCTACTCATTGTTTTTTCAACTAACTGTACTAACCCCCCCTTTTCAGTTTTCGAATCTTCTCCACCAGAGGGTGGAGAAGATTCGATTTTTTACGATGCTGGAGCACCAACGGGAACCAATCTACAAACTTTTTCAAAATAAAAGCTGACATCCTGTTTTCCAGATTTCCACCTGGTGACAAGAGGAATTACTTCATCTTATTCAAGTTTTTCAAAATAAAAGATCTTGAAAAGTACATTTGTCTTTTTATTGATAGGAAAACATTTTAACTCTTGTACTTGGGAGTTGAAGTGTTGATTGGTGTAGTCACTCTTTTCTCCATCTGCTGATGAAAAAGCAAAGTACACTTAGAAAAATTAAAGGATAAAAAAACTTAAAATAAAATAAACCTATAAGTTGAAACAAACACCTAGAAGAAAAATTAGAGGATAAACACTTAGAAGAAAAATTAGAGGTTAAACACTTAGAAGAAAAATTAGAGGATAAACACTTAGAAGAAAAATTAGAGGTTAAACACTTAGAAGAAAAATTAGAGGTTAAACACTTAGAAGAAAAATTAGAGGATAAACACTTAGAAGAAAAATTAGAGGTTAAACACTTAGAAAAAAAATTAGAGGTTAAACACTTAGAAGAAAAATTAGAGGATAAACACTTAGAAGAAAAATTAGAGGTTAAACACTTAGAAGAAAAATTAGAGGTTAAACACTTAGAAGAAAAAATACAGAAGGAATGAGAGGATAAACACTTAGAAGAAAAAATACAGAAGGAATGAGAGGATAAACACTTAGAAGAAAAATTACAGAAGGAATGAAAGAGGATAAACACTTAGAAGAATAAATAAAGAAGGAATGAAATATTAGAGGATAAACACTTGGAAAAAAAATTAAAGGTGGACACTTGACAGAAATATTAGAGGAGAGTTAGAAAAATTAAAGAAGGTGGATACTTAGAAGAAACAGTGGATAAATACTTAGAAAAATGACAGAAAGAATGTAAACACTTAGAAATGTACTGACATTAAATGAAGTTACCAATCTTTTATTAAAATAGATTCTTACCTTAGGAGGTTTAGCTTCTCACTTTGCCAGACAAATGTGGACTTCTACATAGAGGGCAAAAGTAAATTGCAACTTTTGTCCGGTGAAACTTCACCATGGTGGATGGATGTAGGTCTGATTCACACAAGATTGTAAAGATGCTTTAAGATTTTATTTGACTTGGATTTTCCACAAACAATTACATTCTCCTTCCAGAAGCCAGCATTCCTCAAGTGGGCAACTTGCAGGAAACCTCCCAACTGAGTCTGGACACCAGCCTGTCGGGTGCTACAACAAAAAAAAAAAGACACTTAGAATATATAGAGACTGGAAATTCAACAGATAGGTTAAGGTCAGGGTTTGGGAACCTTCTTAATGAAGAGAGCCACAAACAATTGATATTTTCCAATGTGATGCCTTGTGAGCCATAATACAAATTTAACAGTCAAAATACATATGTAAACAAGTGTATTTTCATTTGTTTTGTTAGTAATTTCACCACTTTTAGAGTGGAAAAAATGAATATATTTTTTAAAAGATTCTTATGCTGTTGCCAATCAATGAGGATGCGTTCCAGAAGAGTCTACAGCACAAAAAAAAAGATTAAGGCCGTTCTAGATGTAATATCTCAATTCCGTCACCAGGATGTGCAGAAATAGCTGCAACGTAATGCTTAAAAAAAAGGAAAACTTGATCTAACCAAGCTATTTAGAAGTTGCCAAACCATTATTATACAAAAGGGAAATCTTGCAATTGAATAAACGATCAAAGTTAGTGAGTGCTACGTGATGACGATGACGGCTAACTGAAGGGAGACTTCATAATATTTGTATACATGTTTTTTTTTTAAACCGAAGAATTACAAATTGACAAAGGAGTGCTGAGCACACGTAGTGAAAACTATCATTGCATACAACACAACAGCATGTTAAACGTCTTTGAACACGACTTAATAAAGTGAACGATAACGAACAACATACTTTTCAAGTCAAATGGTTAGCATGGTCGTGACGTGCTAAGCTAACGCTAAGCTAACTACGTCATCTACGATACACAGCCTGTGGCGAGATGGAGCCGAAACTTAAAACGTCGACGGTGTGTTCAAGCTAGCATTACATGAAACGTTTTGTTGGCGCTTTAGGCTCAATCGATTCCTAAAAAATCTACTTTTAGCGTGATAAAAACGCACTTAGGGCAGTAAATTACTCGACGGCTTACCTGGTTGGCGTGTTCGGCGTCTGCCCGCACAGGAAGGCCTGTGGGAAAAGGACACGCTACTGCGCATGTGCGTTAATTAAAACAGCTGCGTCGGCAGTGGCTGTAACCACGCCCATATATTTTTCTGCCGTATTGAAAAAAAAGCCTTAATATACTATGTCGCTTTTTTTGGAAGGAAAAAAAAGCCTTACTATACTATGTAATTTTTAAGAAGTAAAAAAGCCTTATTATACTATGTCGTTTTTTGGAAGGAAAAAAAACCTTACTATTCTTACCTTACCATCACCTTCAGAGTAGAAGTCCCGGGTTCCAATCCTGATTAGTAAACCTGTGTGGAGTTTGTGGGAAAAAAGCATTACTATACTATGTCGTTTTTTAAAAGCCTTACCATACATGGTCATATTTTGATGGGGAGAAAAAGCCTTCCTATTAGGATGGCCCGGTGGGTAAGTGGTGAAGTGCACCGGCTTCAGAGTGCAGGTCCTGAGTTCAAATCCTGAATAGTTCACCTGTGTGGAACATAGTATAGCAAGGCCTTTAAAAAAAGGGTGCCAACCTGCAGACTTGAGTTAAAAAAAACAACCAAAACAGATATTCAATAATGTGATAGCAATTTATCTAAACACATTTTGTGACTTATGCATTCCATTGTTTTTGTTTTGTTGCGTACAATCATTACAATACGTATCGTGTCCATCATCAGTCCCTTCATACCCCAAACAGGTATAACGTAGTCCATTTTAGTATAAAATTCTGCTTTTACTGGGATTTTTATCTGTTTGCATTCCACATGCTTGTCTTCTTCGCTCTGTGCTTTCTGGCTCGTGGTCACCTTCTTGCGTAAACTGACGTCAATGATGAAAAATGGTTAGACGAGAGCAATGTTCCCTCTGATTTTTCGTTGGTCTGGGCAGAAATACAACAAATCATTATTGGCCACCACTTCTCACACCAAGGCACACATGCTTTCTAACTCGATCTTTCCGGGTGAACCTTTGACCACAAACAAAGCAGGGAAAGCGTTTCTCGCCAGTGTGGGTCATGGTGTGTTTTGTTAAGCTATCCTTCCGTGCAAAGTGTTGGTCGCAAATGGAGCAGGAGAAAGGCTTCTCTCCGGTGTGGGTTCTCGTGTGGCTGATCAAGTTTTGCTTGGTGGCGAAGGCTTGGATGCAAAAGGAGCAGGTGAACGGCTTCTCGCCAGAGTGCGTTCTCATGTGTATTTTTAAATATCCTTTTGTCGTGAATCTTTGGTCACAAATGGAGCAGGAGGAAGGCTTCTCACCGGTGTGGGTTCTGGCGTGTATTTTGAGGCTCCCTCTCCGAGTGAATCTTTGGCTGCAGACTAAGCAAGCAAAAGCTTTCTCGCCGCTGTGGGTTCTGGTGTGTCTTTTTAAATTAACCTGATGGGAGAACTTTTGATCGCAAATGGGACAGGACAAGGGCTTTTCTCCGCTGTGGATTCTCGTGTGACTTATCAAGTTTTGCTTGGTCGAGGACGCCTGGCCACAAATTGTGCACGTGAAAGGTTTCTCGCCAGTATGCCTTCTCATGTGTATTTTTAAATTTCCCGTCGTGCTGAATCTTTGGCCACAGTCTGAGCAAACAAAAGGCTTTTCGCCCGTGTGGGTTCTTGTGTGTATTTTTAGGCTTCCCTTCCGAGTGAAACTTTGACCGCAAATGGAGCAAGTAAATGTTTTCTTACCACTGTGACTCACTTTAGGCTTTTTCAATGAACGGCATTTGCCAAAAGGTGCGTCCTCACTGTCAGTGTCCTTTTGAGCCTCGTCAGGGGCAAGCCAGTCGGACATGGCCCCGTCGCTATCTGAGAGGGGAGCGATGAGGTTGTCTATTCGGGCTCCTTCTGTGGAGTTGCCGTTGGCCTCACTCGGACTAGCGTCCTCACACTTTAAAGCGCTCTTTTCTTTAACGTGCAATACGTTGTCTTTCTCCATTGTGAGGACAGGCGGCTTCTGCGCCCCTTGTACAAGTAGGACTTCTTCCTCTTCTTGTTTGATGTGTGCCGACTCTTCTTTCTTGTCTTCTTCGAGGCGAGCGCACCGCCGGCGTGCAGGACGCCTCTGGCTGACTTCTGCAAGACAAAAAAACATGATGTAATAATGATTATTTCCACGGCTCCCAATAAAGTCAATCAAAACATGTATAGAACATCACTGGATCGGATTGTGTGTATTGTCAAGTATGTGTACTATAAACAAAACCAACCTTCTAGCCTCTGGAGACCTTTTGCCCGCATTATTCTGCAAACAGTCGCGTCTTGATGAGGTGTTATCTCTTCTTCGGTGCCGCAATGATATTCGTGGAAATCTGCGGCTGCCAAAGTCGTTCTTGGAGACGATTTCCACACGAAGACTTATTCCTTTGTTAGCAGCTAGGCTAAAGTAGCCTCAAGTGTTCGACAAAGGACGATACAGCTCGGCGACTTCCAGAATTGGATTGGCTTGGACAACTGTATTCATCCTGTATTCGGGAAATGCCTAATGCTGGACGCGTCGTCGGAGTTTAGATTTAGTTAGGCGATAGAAAGTGACGAGACGCAAAACAGCAAAGAGAGACCCGTCGCAAAAAAATGCTCGGCCCTGCCTAGTCGTTTTTCTTCGTTTAAAATTCCAGCCGATAGCTCAAATACTGCCATCTACAGGTGAAAGGTTGACCGTCTCTGTGACGTATTTGGATGTGGTTACGTCTCAATGTGACGGGACAATATGGGCGTAGTGTCGCCTATTTTTGACGTACAATGAAACAAAATGATGACATCTATTTGACGTCACTTCCACCTGATGAAGTAACTTCCGTTAGTCGTTACGTGGATGTAATATTCATTTGTTTATGAATAAAGTACGAAATACATAAAAATACAGAAATGTAATGAATGAATGAAAAAACACTATTTACAAGCACAAACAAGATTTTAAAATATGACAGACGAGCGTTTAGTTTTGGTGTCATGCAATTTATCGCCGCTAGAGGACAAAAGTGAATCATAAATGGGGAAGCCGTGTTTTTAGTTTTGACCGCAAGACGGCGACAAAATCGTTGCGTCATTGGTTGCGGAATGAAGACAAGTGGACACGTCAAAATGCTATATATCAACTGGGAAATTAAACATTTTTTTTATTGATTGGTCATTTGTATATTATGAAGTTATAGAACAACAGTCAGAAAACCCCACAAGTGAATCACAATATACACGCACAGAAGGAAAAAAACTGAAATAAAAAATAAATAAATAAGGATGAACTATTTTTACGAACTCACGGAGGAAAAAACGCACAAAATAGTCAAGCAGGTAGTTTTTAAACACAGCAAAGGCAACAAGGATGGCCGTAGACTTTTTACACCGCTTCGCTTTGATTGGTGCAGGGAATCGTCCGAGGCGGAGCTCGGTGCTGCAGTTAAATGGCTTTTATTTAATTTCTTATTCTCTTTTTAAGTGTTTTCCTGCACTGCTACATGCCCGGCCGTCGTCGAATTCCCATCATTTTCCCACTTTGCGTGTTTCATTTTCCCATTTCTCGAAAGTTTGCTTCGGGGTTTTGAAAATGACACAAAAGGGGAAAGTTTTTTTTGTTTTTTTTGTACAAAATAAAAGTGCAAAATACATCTAATCAACACCAACACAGTTTGTACTGTACATTCAACATTGTAACCTCCAATAGAAAAGGATGGCGAACACATAAAAGAAGATTCCATTATTATATTTCTTATAGATATACATTTTTTTATGTAAATATGTACACACATAATTTGGAGAGCTTGTTTGGTATTCAACTCCCTGAACTGGAAAACCGAACCAAACGGGGGAAACGTCGTCGCTGCTTCCTGGCTTGGATTTTTGCCGTTTATTTTTATTATTTTTTTTATGAGTATTTCACACAGCGCCCGACAAACTCTCTCGGCAGGTCATCAGCGACATCACTAAAGGACAAACTAGCGTTACACGTCTACACGCACGGCATCACAGTGATACACGAAGCGAGCGCCCAGTCGAAGGCACGCCCGGGAATGGCGGATGGCGATGGGGCAGCTACATGAGAACACCAGAGGCAAACGTAGAGGGGGAAAAAAAAGCCCCCCTGACCACCCGGACGCTCCATTTTGGCCAAAAGCCAATTGTTATTTCGCCATTGAAATCAGCCAAATTGACTTAATACACTGGCTGCCATTGGCGTTAACGACAGGGCAAACGGTGGAGCAACATGAGTAGACAGAAAACCACAATATTAGATTCTCAAGGGGTGTCCAAGCTTGGTGCTCGGACGTTTGGTCGCCAGTCTTTTGGTCCCTTTTGGTCGCCAGTCTTTTTTGGTCGTCGGTCAAATGGTGACAGAGAGTTTACTGTTGAAAAACAGCTCTCAAAATTATATTCATGAAAGAGAGTTTAATAACTAAGAGAGAGTTTACTATCTAAGAGAGAGAGTTTAATATCTAAGTATTGTTTAATACACGGATGGGCAAACTTTTGGGCAAAAATTTGACAGATGGGTCAGCAGAAGATGCGATACATATAAAAAAGTGCCTCCGTTAACAGTAGATATGAAACATTAACAGAAAAAAAGGACTAAACTATTAACATACTCATCTCTCATCATTTAAGTAAAAAGTATAAATTACAAAGTCAAGTCAAAAGGAATGTAGAAATATTAAAATGTAATTTAAAAAATATTTGGACAACGTTGGCGGGCCGGATTAAAAAGCCTAGCGGACCAGATGTGGCCCGTGGGCCGTAGTTTGCCCAACACTGGTTTAATATCTAAGTACATTTGACCGGCGACCAAACTTGCTAGCATGAACCGTTTCTTCAAGTTCAAAATAAAATAAAATTAAATGAAATAAAATAGCGCCCGGGAAGCTGACGCTCGTTTTGTTTTGGCAGTGTTCACGAACCGGCGTCGCCCAAAGCACACACAAAATAAAAAAAATCCAAACTGGTGGGCGCCGGCCGAAGAGGCAAACAAAAACGAGGGAGGGGCTCATTTAAGGACACGGCGGCGACTTGGTGCTTTTATCACGAGGGTTCAACTTGGGTGGGGTCGTACCAATACGGCCACCGACAAATAAGTAGAAAAAGCTCGTACGAAATCGCGCGCGTCTTTTGTCCCGAAACGTGGAATGCAAGTAACAAGAAGTATGTATTATTCATAAATCCTGGATCGGGTCATATTGGCTCTGGTTCACAATCAAGCATTCGCGCGCTTTCAAATAAAACATCTTATTTCAAAACATCCACCGAGAACAACAACATAGAAACAACTAGAAATGCGTGGCCTGCTTCACGTACGTCGTACGACGCCTGGGTGGACGTCCTATGTACAAAAAATGTCGCTCATGCGCTATATGTCAACTATACGCGTTATATTGCTTAAAAGAAGGGGGCGGAGCCAGGGGGGGGGGGAGGGAGGGGCGGACAACTGAGTGACAAAAATGGCGGGCGGGTAAAGCGAGGAGGCGTGTCACCGAGTTTATTTACAAAGATTGGCTATAGAAGGGCAGGGTGAGGCAACTTGGATGCCCCGGGGACCACTTATTGATTTTTTAAGGGCGTCCAATCATGTTTTCCTCTGAATTTGCTTGGCCTACAATAGAAGATGAAAAATTCCAACACCGACAGGAGACATTGGTATATGCTTCTTATGCGATTGGACGGCGACCAGTCCTTGTCTGAGTTCAAAATGCGTATCTGAAAGTTATTTTTGATCGTTCAATGTTGGAAAGGAAATGATAGAGTACCAATCTGTATTGTGTGAAGCGATTGTTATCAAACTATTTATACAATTAATTTGACTTTTGATTTTTTTTAACTATTTACAGTAAATATGTTAACCCAGAATGATATAACGGGTGACGAAAAGTGTATCGGGAAAAAAGGTGGTGGCCCCCGGGCCATACGTTGCCCACCCTTTGCTATACAAGAAGGCAGGAGCGTGGAGAAGGAGGAGCTTAGTCAGGGGAAGGGGCGGATCCTTTTTCATTGGGGGTGGGGCTTATGCTTCCTTGCCTATTTCTTGGTGGAGAGCTGCGCGTCCACCTCTTCCTCAGGCTTGAGCACGTGCCATTGGGCGATGGGTCTCCTGGGATTGGCCAACATGTCGGACCAATGGCGGAGCTCCGTTCCCGAGCTGTTGAGGCCCACGAACACTTTGCCGATGGCGTCGTTTTTGCCGATTTTGTCGTAGTCCAGCACCGTGATCACCACCTGCACCTTCTGCAAAGTCCACAAGGGGACAAATGGATTGGTGGATGAATGGGGGGGAGGAGTTTGATGGGGGGCGGAGCTTGAATACCTGGATTTGTTCGAAGGGGACTTCGAAGCTGAAGGACTCGTTGTAGTATGGGTTGAGTGTGTTTTTCTTGATGGTGGTTTTCTTTTTCTTCAGACGTTTACCGTTCTGCATGAGGTGGATCTTCACGTAGGGATCTGGCGTGGAGGAGTGACACGACGTTTTTTTTCAAATTCATTTCTTTTTGGGGTTGTTTTTGGTAGGATTGCTTTCTTGGTTTTGCAAATTCATTCATCTTCGGGAGTTGTTTTTGAATGATTTTTTCCTTCTTTGTTTTCCAAATTCATTTATTTTCTGGGATTCTTTTTGAATGATTCTTTCTTTTCCAAATCCATTTATTTTCTGTTTTTTAATGATTTTTTCGTTGTTTTCCAAATTCCTGTATTTTCTGTGGTTGTTTTTGGATGATTTTTTACTTCTTCGTTTTTCCAAATTCACATTTCTTCCAGCATTCATTTTGCGCTCATCTTATTTCTTCGTTTTCCCATGACTCACCCATGTGCGCCTGCCTGCCTGCCTGTGCCACTTGCGGGTGCAGCGCGACCAATCCTAACTGACGTGAGCGCATCTAAGATGACAGGCATTCTATTTTTACCCTCCTTTTGATGTTCACTGGGCAAAGCGGCACACTCCCAGCATGCTACGCGAGCGGCCAAAAACGCAAAAAAAAAAAACATCCCCATCCTCCTCTCGTAATAATCTGCCGCCTGGTTGCCAGTGCGCAAAAAAGACAGCCATAAAACGCCTCTCCTCGTTCAGGTGCATTTTCCCCGCAAGAGGTCACTTGACGACGCATTCGATGTTCCGACTGTCAAATGCTTTCCGAGTGGATGAATAAACCCTGGAAATAGGCCTCGCGATTTTTGATCAAAATCCATGTACATTTTTTAAGCAGAAATTCACAGATTGGGAAATTTGGCAGTTTTTTGTCCCCTTTTTTAGCCGGTGGAGGAAAAAAATGGACTCCAAAATGGACGCTAGTTAAAGCTCACCTGACAGCCCGCCGACGTCCATCTTCTTCAGGTTTTTGGCCTCCAGGACCACCACGGTTAGCTTACCGGCAGTCGGCACGTAACGTAATGAGAAGCAAATGTCGCCCAGTTTTTCTTGCTGTGACAGAAAAACAAAAAAAAATTCACTAAACGATTGGTGACATTTTATGTTGTAATCTGTAAACAAAGGTCAGGAAACACATCGTAAAATTCATGACGTCGACGATAATAAACTCTCTCTCATGAATATAATTGTGAGAGCTGGTTCCAACAATAAAGGGACCAAAAGACCCGGGACCAAACGTCCGAGCACCCTAACGTCCGAGCCCCCTAACGGTGACGTAGCAGAGCAGAAGTATATTCGAGATAAAGCAAACCCTGAAAACATAGGAATTGGCGCTCATTCGACCACATTTAATTTCCCCCGCCAGAAGACATCTAACGAGCTAAAGCTCGGCTCCGTTAAATGCCGTCGTTAGCTACGTGCTAATTGAAAGAAATGGCTTCTATTACAAAACATTTCATTAGGAAGTCGTGTCGGAGGGATGGATGACTGCTGATAAAAGCGGCTTAAAACAAAAGTGACAATCCCAGTTAAATCTGCATAGCCGGCCGGGATTGGTCGCCAGCCAATCGTACGCAGAGACCGACAAACCCGGCGCCACGCAATTGCGTAAAACGAGGTGCCGGCCTTTGCGTAAAAAGCACGACGGCCCGGTCGCCGCCCTCTGTCGCAATTAACCTTTTAAACGCATCGGCGGGGCCGAGACGCAGGTTGCCGTAGCAACGGGCGAGGCTGCGCCATGACATTTAGCGTGAAAATTGAATCTCCTCAACTGTTGCCGGCTATTAATTGAAGGGGAAGCCGGGACGTTTAGTACTCACCTCCTCCTTCTCGGCGCTCTGCAAGTCTCGCCATTCTTCCGTCACGTGGCTGAAGTCCACCTTGTTCATGGCCACCTTAATGTCGCCGATGGCGTCGTGCTTGGAGAAGCGGTCAAAGTCGTACACCGTCATGACCAGCGTCTTCCCGCCCAGTTCCACGTAAGGAACCTGATGGCACAATTAGCCCCCATTATTTAACGGCATCATTTCAATGGCTTAATAAGTCATTTTGCAAGATACATATACATTTGTAGACATATTTCATACAAAATTAGTATACACACTTCTAAGAATTTGGAGCAGGAATGGGAAAGCTATGGCCCGCGGGCCACATATGGGCCCACTAAGCCTTTTAATCCGGTCCGTCGACGTTGTGCATATTTTTTTTCTTTTCCCCAAGATGGCGCCGTCACGCGGAAGCCAGTGGCAGTAGCTCTGCCCACTCTTATGTTTTTTTGTGTTTTACAGCATGTTTTACATGAAAAAATAGATAAAAAAATCACTTTACCTTAAAGGTGAATTGCTCATTGAAGGTGGGATTAAGGGTCTTGCGGTGGACTTTGGTTTCAAACTTCTTCTTCTTGTCGGGCAGCAGATAAACTTTGACATACGGGTCGGAGGTGCCGCCCATGTCCATGGCGGGAAGTTCGGCCGCCTGGATGATCCCCACCATAAGCTGATGAGGGAAAAGACATTTTGTCAAGTTTGGATGCTGTTGAAAACACCTTCTATTGCAGGGGTAGGGAACATATGGCTCGGGAGCCACATGTGGCTCTTAGCTAAAATATGGAAACCAGTGGTGAGAGTCCCGAACGCACCAATAGGAACGTAACGTCATACTGTGTCATTGATTTCATTGATACACATTGAACTCATTGATATTCATTGATTAGCAACAGCATACATAACATTGTGATCAAAATAATTCAAAGACTTTTTGTACTTTAAAAGTGATCAAATGACTGCAAAATGTCATGTATTTTGACTTTTAAATTGGGAGTATGGCTCGTAAGGAATAACATTTGAAAATAGGAATTGTTTACGACTCTCTCTCTTTCAAAAAGGTTCCTGACCCTTGTTCTATTGTATGCATCAAATCCATATTTTAGTTTTTTTATGGACTTCTCACCAACGTCAATAGACCGCGATGACGGAATAGTTTAAAAAAAAAGCGAAAAAGCGTAACATTGACGCGCACTGCTTGTAATCACACCTGTCAGACGTGGCCCTGTTTGCACATCTGCTGCCGTGTGTGTGTGTGTGTGTGTTTGTGTGTGTTGCTCTTCAGTCACGCTTCAGTTTGATTAGGCTAACAGTACCAGGAGGCTGGACCGTGACCAATCCCCCCCTTGCCGTGCCCATCGCTGTCTGATAAACTCCCTGAAAACAAGTTGAGCGGAACTCTTCTGCACATTCGCAGTTGAGAAAGTTAACTACAAGGCACCGTGAACGGTTTTCAAATGAAGTATTCAGTCATTTAAAACGGATTGGATGTCTATCGCCGTCCACTGTGTGACCGGTCGCCGGTCAAATGGTGACAGAGAGTGTACTGTTGAAACCAGCTCTCAAAATTATAGTCATGAGAGATATTTTAATATCTAAGTACTGTTGAAATTAGCTCTCAAAGTTATATTCATGAGAGTTTAATATAGTACATAGATATTAAACAGTACTTAGATATTAGACAGTACTAAGATATTGAACTCTCTCTCTCATGAATCAACAGTAGATATTTAGATATTAAACTCCATCATGAATATAATTTTGAGAGCTAATTTCAACAGTACATAGATATTAAACAGTACTTAGATATTAGACAGTACTAAGATATTAGACAGTACTTAGATATTAGACAGTACTTAACTATTAGACAGTTCTTAGATATTAAGCAGTACTTAGATATTAAACAGTACTTGGATATTAAACAGTACATAGATATGAAATAATACTTAGATATGAAATAGTACTTAGATATTAAAAGTACCTAGATATTAAAAGTACTTAGATATTAAACAGTACTTAGATATTAAACAGTACTAAGATATTAGACAGTACTTAGATATTAAGCAGTACTTAGATATTAAGCAGTACTTAGATATTAAGCAGTACTTAGATATTAAACAGTACTTAGATATATCAGTCTTCATTAGCTAATACTCATTTCCCCTGAAATTCTAGTCATGAAAGTAATAAGTCTAGCATCTCTAGGTGTAGTTCATGTGGAAAATGTCATTTTCAAGCGCTTCTTTGTGCTCCATTTGCCTTGTTTGCACGACCTTTCATCTCATTAGTCCCCCCCCCAATCCGGCAGGCGGCATTATTTGGGGCGAATGACAAGAAGAGAAATGGGAAGTTTATGGAGTCGCCTCCGGATAGACGCCAGGAGCTCAGAAAGCAATCGCCCGAGTCCGTCGGGCCTTCGACGAAATTGCCTGAGGATTAGATGGGGGAGACGTGGGGGGGCCTCTGCCTTGAAAGCTGAAAGCCAGCACCATAAAAAACTGCCTCCTTGCCGGCCATTGTCGCCGAGTTGGGCTTTAGACCGCTTTAGCTACACGGCGCCGGGCTTATTAGAGACACAATTGCGGAGCGTTATTATAGATGATGTGGAGAAAATGTTCTGTAATTTGTCATTTTGAAAGTAATCCTTGACGGAGCACTAATGGCGTGTGTTCCTTTGACTTTTACAACTGTCGTTAAGCAATTGGCTTCTACTATTTTTTTTCTTTACTTGAGTGCCGACAAAGGCCGTTCATGAAACGTAATGAATAGGCAAATTAACTGAACTGAACACAGGTGGATTTCAAAAGGTTTTCTAGTGTGAAAAGAGCAAGAAAGATGGATTGGAGCGTGACCGGATGTTTGGTCGCCGGTCAAATGGTGACAGAGAGTTTACTGTTGAAACCAGCTCTCAAAATTAGATTCATGAGAGAGTTTAAACTTAGAAACTAAACAGTACTTAGATAGTAAGCAGTACAGATATTAAACAGTACTTGGATAGTAAACAGTACTTGGATATTAAACAGTACTTAGATAGTAAGCAGTACTTAGATAGTAAACAGTACAGATATTAAACAGTACTTGGATAGTAAACAGTACTTAGATATTAAACACTACTTAGATATTAAACAGTACTTAGATATTAAACAGTACTTGGGTATTAAACAGTACTTGGATATTAAACAGTACTTGGATATTAAACAGTACTTAGATAGTAAACAGTACTTAGATATTAAACAGTACTTGTATGTTAAACAGTACTTAGATATTAAACATTACTTAGATATTAAACAGTACTTCGATATTAAACAGTACTTCGATATTAGACAGTACTTAGATATTAAACTCTCTCTCTCTTAGGTATTAAACTGTCTGTCATGAATATAATTTTGAGAGCTGGTTTCACCAAAAGACCGGCGACCAAATGTCCGAGCACATTCTTGGTCTGACTGACAAACTAGTGGTTTTCCAGATAGAAACATTGGCAAGAAAACACCATCTTTTTCCACCAGGGTAAATGGAGTTGTCCATCATTCCAAAGCGACTGTACACAAGAGCCAATGTACTGTATGAAAGTGACATTGCTTGTTGACCAAGCGCCCGTCTCTCGACGCCGCCTGACCCTTCAGGGATTAAGGTTTAGATTGAAGATTAGCCAGAGATGGATTTGGATTGCCTCACAGACAACAGACTGGAATTTTTATAGACTAGCGTGCATCCCTCCTCCTTCTTTGCCACTCTTCTAACTTTTCTTTGGATAGCAACTATCCGCCATCTTTGGCTAATTGCATCGGCGTCAGCTGCATTCCCACTGAGGGAGCGGCTGAGTCCCATCGGGAAGGGACGTCGCGTTCGCTGGGACAATTTCTCGGCTGTCACACGACATCTGGACAGCTGATGCCGGTCTTGCATCATTTACTTTTTATAAACTCAGCCATCGGAACCGAATACAGCAGAAGGAGATCGGTTATGTTTTACAATCGGGCGGAAACAAAGCAAAATAACAGGCGGACCGGAACGTGGCAACGTCGCTGGGGATTTCCGACAACCGCCAACATCACTTCATTTCGCAATAAGGGAAAAAAATGCTTGACGATGTTTTTGGCGGAAATCCTAAAAAAAGCTTTTGATATTATAAAACTGGCAATTTTTTTACAGGACGATATAAATATAATTTTTCTTTTTTTGATACATTTTTTAAATCTAAATAACAATTTAACATCATTTTATCTATTAATGAGTTATTTTTAAATGAATATATGTTACGTAAAACAACATTATATGAACTATATTTATATCCAGCCCGCCGACATTTTCCAAATCATGTTTTATTTTTATTCTTTATTTTTCCCAAGATTTAATATTTCTTAATACATTCATTTTTACTTTACTTTGTACTTTATACTTTTTACTTGACTTTGGACTTTATACTTTTTACTTTACTTTGTACCTTTCACTTTAATGATGAGTAATGAGTATACTAATACTTTAGTCCTTTTTTCTGTTTATCTTTCATATGTACTGTTAACGGATGCCCTTTTTTACATGTATCCTATCTTGTGCTGAACCGGCCCATCAGCCTCACATTTAAAATGGTGTAATATGATTGGTTGCCTATCTCCTCGTGTTCTGCTATTGTGAGGGTAATTGGTACAACAACAAAAAAATCAATGACTTAAAAAAAAGTGTTCTCACCGTGTTTTCCGTGAAATTGTAATCCAGCGAGTACTGTAATTTGCCTAGTTTCTGCTCCTCTTTGGGCTCCGCCTCTTTCTCCGTTTCCGTCAAGCCCGTCTCGGCGTCCTCCTCCTCGTCCTGCAAGGCCTGGAGGACACACCCAGAAAAAAGTCAGTGGCGCCTGAGTACTACCCGGACGCCATTTCTCCCCCCTCTCCGGCGGCTCGGAGGAACCACCACTGACTGCCGGAGGCTGCCGCTCGTTTTTTTTTATGACGTCGAAAAGGGAGGAGGAAGCGAGCAGTAAAAAAAAAAAAACAGGGCATTTAACACGGGTTCATGCTCCGAGATGCACTAAAACCTCGCTCCCTTGACGGTGCGTCTGGAGGAAAGATCACAGGATGGCAACCGGAGATGATAATGAGGGCGAGCGAGCGAGCCATGGGCAGGCATTGAGAAGAAAAAGAAAGAACACAAAAGATGGAGGACAGAAAGAGAAGAAGAAGAAGAGAATCTTCTGGAAAGAGATCAAAGTTGCCTTGGTGTCAGTTCAAGTCAGATCAACCCTTTATAGCCAAGTAGCCTGGGCGGGGGCGGGGGCAAGGGGGGGTGCTGGGTTAGCATGAGTTGGTGCTGATGATGATGATGATGATGGTGGTGAAGGAAATTGACTACGACATGCGATTGAAGAGGCTCAAAGGTCATTCAGTCAGCATCAAAAGTTACCGTCCAAGAGGTTTCTCTTTTTTTTTTGGCATGCACAGCATTCTCTGTGAAAAGCTACCGTTTCAAACAACCCCCCCAACCCAAAAAAAATATGTCACCCTCAAACATCCATTGGATGAGCAGAGGTCCTCAATTGCTCATTTCGCAACTAGATTAGCCCATTTTTATTCTATTTTATTCATCTTTTTTATAGCAAAAGTCAACCATGAGCGTTGGTGAGCGGTGACAGGTTTTTAAAAGAAACATGTGTATTTTTTTTTTAACTATTTTTGCAATCAAAATGATCAAGTAATTGATCGAGTTAAAAAAGTTCCCGACCCCTGCTATAAATCATTAAAAAGTAGACCAAAATATTGAACATTTCTTCCACTTACATACATTGCTAAATGACAAACTATGTCTAGTTATTCTTTAACTTTAACCCTACTGCATTGCATTTTCCAATCTTTTAATCCCAATGTTCTCCAAGTTTTTCCAATAGAGGACCCCTGCCCCAAAGATTGGTCGCCATCCACCTCCCCTTCCGCAAGCTCCTCCTCTCTTATGCCAATGCGTGATCAAGCGTCATGCTAGCAAAGTCAACCGTTTTCATCAACCCGCCAGTCCTTTCCAGTGAAAGCCAAAGGGCCGAGCAACGCCGATTGGTCTCAGACGGACTTCCAAAATCCACTCCAATTGACCACCTGCTTGGGTTTACGTTAAAAAATTCGGAAACCCATCGGTATGGCTCGGTCCCGTCTTATCATACTCGCGGTATATATATATACAAGTATATATGTGCGTATACAACCACTACGCACATATATAAAGGACAGTAGAAATACCGTGTGCATAGTTACATCTATTTGGGCTCAAGGGGGAGTTAGGTTGTCGTCAAGAGGCTATTAAAAAACCATCAAAAACATCAGAGCAGCAGGCTTAAGAAGATCCAACGGGCAATTGGGAAACCTACCGCCAGCGACCATTCCGCACAGTCATCAGACACAACACACAGATAAGGAGGACATAGAAGGAAGAAACACAAATTAAAACAACTACACATAGGAGTCAACCGGAGCAACACCCGGAGAAATGACTTGAGCATTTTTGACGGAGGGATTCCATTTTTTTTTTTGGTCAAAATGGACGAAAAGTCAAGCTCATTTGACCAAATTTGTCTTTAACACGAGTCATTTGGAAATGGTGTTGTCATTTCTCCGAGTGCTTTGCTTCATTACCTCATTAGGTCCTCATTAGACGGAGAAAAAAAACGAAATGAGAAAATAATCACTTGAATCATTTTCAAATCATAATAAAAGAAGTCAGCTATGAAAAAAAATGGTAGCTGTTTTATGAATATGTTATTGGGCCGAGCTTATGTGTTCAGAATTATAGCATTTTGTGCAATATAGATGCAAAGAAAGGAATTATATTTAGGACTATGTAGAAGTTTTTAGGGATTTCAGAAATATTGACAGTTTGTTTTTAGAATAAAAGATGGGGTGGGTTTTAAAATAAAAAGAAAACATGATCAACAGTATGTTTCACTCTTTTAATTCAATATATTTTGACTACATATCAAAACAATATTTGTTGTTTTTTGATTGAAAATGTAAAATTTCTTTTTACATTTTGAATCAAAAAACAACAAATATGTTTTTGAAGAAATGTCGGATTCTGAGCTTTGAATAGTCAGAGGTTTTAATCAAAAAACAACAAATATACTTGAATACTTTATATTTTGACTACATATCAAATATATATCTGTTGTTTATGGAATATGTAGTCAAAAATATATTGAATTAAAAGAATAAAACTTACTGTTAATCATGTTGTTTTACATGTTTGCCAATCTGTGTCAATGAATTTTGAAAAATTATTTCAATCCATAATTATAAATATAATTGAGAACTTGAGCAATTTAGCAACCAACTCGTATCATTTATCTAATTGTAAGGGAATTTTGCGCATTTTTGTTGCTATGATTCTGAATAAGAGCAGCAAAACAAAGGCAAAGTTGTCGCAAGTTTGACGCATGGCGACTGGGAGGCGTTACCTCGGATTTGCCTCCGTCCTTGACGTCCTTCATGTTGATGGCGTTTTTGCCTTTATCCTTGCCCTTCTTCTTGTTCTTCTTCTTGAAGATCCACTTTTTGCAGACGCAGAAGCAGCAGGCCAGCACCAGGACGATGGCCACGAAGGCGATGGACACGATGGCCCACGACGGCACTGCGGAAAGGACAAAGGTCACGTGGGTTACAAAAACGTCATTCGCTAGCGTTTCCGCTTTTAAGCGTGATTTATGCCGCTCGTTAAATGGCGCCCGTGCGTGTTGTTAAGCAGGCATATTGATGCTTTCGCTGTTGAAGGCCAAGCCGCGGGCAAGATGGCAAAGGTCGGCCAACATTCACGCTCACATATTCTTTATCTACCACACAGCGCTTATCTTCTTTTGAATTGGTGACATTTAATTGTACGGAACGGCCTGTATTAGGGTGCTTGGACTTTTGGTCACCAGCCTTTTGGTCGCCGGTTAAATGGTGACAGAGAGTTTACTGTTAAAAACAGCTCCCAAAACTATATTTATGAGAGAGTTTAATATCTAAGAGAGATAGTTTAATATCCAAGTACAGTTGAATATTGAAGTACAGTTTAATATCTAAGTACAGTTTAATGTCTAAGTACAGTTTAATATCAAAGTAAAGTATAATATCTAAGTGCAGTTTAATATCTAAGTACAGTTTAATATCTAAGTACAGTTTAATATCTAAGTACAGTTTAATATCTAAGTACTACAGTTTAATATCTAAGTACTACAGTTTAATATCTAAGTACAGTTGAATATCGAAGTACAGTTTAATATCGAATTACAGTTTAATATCTAAGTACTGTTTCATTTCTAAGTACTGTTTCATATCTAAGTACAATTTACTATCTAAGTACAGTATAACATCTAAGTAAAGTTTAATATACAAGTACAGTTCAATATCTAAGTACAGTATAATATCTAAGTCCTGTTTAATATCTAAGTCCTGTTTAATATCTAAGTACTGTTTAATATCTAAGTACAGTATAATATCTAAGTACTGTTGAAAACTGTAGATATTCAGATATTAAACTCTCTCTTATGAATATAATTTTGAGAGCTGGTATCAACAATACTTAGATATGAAACAGTACTTAGATATTAAGATAAGATGAGTCAAAAAGAGCAAAAAACAAAAATAAAAATAAATCGTACTTGAGTATTAGTCATAGTACTATGGAAAAACATGTGAATTATAGTTTGGAAAATCACTGCCCAAAAAGTACACCTTGAATGGTTTATTGACTGCAAAGTTGACAGCTGAAGTACATAAGAAGTGTATTTTTTCTGGGAGTTCTCTTTTTTGTTGTTTTTTTTTTTTTTGCCGAGATGAGTAGTGGCTACTGTGCAAAGATCAATGGCCTTTTTGACAAAAATCAATAGCTTCTTTCTCCCAGAGAAAAACTAACGTCTACTAACCCTGAAAAGGACTCGGCATCACAACAAAAACATCTTTTTATTTTGCTACGAATCATAGCTCCCTTTTAAACCCGACTCTGCAATTTCAGCTGGCGATATCGTCCTTCGCCACGGCCAATGAGATGCACTTGGGTGTTCCTTAATTAAAAGCAGCAATCAAAGATATGCCTAATTAACGACATTGTGTGAGTGTCATCTCTCCGGAGAAAAATAGCACGTGAGAGCTGCGGGATTAAAAGACGGCATCAGTGCGAGCTCTTCAAATTCTTATCAACGCAACCAGCGACGTGAAGGAGAAATGTCGGATTCGGAGCTTTGAAGAGTCCGAGATTTGAATTCAGACATGGGAAAACTACGGCCCGAGGGACACTTCCAGAGCGCTAGGCCTTTTAATCCGGACTGCCGACGTTGTCCAAATATATCTTTGCTGTTTTACAGCCCCTCTATCTTTTTTTTTAAATGACATTTTATTATTTCTCAATACATTCTCTTTACTTTACTTTGTACTTTATACTTTACTTTGTACCCTATACTTTTTACATTACTTTTTACTTTACTTTGCACTTTATACTTTACTTTGTACTTTATACGTTTTACTTTACTTTATACTTTATACCTTTTACTCTAGTTTGTACTTTATACTTTTTACTCTACTTTGTACTTTATACTTGTTCCTCTACTTTATAATTTATACTTTTTACTCTACTTTCTACTTTTTACTTTATTTTGTATTTATACTTTTTTCTTTACTTTGTACTTTATACTTTTTACTCTACTTTTTACTTTATACTTTTTACTTTACTTCGTACTTTATACTTTTTACTTGACTTTGTGCTTGACTTTGTACTTGACTTTGTACTTTATACTTTTTACTTTACTTTGTACTTTATACTGTTTACTCTACTTTGTACTTTTTTACTTTAATTCGTACTTTATATTTTTATTTTAATGATGAATGATGAGTATGTTAATACTTTTTTTCTGTTTCTGTTTCATATGTACCGTTAACGGAGGCACTTTTTTATAAGTATCCTATCTTGTGCTGACCCCGGTCCAAATGTCACATTTTTTAAAGTCAATGTGGCCCCCCGGGCCCAAAAGTTTGCCCACCCCTGAGCTAGCTACTATTTGCCTGGCTGCGTCTATAAAAACGATGCGCCGAATAGTTGTGAAAATACGGTAAATGTAATACATCCCATAAAAACACAGCGAGAAGTATAGAGATGCGGACATATTGCCGTTTCACATCATTAAATTCTCATTTCACCTTTGCAGTTTAGTCTGGTTACGCCTTGAATGAAACGTGGAGCGTGACGCGCACCCTTCAAAATAAAATAAAGATACGGCAAATAATGTAGCTCAAAGGAGGAAATTTGCATGGCGTTTCTCCGTGGAATTGCATTGTTCTGCCGTGAATGCTATCAGACGGCGGCGTGATTACCAGGGACATATTCTATTATTAGCGCTTTTTAGCACTGGGCGTGTTATTACTTCCTGGGGAAAAAAAGGCTATTGTAAGCCTTTTGTAGGGGATTGCGTTATGGAAAAAAAATGGCAAAATTCATGCAAATGAGTCTAAGCAGATACTGCCATTTTGCCTGAAATCTCATTCTATGAAAGGAACTTTAAAGTATGCCATTTTTAATTAGGGCTGACGTAAATCATTGTCATTTATTGCAATGAATTCAGTTAATTTTATTTAATGTCATATTGCAATTTACGTTTGGTTGCCGGACGTTTAGTCGCCGGACGTTTGGTCGCCGGTCAAATGTACTTAGTTATTAAACAGTACTTAGATATTAAACATTACTTGAAAATTAGACAGTACTTAGATATTAACCTCTCACTCTTAGATATTAAACTCTCTCTCATGAATATAATTTTGAATACCAAAAACTGAATTATATAATCAATGAGTTGTGGATGAATGATGCTAAATAGAGTCCTATTTATCATGCTTTAAAAATGTGTCCATTTTCTACACAATGACCTCAGCAGCAGCGTGCAGCGGTGATGTCAACGGCAATTGGATTTTTAGTAAGCAGGCCGAAAATGTCTCCCGCCGGCCCTTTTAAAGGTCTGCTCGCATTTGCGGAAAATAGGAGCACTAGTCATCTGCAGGAGGGGGAGCTTCTCTCCCTGCCGACAGAATGAGTCGCTGGCTCGTGAGCCGCCGCTCGTTACTAAATTTAGCGCTACCCCGAAAACCCCCCACCTCCCTCCCGATGACACGCGTGTATTTCGCTTGTATTCTACGTGCAGGTGCCGACAAAACAAGAGCATCAAACAATCATTTTCAGTGCACATTACCACTGTACCAGTAACAAATTTGAGTCAATGTAGTAACAATATGTAGTAACAATAAACTGCACTTTCCAAGGGAATAAATCACCTAATCTGTTTTAAAAATAACCGTAATGAATAAAAAATGATAGCGTATCATGTGTCAGTTTTGTTCCCCGCGAATTAGAGCCTATCAAAAACGTTGATATGATTCAAAATGAATGTCATCAAAGTGGGCAGGTTAGCTAATTTCAATGCAAATGACTCCAATTTTTCATAATGGAGGTCATTTGAAAGTTATCTTAGTGTAGAATCGGAAATATGGATCTGCACACATCTGCATTTGCAGTGATCGGACGTTTGGTCGCCGGTCTTTTGGTGACAGAGAGTTTACTGTTGAAACTAGCTCTAAAAATTATTATTATGAGCAAAGTTTAATATCTAAAAGAGAGAGTTTCATATCGAAGTACTGTGGAAAACAGTAGATATTTAGATATTAAACTCTCTCTCATGAATATAATTTTGAGAGCTGGTTTCAACAGTACTTAGATATTAAACAGTACTTAGATATTAAACTCTCTCTCGGTCCAGCACAAGATAGGATACATATAAAAAAGTGCATCCGTTAACTGTACATATGAAAGATAAACAGAAAAAAGGACTCAAGTATTAACTTACTCATCACTCATCATTAAAGTAAAAAGTATAAAGTACAAAGTAAAAAGGAATGTATTAAGAAGTATTCAAATGGAATTGAACTCACGTGGAATCTTGTTAAGCTCGTTCATGAATTTGTTCTTGAGCTTGGAGAAGGCCTCGTCTTTGGGTCCGGCGCCGGGACCTCCCGCCACGCCCGTGGTGTTGGAAGAGGCCGAAGAGGAGGAGGAGGCGGCGGTGGGCGCGGGGGGCGCCGCCAGCGCTTCCCTCCGACTCTCGTTCATCTCGCCGAGCCTAGCACAGTCAAAACAACAACAACAAAGACGTCAGGTTTCTTTCTTGGGACAGATGTGGCGGGTATCGCCCGGATAAACCTGCACAAACATCCGTTGAGGCACGTGCGGTCAAAACAAAGCTGCTCGTCGTTTGCCCGAGCGGGACAGATTATTTACGAAGCCGGTAATAAATGTCGGCGGCGTGTTCCGACTTAATGAAAAGAAATGAGGCTGGAAGGACGCCGCGCTTTGAAATGGATGGATTTCTTGGCCTTGGTAAACAATGGCTGAATAAATCTCATGTCAAGATAGTCAACAAGTGGATTTGGATTTATGTCAAGTGGACACAGCATCATTGCAAAAAAGCCACAATTCACAAATCTCAGCCTTTAAATT
This sequence comes from Stigmatopora nigra, assembly GCF_051989575.1. Classification (NCBI taxonomy): domain Eukaryota; kingdom Metazoa; phylum Chordata; class Actinopteri; order Syngnathiformes; family Syngnathidae; genus Stigmatopora; species Stigmatopora nigra. The sequence continues at coordinate 930,552 of NC_135530.1, forward strand.
GCCACCTGAAAAACTCCTCCGAAAAGTACCGCCGTCATGGGGTGCTCGGACGTTTGGTCGCCGGTCTTTTGGTCGCCAGAGAGTTTACTGTTGAAGCCAGCTCTCAAAATTATATTCATGAAAGAGAGAGAGTTTAATATCTAAGTACTGTTTAATATCGAGGTACTATTTAATATCTAGGTACTGTTTAATATCCAAGTACTGTTAAATATCCAAGTACTGTTTAATATCCAAGTACTGTTAAATATCCAAGTACTGTTTAACATTCAAGTACTGTTTAATATCGAAGTACTGTTGAAACCAGCTCTCAAAATTATATTCATGAGACTTTAATGTCTAAATATCTACTGTTTTCAACAGTACTTAGATATTGAACTCTCTCACTTTTGCCATCTAAAGTAACGTATGTGTATCAATGTGCAAAATATCCGATAAATTTAAATGATAAAAGGAATGAGCAAAAATAATCAATTGTAAGCTTTCACCCCAATTAAAAAGCATCCAGATGGCCATGGGGTCCCCAAATGCAGCACCCGCATCAGAACCAACAATTTTCTCTTAACGTCTCTTGCCTGTATCTGGGCTGTATCTGGGTCACCTCCCGGGCCGTTTACCTCGCTCTGACACATTTGCTCCATCATCCTCAACCCCCCACCCAAGCCAAGCCAAGCCACACTCTACTATGGAGATAAGAACCACAAAAAAGAGCCTGACGGCGCACAGGAAGCGGCGACGTTGATGACATCCGCCTTGTTCATTTTCAATGAGCTAATCATGCGCTAAATCAGCCATTAAAAGCTTCTTCTTTTTTTTAAACAGAGCCAACTGATCAATATGTTTTATAATTAATCAGATAACAACCCACTGTATTGTTTTATAATGACATTAAAGTATAATTACGTGCATTGTGATCATAAGCAAAAGTAGAACAAGAAAAAAAACTACGTTTACAATCAAAACGCTTGCAATTCATATCAATCTGCAAAGTATAAATAGCCAAGACTCCATTTAATTGGGCGGGATCAATAAGATGAATGGCTAAAGCGCACACAGACCACAGACGTTTACGTTTTAGCCGAATGTACGACATGCTCCGCTTCCCCAAGCTGCCGATAAAAGAAAAATCGTGCTAATAAAGTTTGATTGCCTCCTAGCGCGCCGCCGAGACGCCACAGATGATCACTTGGACATCGCTCGCAGGTTTGATTACGCTCCCTGGCTCCGGAATCGGGTCCCTTTCGCAGATCCAATAACAATCGGCGCCGGGACACTTGTTGGCGCTCCGGCGGGAACGGCAACAGTTTAATTACGCCGATGCCGAGTGGAGAGAGGTCGGGATGTTTGGCGGGATGTGTGAGCCAGCTTATTTGGCTCACTTTTGTACATCTAAGGGCTGGGTGCCGGATTTGTCGGACTATAAAGTCAGATCCGAGTATAGTATAGTACTATCCAAAGAATGCACATTGAATAGGAAAAAATATCCCACTGGAAGTCCAACTGAAGTATAGGTAGCATTTTGGGGGGTATGTTACATTGATAGTAAAATAGGGAAGAACAGACAAAATCGGATGAATGGGTTTTGGAATGGGATTTTGAATGGGATTTGGAATAGTACTTAGAATAGTACATAGAATAGTACTTTGACTAATATTTTGACGAGTATTTTGACGAGTATTTTGACGAGTATTTTGACGAGTATTTTGACGAGTATATTGACGAGTATTTTGACGAGTATTTTGACGAGTATTTAGAATAGTATTTTAAATAGTATTTTGAATGGGATCTTGAATAGTATTTTGAATAGAATTTTGACTAGTATTTTGACTAGTATTTTGAATGGTATTTTGAATAGTATTTTGAATAGTATTTTGAATAGTATTTTGAATAGTATTTTGAATAGTATTTTGAATAAGATCTTGAATAGTATTTTGAATGTACTTAGATATTAAAGAGTACTTAGATATTAAACTCCCTCTCTTAGATATTAAACTGTCTCTCATGAATATAATTTTAAGAGCTGGCTGTAAAAAGACTGGCGACCAAACGTCCGAACACCGAGGTTCCTAAACGTCCAATTCATTTTGCTGAACATCCTTGGGTCAAAATACATTGGTTATCTAAGTGCCCTCAATAAGTCAAAAATGGACTAAGACGCTAATAGCGTACTTGGCTTGAGGCTAGCCTGGTGACTTTTCACTTTCATTGTTCCAACAACAACACAACTGGATAAATCCGTGTTCCATCTCCACTACACGAACGGCATTAGATTTCACAGCGTGTTGGATTGCCGGCGTTCCACGCCAACGAGCGGCACGTCGCTCTCCAAGAAAACGAGTCAATCCACCGCCACCTCCGAGCCAATCATAGCAAATAATGTACACGTAGGAGCCAAATGTCAATGACTGCAAAGGGCCCCGCGGCGGGTGCCGGAAACTCCGGTTAGTAAAGCGGCGCGTTTAATTCGCGGCTGTCGCTCAGCGGCGGGAGGCCGCCCTACCACGGACAACGCGTCACGCGTCTTAGGAAGTACAACAAAAAAAGCGCCGGGTGACTTGGCGGGCTGCGGCGGCAGATAAGAGAAGGGAAGTGGCTTCCTTGGCCTTGTCCGCCGTGCCCTCTTTACTCACCTAGAGCCAATCTTTGAGGGTAATGGAAGAGGGAAAAAAGTTATTAACCCCGCTTTTCTGTCAGGCGGTGACAGCTCCATTTAGGCGGCGGCTCAAAGATTTCCCCGCATTTTCAATTACGCTTTCCAAAAGCGCCGCAAAGCTAAGTAGAAAGAAGAAAGGAGCGGGGGTGAGGTGGCTAGTCCAAGGGGAGACTGGTCGCTTCAACTAAGAGATGGGGCAATCACTGGGATGTGTGTTTTTTACTATCTCTAAAAGGCGTGACCGGACGATTGGTCGCCAGTCTTTTGGTCCGCGGTCAAATGGTGACAGAGAGGTTACAGTTGAAACCAGCTCTCAAAATTATATTCATGAGAGAGAGTTTAATATCTAAGAGAGAGAGAGTTTAATATCTAAGTACTGTTTTATATCAAAGTACTGTCGAAAACAGTAAATATTTAGATATTAAACTCTCTCATGGATATAATTTTGAGAGCTGGTTTCAACAGTACTTCGATATGAAACAGTACTTAGATATGAAACAGTACTTAGATATTAAACAATACTTAGATATGAATCTACTTAATTATGAAACATTACTTAAATAGGAAACAGTACTTAGATATGAAACAGTACTTAGATATTAAACAATACTTAGATATGAATCAGTACTTAATTTTGAAACATTACTTAGATAGGAAACAGTACTTAGATATGAAACAGTACTTAGATATTAAACAGTACTTAGATATAAAAGAGTACTTAGATATTAAGCAGTAATTAGGTATTAAACAGTACTTAGATAAGAAATAGTACTTAGATATGAAACAGTACTTAGATATGAAACAGTACTTCGATGTGGAACAGTACTTAGATCTTAAACAGTACTTAGATCTTAAACAGTACTTAGATATTAAACAGGACCCGTTTACCACCCCGTTATCTCTATAGGTCGCCCGTGTAGTCGCCGGATTCAATACGACAGCTCGGTGGAGTCCGTAAGAAAAAAAGGGGTAATTTTCTCAAGTCTGGCCTGCTTTTCCGTCCGAGCATAAAAGAAAGCGATGACTTTGAAATGACTTTTAGGGCGAGGAGGAGAAGCGGCACACGAGAGAGGGCTTCCGTCGCAATGCGTTGTTTACACAGCACCCCGTCGCGGCGCCATCATCTAATCACAGCATTATTTGCTCAAGGTGTTTTGTCATCCCGTCGGTCTCTCTATGACGCCGTCATCAGATTAGGAAGCCCGGCGATATGTTTGCGCTGCACTTTCAATTGACTTTGGAATTATTAGTATTATTTTATTTATTTTTTACCAATCAGTTTTTGTGCCAGTCGAATCTGGCAAGATGGGAGGTTTTGTGCCTGGCGGGTAAGGCTTGTTGTGTAGTAGGGACTACTTTATTTTCATTTGTGGTTTGGTTCCTGGAGGCCATGTTTGAAAAATACGATTTGTGGAAGAAGCCCCAGTACTGCGCCTCCGTGGAGAGGAACCCCGCCCGAGGCAACAGGTTCCGACGTGATTATCATGGAAGCCGGCCGGCAGCGCTGGCTTGGGGCCGTTAGCTGATTGCATTATTAAGCTAAATGAGCTCTACCAGGACTTGTTTTTTAGGAGTCAAGTGCACTTCTTATTAAGTCGTGATGAACTAATGGATGGCCATTGACAGCAATGGATGACCAATACATTATTTCATTTGTGATCGCTTTTATTGTTGCTAGTTTGCCGTGATCGGACATTTGGTCGCTGGTCTTTTGGTCCCGTTTGGTTGCCGATCCTTTAGTCACCAGTCAAATGTACTTAGATATTAAACAGTAATTAGATATTAAACAGTACTTAGATATTAAATTGTACTTTGATATTAAACTGTACTTAGATATTAAACAGTACTTAGATATTAAATTGTACTTAGATATTAAACTGTACTTAGATATTAAACTGTACTTAGATATCAAATTGTACTTAGATATTAAACTGTACTGAGATATTAAACAGTACTTCAATTTTAAACAGTACTTCGATATTAAACAGGACTTAGATATTAAACAGTACTTCGATATTAAACTGTACTTTGATATTAAACAGTACTTAGATATTAAACTGTACTTAGTTATCAAACTGTACTTAGATATTAAACTCTCTCTCATGAATATAATTTTGAGAGCTGTTTTCAACAGTAAACTCTGTCACCATTTGACCGGCGACCAAAAAGACCAATGACCAAAACACCGGCCACCAAACGTCCGGTCACGATGACTAATAAACGCTTACGGCTTTTTTTGTCTTGTTTTATGGGCGAAATGAGTGCCAACCGTGAAAGCATCCAATTTGGAATATTGTTTTTACTCAGTGAGTTTTTGGCTGCAAAGGGTTCATCAGTTTGAACAAAACTCAATCCGAACGGACAAGACGACAAGTGGCCGGCGGAGCGTGAACGGCAAATCTGACAGGTGAGAGAACACAACAGGGGAAAATCAGCCCTCCAAAAGCCGGAATCTTTTTGTCCAAAATTCACCAGTTGTAGTAACCAGACCGTTCTGGGCAAATACTCGCAAATACCCAGTGAACCGCGTGGCCCGGGGAGTCGAGCCGGGCATACAAACATTCCATTATCATCCGTAATACGGAGTCGGCTCAGCCCGACTCTTATTTTGTCACAAAAGACGAGAAGCGGGGCCGCGTTTTCACCTGAAATTGGACTATTAGGCCAGTCGGATGAGCAGTTCTGGACCTCAATGTTCCCTAGCCTGGGAGGAAGCGACCTTCGGGTAACCATTCACTGATTGTACCCTAATGATCATAATCAAAAGCTTTTACACAGAAACGCGGATTTTGAGGTCTTCTTAACCGGCAAACAGGAACTCAAGTGATTTAACCCAATTGGAAACCCGGGAAAGTACGTCCGCCGCAAACTTAGCGATTATCAAGACGGATCACCACCAAAAGCTTCTCATTACGGTGAAAGTAAAAAAATGACAAGCTTTCTGCAAAGCGAGTGTACAAGAGAGTGCTGATTTTGCGCCCAACGCCGAGGGTACGCAATCAGTCGCCATTGTGTTTGGAGTGGGAGCCTCTCAAGCGCCACCATTAGGCCAATTAGCACACCACGTCACGGAGTGCGGCGGGATATTTGCTTTGCTAATACCTGGTATGCCCGCGGCGGAGGTCAGCCGAGAGGACCCAGTCGGATGCGTAAACAAAATTAATCAGCATTTACTGGTTGGGACAGAGCGTCTGCAGGAAGACTGAGATAAAGACATGATTTATGGGAGACGTTAATTGCCACAGGCGCATCCCATTACAGTGCTTAGATGGCTTATCAATTCTTGAAAACCAATCCCAATCTTGTGCCAGAGCACATACAGAATACGGAGAAAACCTCCTGGAATATTGTGTTTAGCACTGTGGAAAAAGGCCTAGAAAATAAAACAAATGTTAGCTCATCTAAAAAGGTGGCCATTTTACGACAGACTGGTTATATTGTAACTAAAATACACACTTCACTGGCTGAATTCATGATTCAAAAGCTGTTAACTTGGAAAAAAACTGAATAAATGCTAAATGACTTCAATTAGGTGCTCGGACGTTTGGTCGCCGGTCAAATGGTGACTTTACGGTTGCTCTCAAAATTATATTCATGAGAGACTGTTTAATATCTAAGAGAGGGAGTTTAATATCTGAGTACTGTCTATTATCTAAGTACTGTTTATCATCTAAGTACTGTTTATCATCTAAGTACTGTTTAAAATCTAAGTACTGTTTAATATCCAAATACTGTCTAATATCTAAGTACTGTTTACTATCGAAATACTGTTTAATATTTAAGTACTGTTTACTATAAGTACTGTTTAATATCTAAGTACTGTCTAATATCTAAGTACTGTTTACTATAAGTATTGTTTAATATCTAAGTACTGTTTCATATCTAAGTACTGTTTCATATCTAAGTACAATGGACCGGCGATCAATTGTATTAGTTTGTACTTCACAATTCTCCACTTACTTACTACATGTCATTTTATTTATTGTTAAGCAGAATGTCCAAAAAATGTCAGAGGCCAATTTCACTCCTAAAATAATTCATCAATGGCAAAGTTTTTAGTTGTCACGGCGACGAGTGAGCATTATCACCCAGAATGACACGTCTGGCCGACCGACCGCGACACAAAGAGAAAAGCACCAGCACAGCATGAGGTGCACTTAAAGCTACCGAAGAAGTTGGGCCTTGTAATACTCTCTTTCTCTTTCTCTCTCTCTGCGCCTGGGATAAATGGAGACAAAGTGCCGGTCATTTCTTTCCTAACACCCTTTAATTCGTGAAAATGTCAGCGGCGGGCGTTTTGATCGGAGCTTTTTCAAAGCTCAAAATCACAATCCCAAATGTCCAAATAGCTCTCGTGGGATGTCATGCCACAAAATAATCAACGGCTAATGTTATGTTATGAAAAGCGCCATCGTGAAAACCTACATTGACGATGACAGATGTGCAATCTATTTCAACTGGAATACTTTTAGATACTTTTTGACTTTACTTTGTACTTTATACTTTTTACTTGACTTTGTACTTTTTACTTTAATGTTGAATATGTTAATCCTTTTTTTCTCTTAATGTTTCATATGTACTGTTAACGGATGCACTTTTTTACATGTATCGTATCTTGTGCTTGACCTAGCCCATCTGTCAAATTTTTAAAGTCAATGTGGCCCCCCACCGGGCTCAAAAGTTTACTTAAAATTTTAAATTTAAACGGTGGAGGCCAAATTCTCCGTGGGCTGATTTGAGCCACTATTGTAATTTATCTGGGGTTTCCGACTTGGGTTTCTGGCCATTCCGTTCATTTCTGTCTAATTGGAGAAAGCCCAGTGCCCTCCAGATGTCTGCTGCCTCCTCCCAAATATCTACTAAATTGCTTTTTCATGCAAATGACTGCCTGCCTGCCTGCCTGCCTGCCTGTGTGTGTGTGTGTTTGCCCTACTTTGACCTTGAGCAGTGTGTAAACACTCCAGACTGTTGTGGAAGAGGAAAAAAAATAGATGGAGTGGAAAGAAACAGCCAGCTTCCTCCTGTCACACGTTGACAGTGAAGAGGTTGGCGAAGGCGCGGCACGGCTAACCCATGGATAAAAAAGAAAAAAGTACGAATAAACGATTGGTCTCCATTGACGTCCAAACCCTTGGATGGCGGTCACTATTCCGAGATTAAGAATAGGTTCTTGGCAGAAGATAAAGAAGATCTATCGAAGAGTGTTATAATTTAAAGTACTTTTTAAAAAACAAATTATCAATGCCAACCTTCCCAAGTAAAAATGGATTGGACGTTTATCAACACAGTGATGCCAATTTTTCACGAGGGGAGGGGGCTATGTCATCTCATAAAAAAATGCATTCTAGCAGCCAATCAGACAAAGAAAGTTTCCTATTTCGGGTGGAGGGAGAATAAAAATACATTTTTAAAAATCTAGCAGCTGCAGGTTTGCGCGTGCGGCCTCCCCCGAGGCGCTTTTTTCCGACATGATCCTATTTTAAACGCTCCTGTTGGGTAACGTCTCGGCCAGAGGAGATTCGGATCCATACTTGTCACGCTCAGTGGTTCCTTGGATCTCTTTAACGAGTAAAAAAATCATTCATCAAAAGAGGAAAAATACTGCCATTTTGTCGGCTACGGCCACTTCATTAGGGACGGCGAGCGCCGAGGAGCGATTTCACGGCTTCCGCGGGAATCCCATTATCATGCCAGGATCGCCGTCGTCATGGAAACCCAGGACGGCACACGAGGATCTGGCACGTGTTGGGGAAGCTCGGGAAAGAGTGGGAAATTTCGCTTTACAACTTCTTTAGGACACAAATGTGTCATAGTGAGTTATTTTTTAAACGCTATTTGTGCCATTGCCTATGATAGATGTCTAATCACATAATTATAATAAAGATAAATACAACAGAGTGGTGCTCAGACATTTGGTCGCTGGTCTTTTGGTCGCCGTTAGGGTTACGGTTGTCAAATGTACTTAGATATTAAACCCCAACCCTAAACCCCCCAAAACCTGTGCTGACTAGCTTAGATGAGATGTGTGATGGTTTTTGACTCATTTTGAATGGTTGACAACAAATTTAAGCCATTTTTTTGTTTTGTACAGCAAAAAAATGCTATCAGTAGTTTCTGCTGTTATTTGGGAAAATAAGCGTTTGTTTTTTTCAGAGAAAAACATCATATATATAGTTCATTAAAGGATTTTTTTAAAAAGAAATGGCCTAACATGCTGGCTGCCATTGACAAGACCAGCTGTCCAATCCATTTTTAGCAAACATTCTCCCAATCAAAACAGATTGGACGCCAAGCTTTGTCAAATTGAAAGCGACGGCAAATTGCGCTTTGTTTTTGGTCAGGAAATGAAGCTGTTTTCTCTCCAACAAAGCCGACGAGCAATCAGCGCTTGTGATTTCCAGCGGAAAATCATGCGCTAACTGGAGCATTGGCATTTTTTTCCTCACCCAATTTTCCCTCCTTAAGATGACAGTAATTATAAAAGCCTTCTTCTGGCGTACCAAATTTCCCAGAAAGCAATTATCTACTTCACGCACAAAAGAGCTTAAGCCAGCACAATTTAGTTTTGGAGGGTCCGACAGGTTGAGGCATAATTGAATATGTTTGGCGTTTGAAACAAAAGGTTTTTTATTTTCCTACTTTCCACTTTTCTAAGGTATGCCTGACCTCATCTACTCTTTGCTTAAGTCCCATTTTTTTTCTTGCCTTTATCTGATCTGCCCGAGGACGCGCTCCTCGTCGGCGCATCGATCGCGACGTCGATCCTCTTTAGCGAGGCGCGACCGTCGCCGCCGCCGCGGAGCTACGTGTGATGGAGCACGCTAGGCCGCGTCAGCGTATTTTTAATGATTTGCACCCGGCGCTGAAGACGCTGAGTGATTCGGAGCCTGAAAAGGCAGATAATAGTCAGTGTTTTGCTTGGAATTTCTACAAATTGACATTTCTTCCTTGACCGTCACTTTAAAAAACAAGTCATAGTTTTACTACGTTAAAATAAACATTGCAAACCGTTAAAAAATGCTAGTACGGCATGATTAAAGTTGAATCTACCGTATTTTCACGACTATAAGGCGCACCGGATTATAAAGCGCACCCTCAATGAATGACATTTTTCCATATATAAGGTGCACTGGATTATAAGGCGCACTGTATTATAAGGCGCACTATTTTGGAGAAAATGTAAGACTTTTAAGTGCGCCTTATATACGGTAATCTAAATTAATTATTCAAAAGGGCATTTCGTTTAAGATATGAGTCTATGAGACGTTTTAAAAACATGCTCCATTTGTAAATAGTCGCCATTTGTGTATTTCCTGCACTAAGACGCACTTGAAATCCACCATTTTACATGGTAAAAAAGGCGTAAATACACAAAAACTATGATCAAATGTCAGCAAAATAACAATGGAGAAGATTTGTATGCACATTATACACAAACACACACAAGGGGGGAAAGGGGGGGGTTGAAACAGTCCATTAGCGTAGCATATTAAATGAATGTCAAAGTCGCGCTGCCGTAGTAATCCGCTCTTTGCTCTCCCAGGTGCAGCCTGGGTAATTTGTTTCGGCGGAGTAAAACCAGAAGGAGCGCGAGATGGATGGCGTTTGGGGGTTAATGGCGTCAAAGCTACGTAACCCGGGATTTGACGGCGCCAGAAGAACAGTGGAAAAGTGGATGCCCGCTAAAGCGCAATCCCCAATCTTATCAAGCGGAAAATGTCCTTTTCCTCCAAGGGACTTGAGCTACGAGTTTTTGAATTAGGAGTCAGATCAAACTATGTAGATATGAAACAGTACTTAGATATGAAACAGTACTTAGATATTAAACAGTACTTAGATATTAAACAGTACTTTGATATGCGACAGTACTTCGATATGAAACAATAGATAGATATGAAACATTATGTTTTACATGAAAAATTAAAGGGAACATTGACATGCACCTGCTTATGGCTGGTGTGATACTGCATTACATACTATACACAATTATAGTCAGCTATGCGCAAAGATCAACCATTTATGAGCGCCCTACGATAGCAACATGTGCACGTCTGTGAACTCACATCAGCTGACCAATAACGCGCCTTCCGTAATATCAATTCGGCCATATTTGCAGACCATGAACACATCTTACAGCCTTTTTCATCTTGTTGCGCCCGTTCAATTATGCTAATGGATACATATAGTACAAATGACCTGAGCTGGTTATTAGTCGCCTCAATTAGTCGACATGTGTACGATGGAGGGGGAGTCGAGGGCGGCTCGGCTGTCCGATGGTGATAAGTGAGGCCGGGGGTGTGGGGGGGCAAGATGTTATTGTTTATGCATGTGTGAAATACGCACAACGTGTTTGGAGAAACACCAGAAAGTGTTAAAAAACAACATTTTCTATGTAAAAAAAGGCCAATCTGGGGTATTCTTTAAACTTGAATGGACGCCTTTGACGGATAGATACGCCCGGTTGGTACTGAAAGGGTTAAAGCAGCCTGCTCGCCATCGTGTGTGAGTGCGTGTGAGTCATACTTATAGTAAATATTCAAATATGGCTGGGTTATGTAATGGCAGAGTCCTCCAAGAAGGAGCTCGTACGCTGTCCGAGGTCCTGAAATGATGTTGCTGGAATTTGGAATGACGGCTGAGAAAGGTAAAGGATTCTCTGCCACGCCCCTTTTGAAGGAAGACGCTTGGAGCACAGGAGGGTAAAATAAAGGAACCTTCTTTTTTTGTGTTGTAGTCTTCATGAATAACAATAAATAATAGAATCAGGACTAAAGAGATAAATCATATGGCAAAGTGATGGTGGTGGACTTTTAAATGATCCCATTGGGGGTCATAGTAGAATGTATTACATGGGAAAAGATTGTGAAGAATTGAAAGAAAATTAACTCGTTATCTAAGATTGGACTTGCGTCAAGGTCATATTTTAAATCATTTTTCGGGGTAAAAGGTAAGTCGATCAATTTTTTTGTTCAAAAATGAACTTTTTCTTAGAAAAGATTGAAAGTGACATTGCTACCATGTGACCAAAAAGGGGGCGGGGCTCAACTGCCATGATCTTTGCACCATGCCATGTCAAAAAAATGACCACCTTCCCCTAAATCCCACCTTAAATGTCCCCAATTTTTAGTGTGCTTAAGGCCGAGCCCGTAAAGTGAGCGAAGGGGCGAAAAAAGCGTCCGTCACTTTACCACACACGCCCAAAACGTCTCTTTTGGTGGGGGATTTACTCCTTTTCCAGTAATCCCGTCATTCCCAATCTGACACCTGTCACCTCCCTCTCCTCCTCCTCCTTTTCTGCCCTCCCCCCTCCGACGCTTTGTGGCAATCACGACCCGGCGCGTGCACGTCACGTCGCATCCTTACCTGGTAGTAGTAGTCTCTTCTTCCCGGGAGCGGTCTGTCTGTCCGTCTGTCTTGTTCCCAATCCCGTGGGCTCTTGGCAGGTTGCCGGGGTCAAGCTGCGAGAGCCGCTGCACGCAAATCAAAGCCAAAGGTGAGCAAGTAAAAGTAGTCAGAAAGCCCCGACGACAACGGCTGCTGTCGGAGAAACACTCCCGGCAACGTACTTCAGCATCCAGCCAGCGAGAAATGAACCAACGAGCTGCTGCCTCTTCTCCTCCCCCCTCTCTCTCTCTCTCTCTCCCTCTCTCTTTTTCTCTCCCAGTCCGTGACACCTCTCCTCCCGCCCACCTACTCAAGCCCCCCCGCACGTGCACGCGCTCTCACACACTGGCCATCTTCGGATAAAATACACATAGCCCAGCGCAATTCGGAGCAGGCTATTTTCTGACATTTTCTCCTACCCACTCGCAACCCCCTCCAGCCCGGAAACAACAATCAGCGGGTTAGACGACGACAACGACGACAAGGCGGGAGACTCTTGCCCTTCCTCGCGCCAGTGTATCGATAACCCGCCTACTCCACGCTCATTAGCCGCGGCAATGATTAGAAAACGCTAGGACGGAAATATTCAGAGGAATGTATTCTTTATCTTCTGACAAAAATGCATGAGATGAAAAGAAATGCATGTACATCTATGTGTATGTATATATGTGCTTATGTATATGTTTGTGTATGTATATGTGCTAATATATATGTATGTGTATGGATATATGTGCTTATATATGTATGTGTATGTATATATGTGCAAATATATGTTTGTGTATGCATATATGTGCTTATATATGTATGTGTATGTATATATTGGCCCATGTGTCAAATTTTTAAAGTCAACGTGGCCCCTGGTCTAAACTCTAAAAAGTGACAATTGCAAGAGCGCAAATTTCGAATAGTTCCACCTGTATTTTTGGTCAGCGTAGAGATAATAAGCAGAGAAAACGGCAGTCGTCGTCCCTAATAGAACGTGTCAAGGAGATACGTCTGCGATACGGCGGAAGAAAAAAGGACGGGGGAGGGATGGCAACGTGTGGGGGGGTAAAGAAGGGGCCGACGTGCGGGCGAGTGTCAGGGTAAATAAAACTCAGCGGCGGGAGACGCGCAACATTGCCAAGTGCCATCGGGGGACAAAGCAAACACGGATGCCTGCAAATGGCACCCACACTTGGCCAGCAAAAAGAATATAAAAGTCCTCATTGACATTCTTCCAGTGGTGTTCCGAAAGGGCCTTCCAGGCCTTCTGTGCTGGCCTAAGAAATATCTCAATCATATATTATATTTTGTCCATCAATACTTATTAAATAATTCGAAATTGTCTTTTTCTGCTTCCAGATGTTTGTTTTCATATTGAAGCATTTAACCAATCACATTTCAGCCATTTTTTTGTTGCCAGGATCAGAAATCGTCCTTTTTACTTGACTTTGTACTTAATACTTTTACTGTAATGATGAGTGATGAGTATGTTAATACTAGAGTCCTTTTTTTCTGTTTATGTTTCACATGTACTGTTAACAGAATGGTCACTGGATGATTCATAATGGCGCCACAACAATTTTTTTTTAGAAGCCTAGCCATGGTCACCTCTCCTTTGCCGTCCGTCTCCGCTTGGCTGACATTTAAGGCTTTTTGTTGACGCAACATTTCCATTTCCATTTTTCATTTTTTTTTTTGCGGGGAGGAGCCATTTCTTTCTAGAGGAAATCGATTGCACTCCCTACCGCAGGTGTATTTTCCACCTTCATGAGTGTTTAATATCTATACATCTAGTGTTTTCAACAGTACTTAGATATTAAACAGTACTTAGATATTAAACAGTACTTAAATGCTACAAATCTAATATAGAACGACCGCCATTTTGGAAAAGAATCAACTATGAATCTCAACGGCAAGAAATCTTGTCTGTTCCCTTGGAATTGGGAGAAAAATAGTGGTGGTGTTATTGATGGTTTGTTCCTGACAGGAAGCCGCCTTCGCCAGCGCCAATGGCTGACAGTCTTGCCGCCGGATAAGTGGCTGTTGAAATATGGAAGTATTCACAATTCTTTTCAGTAGGCACAGGTGCGCCTTTTCAAGCGCGCGCAACACCTGCTCGGGTCATCCACGCTCGCCAACGCGCAGATGTTCGCAACAAATCCAACGCCAACGAGTTTTTAAAGGACCGGCGAAAGGCAATTGGCGACCCTCTTTTGTCACGTCCGGAAGAAAAGCAAATTAAACCGAGTCTGTGCTCGTAGAATCGAGTAGGGGCTGGATTTGGGGTACGAGTAATTACGAGTACCCCAGCGGCGTGTGGCGTAATTTAATTAGTATGGCGACCTCGTCGAGAAAATACAGCTGAGGTTTTGAGAGAAAGGAACCTTTTTGGAGGGTTTGGGCAAAGAAGTCGTACATTTACAAGTTATGGTTGTCATTCTTGAACAGATTGAGTGTCAATCCTTTTTAAGTGGTTCAAATGGCGGCCAATGAGAAGTGGATATGCAACTGTAGGAGGATCCTTGATGCTAGAATCCACAAAAAAAGTATATTTTAAAAAGTATATATTTAAAGCAGTTTTAAGGCAGAGGTGGTCAATATTCCAGGAAAATACGGTATATAAGTCGCACTTGAGTAGCCAAGCAACGAAAAAAGTTTGAATTATCTGTAAAATATCCAACTACTAACATATATATTTTTACTTTACTATTATATTTTTGCGAAAAAAGCCTTACTATACTATGTTGTTTTCTGCGGGGGAAAAAAGCCCTACTATCCTGTCTTTTTAAATTCAAATAGAAGAAAAACAGTATATTTTGGCAATGCTTTCCAAGTATAATTCAATGTAATGTTGAAATATGAGTATAATATATGCTTGTGATCCCTTCTTGTTCATCAAATGTTAAAGACGGCCCTCCGACGGCCACAGATGCACAAAAAACATAACGGCAAATGTTGTGGGTGTCCCCGCTGAGTGCAGGAGTGCGCCAGATTAAAAACACACAACACAGCAGCACAATTGCTCATTACGCCGAATTGGCCGCTCGCCGCCACCGAGCACGCGTCGGAGAGTCGGCTGAGCGGGCGACGGGGGTCCGATGATGGATGCGCTCATTGTACATCTGCTACAGAAAGCATAGACACCCCTTTGGGTTTATGTTTTGGTTTCATCTCAATTTCCAATTCATTTCCAGACCTTCACGCCTAGTTTCAGGGCGGAAAAACTGGAGAATTACGACGTCAGTGAATAAATCCTTAAACGCCATTTGACCGCAAAAGAGGGAAACGTCTCTCCGAGGAAGCTTTTAAACAAGACGTTACACGTGGTAAATTGCTTCCGAGGGAAAGCAGACATGGTAATTTACATTTCAAACGACAAGTTGATATCAAAACAGACACGCTGGAAAATAGAAAGCTGGCACGATTGCCTTCACAAGCTAAACTATCAAAGTTTTCTATCTCTCGCATATTGCTCAGAACAACAACAACTCTATTGTTGACAGTGGCGGTCCGTGCATTTGCTACTGACGCCTTCAGCAAAAACTATTTTATGACTATAAAACTTTTAAATGCAGAACTGATTTTGAAGGCAGATTTCTGACCTTGGCAACAAATAATGGCTGAAATGTGATTGGTTAAATGCTTCAATATGAAAATAAACATCTGGAAGTAGTGCAATCAGGGGGGAAAGCAATGAAAGTAAGTTAAAAGACAATTTAGAATTTTTTAAGTATTCATGGACAAAATATAATAGTCTGTGATTGGATATTTTTTTCTACACCACAGTTTTCTGTTATTGGCTTTGAAATGGGATCATTGACTGCGCGTCAGTAGACTCCATTTTGTGCAAAAGAGGTCCGCGTTCGCATCAGTCTGCTACCAGTTGATCCGCCCTGCCACTTTGGATATATCACGGCCAATCACGGAGCAGAAATTGGCCTTCTCTCTGTGGGTTTGGCCGCGCTCGGCACAGCGCGCCGACCCAAGCCCGGCCAAATAGCCTCTAACGAGTCCGAGATCACCTCGGGGTAACCAATGAGGAACTCTCACTCAAGCGCCATGTACACGTGACAGCAAGCCAATACAGACAGTCACAATTCTCGCCTGACTTCTCTTTTTTGCCCGCCTAGCTAGGTAGCAACTAGACAACATTTTTCACAAAGTCAAAGTAGATATTAAACAGTACTTAGATATTAAACAGTACTTAGATATTAAACTCACTCTCCAAATATTAAACTCTCATGAATATAATTTTGAGAGCTGGTTTCAACAGTAATTAGATATTAAGCAGTACTTAGATATTAAGCAGTACTTAGATATTGAACAGTACTTAGATTTTAAGCAGTACTTAGATTTTAAGCAGTACTTAGATATTAAACAGTACTTAGATATTAAGCAGTACTTCGATATTAAAAAGTACTTAGATATTAAAAAGTACTTAGATATTAAAAAGTAGTTAGATATTAAACTCTCTCTCTCTTAGATATTAAACTCTCTCATGAATATAATTTTGAGAGCTGGTTCCAACAGTACTTAGATATTAAGCAGTACTTAGATATTAAAGATTACTTAGATTTTAAACAGTACTTAGATAGTAAGCAGTACTTAATTTAGAGAGCTGATTCCAACAGTACTTAGATATTAAACAGCACTTAGATATTAAGCAGTACTTAGATATTAAACATTACTTAGATATTAAGCAGTACTTAGATATTAAACATTACTTAGATTTTAAACAGTACTTAGATAGTAAGCAGTACTTAATTTGGAGAGCTGGTTTCAACAGTAAACTCTCTGTCACCAAATGACCGGCGACCAAACGTCCTAGCACCGAAAAAAGTCACGCCTCACAACTGTAAGCGAATACTCGCGCTCGACAACGAGTTGTTGGAAATGTGCTTATTATAAATGGGACAAGTGCGACAGCAATAATTCGGTACGACGCGTCTCGTCAATAGCGGCTGAAGAGTCAAAAAATGCAGCGCTAAATATGCGCGCGTCACAATATCAGCCTCTCGGCCGCCATCTGCGGCTCGGCTCCCGCTCTCCCGTCGTTCCGTTCCTGCTGTGTTTTCACATTTTCTCCTCCGAGCCTTCTGCTCGTCACCCCGTGCCACTTTCCGCAAGAAAAAACAACATGGACGGCGGGGGTCGTGACCCCCCTCTCTCGCCATATCATTCCTAGTAAAGAAATGGTTCGCTAATCATCGGTTAGCAAAGAGCCAGATACACTCATCAAAAGAGCCACATGTGGCTCCCGAGCCATAGCTTCCCTACCCTTGATCTACTAGATTTCACGGCTGCGCTTTGACTTCTTGTAGTCATTTTCCTCGGCCTCCCGGTCGCCGAACTCCCACGGCGGCCTAATCTTGTTTGCTCAGGGGCGCCGCGTCAGGGTCGACTGGGAGAGATTTGCGAGCGGCGCGGTGATAAGGCCCCGGGGTGTTTGCGCCAAGGCGCCAAGGCGCTACGGAGCGCAGTTAGGAAAGACGGCGGTAAATAGATGGGGAATGGCCAATGATCATCTAGCGTCAAATTCCAGATAAATTGTCGACTTTTACGTTTTGATGAAGAAAACGCGCTCTCGCTGGATTGGTTCAAGGTCACGCCGCACTGTCGCGCCCCCTCTATTTCCTTCTGCTGTTTTTTGTTTTTTTATCAATGAGAGAAAGCATGTAAAAGAGTCTAATGAAGAGAAATGATGGTTTAAAAAGGCGCTAGAGATAGTTTGGGCACTAAAGTTCAAGCGTGACGCTTCAATTGGTGCGTTCGGGACTTAGGTCTTCCCATATTTTACCACACAGGTTCACAGAAAGCCATTTACACCCATCAAAAGAGCCATATATGGCTCCCGAGCCATAAGTTCCCCTATTTATGAACCTAACAGCCGCATCTCATCCGAGCGACAACTTTCGCTTACGTAACGTCTTTCAGCGAGGGCATGCGAGCCAAACTAGGCCAGCGGGGGGGGGGGGGTCGTCTCCATGACAACAGCATCCGAAGGAGCCAGATGCACCTGTGTTAGATCACCCGTGATTTTTTTTCATTTTTTTATATCATGCCGGCCTATTATGAGAAGAAGGATTTGCAACCTTGCGTTTGCAACCTTACGTTTACACCGACCGGAGTTAAAGACGAAAGGTCGCCGGATGAAAACGCTGCGATTTGGACGTCATATTTGGAGGTCGTTCCAAGGTTACAAAGCCGTGGCAGTCTTAAAATGTGAAAGAAAATGATTAATAGAGTACTTTTAGCTTTGGAAGGAGTGGAATTTGGGGCAAGTTATGTCATTTTGAACCGATTTAAACTGATTTGGCAAATAGTCAGTTCCAAAATGCGACCACTCGTCACTCGGTAGTCAGCGGCCCGCCGTCAGCATCGCTCATATCCGCTGTCTGGCAACGCAGCTCGCGGGTTTATTCTCGGAAGGTGTGAGAAACCTGACGCACTTTGACGATAAAACCGCCCGCTTTCAGTCGCCGTGGCAACTGCTACGACGCTAACGGCTCGGAAGGTTCACGTTGGCGTAATGGTTTTTCCAAAGGCCCGTTATGGCGACTACTTGTCAACTTGGGATTGGATTCATTCTGTAATACTATTATATATATGTGTGTATTTAATCATGTACTGTTTAATATCTAAGTACTGTTTATATCAGCTCCTAAAATTATATTTTTATGAGATAGAGTTTAATATCTAAGTACTTTTTTTTAAATATCCAAGTACTGTTTAATATCTAAGTACTGTTTAATATTGAAGTACTGTTTAATATTGAAGTACTGTCTAATATCTAAGTACTGTTTAATATCTAAGTACTGTTCAATATCTAAGTACTGTTTAATATCGAAGTACTGTTTCATATCTAAGTATTGTTTCATATCTAAGTACAGTTTCATATCTAAGTACTGTTTAATATCTCAGTACATTTGACCGGCGACCAAAAGAGCAGCGACCAAACGTCCGGTCACGAATAACAATCCTAATGATAAGCTATCCTAACAAGCAACGAGCTAGCCATTTGAAAAGATGGCGGCCGCGCCCGGCGTCGGGTGTGGTGCTTTTGTCTTTGTCATTTCTCCTCCAGCTCAGGGCGACCGCAATGCGTCCGAGACGCTTTGACTCACAGAGCCCCCGTGGGACAACGGCGAGGGTGGGGGGACGAGGGGACCAGGGGACCGGCCGGCCAGCCGTCCCCGAGGACGAGCTCGGTCCTCTCTGGCCGTGTCACCGTCACGCCTTGCTTGATGCTTAGCGAAGAGCGGAGATGACGGCGGACGGCGCCAGGGGCTGGCTGCCATGGCGCTGATAGACAGACCATGGCACACCAACAGCCAAACTGGTTGGCTGCTATTAATGGCACATTGGCAACGTTCAATCCACTTTGACTACTTTGACAAAAGAATACTCAAATCTGCTCTTTCCATGAATTGAATAATCAATACCCTAAATCAGGGGCAGGGAACTTATGGCCCGGGAGCCATATGTGGCTCTTTTGATGGGTGTACATGGCTCTCCGCCTTTTTAAATCTTATTTTTCTTCATTAGACTCTTCTCCATGCATTCTCTCATTTAAACTCATTGATTAGCAAGAGTGAAATCATGTTCTCTAAAGAATTCAGACTTTTTTTTTTACTTTCAAAGTGATGAAATGAATAATAAATGCTCACATTTTCATGTATTTTGACCTTTAAATTCTGAATATGACTCTCAAGGAATAATGTTTGAAGATATGAATTGTTTATGGCTCTCTTCATCAAAAAGGTTCCCGGTTTCAACAGTACTTAGATCTTAAACAGTACTTGGATATTAAACAGTACTTTGATATGAGACAGTACTTAGATATGAAACAGTACTCAGATATTTAAAAAAGTACTTAGATATTAAAAAAAGTACTTAGATATTAAACAGTACTTAGACATTAAACAGTACATAGTCTTAGATATTAAACTGTACTTAGATATTAAAGAGTACTTAGATATTAAACAGTACTTAGTCTTAGATATTAAACTGTACTTAGATATTAAAAACAGTACTTAGATATTAGACCCCTATTTTAGAGAAACGCTACCCGCTACATTGTAAAAAAAAACAGTTTAATTAAGCCTGGTATTGAAAATCATGTGGTATGGAGATGCTAAGATGCACGACTGACAAGACTGGAATGAATGAATGTGAGCGATGGAAAAGCCACGCCAATTCCTCCTCCCCCGGAGTCCGTAAACAAGAAGACGGCAAGCACGGACGGGTGCCTGTTTTTCCGCGGGAGATGACACGGGCCAGTGCCATGGCCACACGCTTTATGAATGTTACAACGCGCCAAAGTGACACGAGATGGGCTCTATTCATCCGAGCAAGCAGGAAATGAAATAGCGGTGGCGGCCAGATTAAAAAGAATCTATAAAAGAAAAAAAATGGGGGCACGGGGAGACGCGCTGGCGGCGGCGGCGGCGGCGGCTTTCATTTAAAGACGCTGACCTGATCGGGCTTGTTTTTGGGAAAGCCAGATGCAAATGGTCACGTGGCTTTTAATGAGTTTATTATTAGTCTACGGGTTCGAGCAAAGCCAATCAAGTTGCAAGCTGTTGCTTACAAAAACAGCATAACAGTATAAACTCGTTTCATTGGCCCTCTCAGGGAATATGGTCACTACAATAGACAGCTAGTATTCAAACTTTTGGGCCCTGTGGGGGGCCACATTGAGTTTAAAAATATGACAGATGGGCCCGCGTCAGCACAAGATAGGATACATATAAAAAAGTGCATCCGTTAAGAGTACATATGAAACATAAACAGAAGGACTAAAGTATTAACATACTCATCACTCATCATTAAAGTCAAAAGTATAAAGTACAAAGTCAAGTCAAAAGGAATGTATTAAGAAATGTTAAATTAGCTGGGCTCCAGCACCCTTATGAGGATAAGCGGAAAATGAATGCATGAAAACCCTAACCCGCCCCTCACCCTCAATACTATTTAACCTAAGAATGGCGTTTGGCGGTATCAATGGCAGCCAATGAGTTAAAAGGACTTGTAATCTACTGGGGCGGCACTCGGGGTAATTAAAACACCAGCTAATGGAAGCCGCGTTCCGCAAGACGTCAGGTACGAGGCGGAGATGAACGCCGCGCATCAATCACGCCTGACAGTCGCCAGTGTGACCCTGACGCGGTAGAAAGTGATAATTAGTCATTTGCGACCTGGACGGCCCAAGACGACCGTCCGAGAGCGGCCGACCGGCAGGCCGGCTAAACCGAAACGTGACGCTTCAAATCAATCCGAGTCAAATTGATGGAGGACGGCGAAAAAAACAACCAACGGGCGTAACCGATGTGGTGTCAGAGTGCGCTTGAAAGTCAGTCAAATTGGCGCTAAACGCTCTACGCTACACTCGGGAATCGGTAAAAGTCAGCGGAGTGGAAAGAGGAGACGGCAGAGACCCCGTGATCTTCCCTTCGCCCTCCCCACGCGTGTCACGTATTAGATTGCACGCCTCCAGATCTCATTACGGCGAGCAACAGGACAACAACGTCTGCATGTCCAATGAGCAACACAAATCTCTGTGGGATGTACTCATATTGTGTGACTGCTGATAACAAAAACCAACACTACATGGGCAATTGCTCTGATTTCCAACATACAGACGCTCCTCTACTTACGAACATTCAACTTACGAACAAACGGTACTTACGAACATGTCTGCAAATTGTGTTTATGTCGAAACATTTTCGTAAGTTCGATTTTGTATTGTGCGCCTATTTCCGAGTAGCATATAATAAAGAAGCTTGATGCGCCTGAGAAAGTGGTGAGCATTGCACGGGAATACTTTAACTTGAATCGTTCCACCGTCACTACCATTTATAAACAGAAAGATCGAGCAGCAAAACCTAAAAATGTAATGTTTCACAAAGGTGGCAAATCAATTGAATGATGCCATTGAAAAATGCCATCGTCATTAGATAGCTTCTTTGGGCCAGTTTCTAGTAAATCTCTCCATTTCTAATGTATGTTTACAGTACTGTATGTATTCTCTCTATTTTCTTAAATGTTTTTTTTCAGTACAAACCAATGCTGTTACTTATACAAGCCTTAAACATACAAATGCACTTATATAAACCTTCAATATACTTCTATAGGCCTTAAACACAAATTATAATACAAAATATAGCACTGAATCAACTTCAATTTGAACACTTTCAACTTAAGAACAAGTGCTCGGAACCTAACTCGTTCATAAGTGGAGGAGTGTCTGTATATACACGGGCCTTTTTATACATTTCTATTGATAGCTCGGACCTACAATTGAAGCTATGTTCGCATGGCAGGTCAATTTAGCCTCAGATTCCAAAAGCTTTTAGAGTACAATAAAGTCTCTTACCTTGCGTCAGTTCCGATGGGTTCCTTTATTGGCGGCGACGCCTGCTGAAAGACAAAAAAAAAAAAGCATTTCAAGATGGAGTCCATTCAAGGGCAAGCCAATTTGAAATAAGGATGTGGGCATGTTTTAAATAACACTGCTTGGGCTTGAGGGCAGACAGACTGGGCTAATTAATGCAATTCATTCCATCTAATGAGCGCTTTCGGGGAGAAGAAGACGTAGCGCCATTCCTAAACTGGTATTTGCATGGCTTTGGGGGGGGGGGGGGGCTTGTAGCACTTTGCTGCGATCTGGAGAATTCACTGGACATCTCTTGCCTCGCTGTGACTGGACATTTGGTCGCCAGTCTTTTGGTTGCCGGTCAAATGGTGACAGAGAGTTTACTGTTGAAATCAGCTCTCAAAATTATATTCATGAGAGAGACTTTAATATCTAAATATTTACTGTTTTCAACAGTACTTAGATATTAATCTGTACTTTGATATGAAACAGTACTTAGATCGTAAACAGTACTTAGATAGTAGACAGTACTTAGATAGTAAACAGTAGTTAGATATTAAACAGTACTTAGATATTAAACAGTACTTAGATATTAAACTCTCTTTCAAAGTACATTTGACCAGCAACCAAAAGGGACCAAAAGACCGGCGACCAAACGTCCGGTCACGAAAAATGAATTGTCCGCATCATAACCAACTTTCAAAATGGCGAAATGGATTGAACGCCTATCACGCTTGCGTTTTCAATACAAATTCTACAACAACTACAACAACACATACTCTCTGCATATAACACACATTCATCAGCAATATAATAAATCAATCAGAATGAGCTTTCCTTCTGTGCCACGAGCACATGGACAGCATCCTAAAAATACCACATGGTCGGAGTTTATACGTCAGAAAAAAAAAGCTTGTCGGAGGGCTTTAATCGAGTTAGCGTCATGAGCATATGGCCCGAGCTGTGCGCACATTTTGCTGCAAAGTACACCGCAATTCAATTACGTGCGCAGAGAAACCTCGTTTGGGAGCGCCTGCTTTGGGACGCCATGTTGATGTACAAGCAGCGTGGAGAAAAAAATGGAGGATTTTTAACGTCACAAACATAAGATACAAATAAAAAAGTGCATCCGTTAACAGTACTTATGAAACAGAAACAGAAAAAACGGACTAAAGTATTAACATACTCAACACTCATCATTCAAGTAAAAAGTATAAAGTACTACAAAGTCAAGTAAAAAGGAATGTATTAAGAAATATGAAAATGTCATTTAAAAAAAGATAGAAGGGCTGTAAAACAAATAAGAGTGGACAGAGCTACTGCCACTGGCTTCCGAGTGACGGCGCCATCTTGGGGAAAAAAATTGGACAATGTCAGTGGGCCGGATTAAAAGGCCTAGTGGCCCGAAGATGGCCCGCGGGCCATAGTTTGCTCACGCTGGGTTAAAGTTTGCATTTAAAAAAAAACGAAAAAGTGGTCACATTCATTATTCTGAGCCAACGTTGACCTTTTAGCGTCTCATTCAAAGCTGTCACGTCAAAGAAGAAAAAAAAAACAGAGTCGTCGTGGGCTCCTTTTTTTCCGACTTTGATGGCGAGCGGGGAAAAAAAAAAAAAGAAAGAGCAGCGGGTGTACGACAGCGGGGGCCGGAGGTTAATGGCCGCCAATCAAAGCGGCCAAAGTCTATGTGATGGAAAGAAGAGGTGCCGGCACTCGGCGGGTCACTTCAGTCGTACCTGTATTTATTGGCATTTTGCAGCGTGTTCCGCCTCCAGACTCCGTTGCTAATTAGCCAAAATCATCAAGAAGGCGGAAGCCACGTCAGCTCGCTTCGTTTTTTTTAAAAGGGGCCAATTAAGGAAAATTAGGATTTAATTGCTAGCGGTTATTTTCATTTTAATTGTGTCGCTTATTTTGTGCTGCCGTCAATCCCTACACTTGAAGTTGTTGTAAAAACAAATAACATCAGCGTTTTCTATAATAATAATAATAATAAGGTGCTCGGTCAAATGATGACAAGAGAGTTTACTGTGGAAGCCAGCTCTCAAAATTAGATTCATGACTTTAATTCTAAGATAGAAGTTTAATATCTAAGTACTGTGCAATATCTAAGTACTGTTTCATATCTAAGTACTGTTTCATATCTAAGTACTGTTTAATTTCTAAGTACTGTTTAATTTCTAAGTACTGTTTAATTTCTAAGTACTGTTTAATATCTAATTAGTGTAGTACTGCTTAATATCTAAGTACTGTAGTACTGTTTAATATCTAAGTACCTTAGTACTGTTTAATATCTAAGTACTGTAGTACTGTTTAATATCTAAGTACTGTAGTACTGTTTAATATCTAAGTACTGTAGTACTGTTTAATATCTAAGTACTGGTTAATATCTAAGTACTGCTTAATATCTAAGTACTGCTTAATATCTAAGTACTGTTTAATATCTAAGTACTCTTTAATATCTAAGTACTGTAGTACTGGTTAATATCTAAGTACTGTAGTACCGTTTAATGTCTAAGTACTTTAGTACTGTTTAGTATCTAAGTACTGTAGTACTGTTTAGTATCTAAGTACTGTAGTACTGTTTAATATCTAAGTACTGTAGTACTGTTTAATATCCAAGTACTGTAGTACAGTTTAATATCTAAGTACTGTAGTACTGTTTAATATCTAAGTACTGTAGTACTGTTTAATATCTAAGTACTGTAGTACTGTTTAATATCTAAGTACTGTAGTACTGTTTAATATCTAAGTACTGGTTAATATCTAAGTACTGCTTAATATCTAAGTACTGCTTAATATCTAAGTACTGTTTAATATCTAAGTACTCTTTAATATCTAAGTACTGTAGTACTGGTTAATATCTAAGTACTGTAGTACCGTTTAATGTCTAAGTACTTTAGTACTGTTTAGTATCTAAGTACTGTAGTACTGTTTAATATCTAAGTACTGTAGTACTGTTTAATGTCTAAGTACTTTAGTACTGTTTAATATTTAAGTACTGTAGTACTGTCTAATATCTAAGTACTGTAGTACTGTTTAATTTCTAAGTACTGTTTAATATCCAAGTACATTTGACCGGCGACCAAAAGACTGGTCACGAGTCATTCAATTCCGCTTCTCCAAATCTACATTTGCCTGTTAATGTTAGACCAAATGATAGGAAAATCCGTTGATTTGCTTTGTTAAAGCCCAAAATGTAAGCAGCAATCACCTTAAGTGTAAAAGCACAAATTTTTCCTGCGACAAAGATAATTCTACTAGTGAAGTGCTGCCACCCACAGTGAAATAAACAACCTCATTCTCCTCCATTTGAGCCTGATTTTTTCTTCTTCTTCCCCCAAACCTCTTGTGAATGAAATTCACGCCGAGGTTCTTCCAAGACTCATGCCGAGTCCTCGCCAGCCAAAACCAGCAAAAAAATAATAAGTGCAATCAAGCTCCCTTGGCCTACTTTGTAATTCTGCCCTTTTCTGCGATCGCGATGACATGCAAACGTAATTTATGCGGTGGCGGCGGCGCCTTGGACGGCGGGCGGGCGGGCCGCCCACCTGCGACATTTGCATGTGGAAATTGAAGAGCTCTCACTACTGTACCCGCCAGATATTCATATTCACAGATCCATTTTTGGAGACTTGACATGACGGAGACATACACCCTGAGTCTTATTCAAAACGCTCAATACACGTTATGTTGCGTACTACTTGTTTACAGATATATCAAGACAAAAAAAGGTTTAGTAGTCTGTATTCATATGATTTTGATGGCATTTCCACCTTAAAATATACATAGAGATGAAGAAGAAATGGTGAATTTAACATCAAATGGAAAAAGTATTGTGTTTTCTCGCATATAAACCATATATGTTGCTGAAAAAACGTCTTATATGCGACTTATACGTCTTCTATGTGCGCAAATTAGACTTGACATGCACAAAACTGCAAAGGTGACAAAGACAAAACGCCATAATGGAAGACAATGCGGATGATATGGTCAGTTATTTAAAAATAGAGTAAAAATAACCAGTTTTTCTACTTCAAAGTAACACATTTGAAGATGAATGAAAGAATTGAAAGAAGAAAATGGTGGAGATTTCCTTCATTTTGTATTCTAGGGATCCTTTTGTCGTTTTACTGAAGGAGGGAATTGGTTATTTAGAATGTTTTTGTTGTATTTTGCGGTAATGGCGCAGGTAAGCGCGGCCATCTGGGCAAAGTGGAGCGACCGCCCTCCAACGCGCCACTCCAATCAATCGGCGTAATGACATTCAGACGGTCCGGCGGCCAGATGATGACACTTGCCCTTGGACGGCCGCTGTGTTTGCATTTGGACTCGCTTTTTTTTCTTTTTGATTTGAGTCACCAGACCGCCTCTTTTGCGGTGTGACTCGGTTTTCTCAAAATTAATACAAATTTAAGAGTTGATTCCCTCCTCCAATCAAGACGAAGAGGATTGGTCAACGCCATTTCAACGAGAACAAAAAGCCATTGAAACATTTAAAAGAAGCGCACAGGCGAGTGTGGCGAGCAGCCACGCGGAAAATCCGCGCCACCTTTTCCCAGCGGAGGCGGGAGGAGAACATTTGCGTGCGTGTGACCTAGAAAACGCAGGCTACAAACGCCGAGAAAAAAAAAACTCGCCGGTGCCAATAACCAACAGGCGACTCCACCAAAAAAAAAACCTTCCCTGGGCTCCCATCCAGCAGGTGGCGATAATCATTTAACGATGCCGGCGCACGGCGGCGGCGCAGTGGGTGACGCTTTTTGACCTTTTGCCGATGCCGAAAAGAGCACGACGTCGGCATGGCCCGCTGCCCTTTTCAATTATTAACACGCCTGTTATGCCAGCGTCATAAATATTCAATCAAGTGATTCTATTGTGCAGATTGTATTGCGCAACAATTAACATTTGGATAAACGCAATCCGGCTAAAGATGATTGAAGTGTGAATGATGACTTTTTGTCGACGGGTGTGCCCATGATATATAAATGGTGACGCTCTTTTGGCTTGATTATGGAATTGTTTTGTCGAATGGAGGCTTGTTTGTTTAATTTCCAATAGAGTTGTTTTAGTGGCGGCCGGTCAGATATCGGGTATTGCGCTGGCTCGCTCCGTCGACTCCCGTCGAGGGCGATTAAGCGGCGCGTTGCTTTCGTCCCCGGCCGGCTTGTGTTTGGAGCACGCCTGCTTGTTGTTCAATACACGGCATTAGCGCTAAGTGAGGCGAATGGATGCAGACAGACGCACCCAGTTACGGCCAAACCTTTGGTTAGCATCGATGGGCCGCACGCCACTCGGCACGGCGCCATTTGTTTGGAACATGGCGGGACGGCGGTGGCGGCGGCGAGCCCAGCCAAAGGCAGGAAATGTACGGACCATCCCAAGTAATCCTATGTAACTCACTTAGATATTAAACAGCACTTAGATATTAAACAGTACTTAACTATTAAACAGTACTTAGATATTTAACAGTACTTAGACATTAAACAGTACTTAGATAGTAAACAGTACTTAGATAGTAAATAGTACTTAGATATGAAACAGTACTAAGATATGAAACAGTACTTAGTTTTAAACAGTACTTATAATATGAAACAGTACTTAGATTTTAAACAGTACTTAGATATGAAACAGTACTTAGATATGAAACAGTACTTAGATATGAAACAGTACTTAGATATGAAACAGTACTTAGATATGATATCAAACAGTACTTAGATATTAAACAGTACTTTGATATTAAACAGTACTTAGATATTAAACTCTCTCATGAATATAATTTTTAGAGCTGGTTTCAAAAGTAAACTATCTGGACTGTCTGGATTTTACAACATTTTTTTTTCCATAAAAAATCTGCACTGGACTTTAAAATACTAGGTAGTAGCATCTCATAGTCAAAAACATATACATAAAATACACTTTGGTTCATTTTAAAACACGAGAAAAAAAACTAAATGGTTTCCATTTTCTCAAGGTGACCTTAAAGCCACTGAAAAATCTATGCCTTGCGTCTGAGTGCTTCAATTCAGCGCGACCAGAGATAACGCTTGTTCACCGTCTCGTCTTTAAACGAAGAAAATCGATGCGCCTTCGTATGGATTGGGGGAGGTTTAATGACATGGCCCAGTGGAATTAACAAATGTTCAGCCTTTACAACGCTAAAACAACACAAGGGTCATAAAAAAAATCCTGCTTTTTAAAGCAAAGGGTGTCTGAACTACAGCCCACTGCCCGATTTTGATTGGCTCATTGCAAATGATGAAAATATCATTGAACGTGGCCGCAGAAATGGCCTTCACGGTATCGGTCCCTTTCACCGTCGCAGATTAGTACTTTTCACTGCAAAATATGCATGGTTGAGTAAGCCTGCCTTTTTAAATCTGTAAATGCTTAGATATTAAAAAGTACTTCGATATTAAACAGTACTTCGATATTGAACAGTACTTCGATATTGAACAGTACTCCGATATGAAACAGTACTTGGATATTGAACAGTATTTAGATATTGAACAGTACATAGATATTGAACAGTACTTAGATATTGAATAGTACTTAGATATTGAATAGTACTTAGATATTGAATAGTACTTAGATATTGAATAGTCCTTCGATATTAAACAGTACTTTGATATTAAACAGTACTTCGATATTAAACAGTACTTCGATATTAAACAGTATTTCGATATTAAACAGTACTTCGATATTAAACAGTACTTCGATATTAAACAGTACTTAGATATTAAACAATTTAAAACCTACATATGAAAAATAGCTCAAATAAAATCTCCCGTTTTAAATGTTTATTATTTTTTTTAAATCCACTATTCCTCGTTCAAAATGAATGTATTTTAAAAAGTTTACTCTTTGTCGCCCTCGCTGTTAACCAATGAGTCAGATTTATTGATTTTTGCTCGGGTAGATCTGGTGTGAACTTTCGTCTGAAAAAAAAAATATTTTCAACACATTCTATGAATAGACTAATTAAAGAAAAAGTCCATATTTTTTCTTTTCTCAGTTACTGTGTAAAAAGAAAAATCAACTCTATCGTTGTCATAGGCAACCAAATAGTTGAATATGTCTGATTAGAGTGCACAAAAGATGCTATTTGTCCTCTTTTTAAATGCTGTATTTCCATGACAACCACTCTGCTGACAAACAAAAGATAATGGCACTTTCTCACCCACCGGTCCAACGTGGAAAGAGCACCAGCCTTAATGGAAGGGCAAAAAAATGGGGTCCCAACCTCGCCTGATTCGTCATCATACCATTTTATGGGGAGGTTTTGTCTTGTAAGTGCCTCTCACCATCAGGTGTATTCAAGAGTGAATCACGCTCTTTTGTTTGACAAGCCATTGCTGCAAAGTTTTGAAAATGTTACCATTCACTGCCAATTGTGCCATCCCATTAGACTCCACTATTTAAAGTGGATAGGATGTTTATTGCCGCCAATGGCAGCCATTCATTAACTACCGTATTTTCACTACTATAAGGCACACCGCATTATAAGACGCACCCTCAATGAATGACATTTTTCCATATATAAGGCGCACTGTATTATAAGGCGCACTGTATTTTAAGGTGATCTGTATTAGGTATGAAGCACTCACTACTTTACAGTCACCTCTAGAGCCAGCCATTGTTGATGTTTTGGATTTTTTTGTATAAAATCTTGCAGTGGGGGAGGAGCTGTATGATGGAAGATGTTGTAAACTAAGATGGCATCTGCGTATTTAACAGTATTGTTTCAGTTTAGGCGTTTGTGTTTTTTTAATATCCGACAGTGGTAGTTTTTCGTTTTTGGTTTTCTGTTTTTTCCATATATTAGGCGCACTGGATTAAAGGCACACTGTCTATTTTGGAGAAAATTTAAGACTTTTAAGTGCGCCTTATAGTCGTGAAAATACGGTAGTTTTTTTTTCTCACGCCCACTTTCAGCGTATTTTTTTGGTACTCGGACTTTTGGTGGTATCTGACGGTGTGACTATATTGCACAGTACTACTGTGGTCCCCACTGAAGCTACTCACTTCCTCCAATTGTGGTTTGGCCTCTTCACCTAACCGTGTCAATCCAGCGCCACCAAAAACACACAAGCGGCAAATATCTCGAGAGCCCGATAAAGAGTCCTTTCGGGAAAGCGCTCGGTAAACAGTCGCGACCCGGCCGCCGTCTTTACTGTACGGACGGACAGTCAACACCACTTAGTCGCCATGCGCCGGCCAGGTCGGGTCAACAAGAGCGCCTCCGGGAAGGGCGAGAGGTTAAAGTCGGAGCGGCGTTTGGGGGAAAGGCTAACGTCGGCGCGGTGTTCTGTCGGGTTGCCAGGTAAGTTGAGGTGAAGGTCTGCAGACAGAGCCTGAAGCCTTTTCTGCAATATGGATTTTTTTCCTGGATTGTGTTTTCCAGCTAGATTGAGGACTTAAGTAAAATATGAGACCCAAGGCTTTGTAAGATGGGAAAGAACAGAGGTTACTTTCATTTTTTCTTTTGTTTAAAGTAACCACTCTGCATCCGTGAATGGACGTTTGGCCGCCGGTCTTTTGGTCGCCCGGTCTGTTTCAGCGAAAAATGATTTTTGGAGGGGGCGTTGTTATTTTGTCAAAAATATACAGCTATTGTCTTTTAATTGAATTTAGTTTTCAGACATTTGCCTTCAAAAAAATTGGAACTTACATTTTTTTTCAAATACATTTATTGTCTTTTAATTCAATTTAGTTTTCAGAATTTTGCAATCAAAAAAATATTGGAACTTACTTTTTTTTCAAAATAAATCTATTGTCTTTTAATTTAGTTTAGTTTAGGTTTCAGAATTTTGCCTTCATAAAAAATAGAATTTTTATTTTTTTTGTCAAAAATCATTCATTTTTTCAACCTTATATTCACACAATTCATATTTCCCCAGGAAAAAAATTTGACTTTTTAACTAATGACAAAAACGAAGATTTTTTTGCGGAAAAACAATCTGGCGCATAAATAAATATGACTTTTCCTCTCTTTTGTCAAACAAACAACTAGAATATTTATCATTATTCTTGATGCCAAACATCAGGTAGGAAGCTAAATAAAAATTGCCGACCAATGGCTTGCTAGCGGCGCTAAGAAGTTCTTTAGGAGATAAGAAAAAACGACCTGCGTCATTCTGCAGGAGTTTGGGGGGAGGAGGCATGAGTAAATAAGACGGCATAAAAATGCCAAGTTTGACCCCAGGCTTTGGAGGAAAAAGAGCGTCCGGTCTCCCAAGTGTCAAAGAAAAACAGATGCCCGCTCATTTTGCCAGAGCGTTGCGCTAATGGCTGTTTAGCGCTCGTATTTTTTTGGGAGAAAAAGACCACGGGCCGTTTCCGAGTTCACCCCGGACGGGCGTCGTCGTAGATGGGAGGAAAAAAAGGGGGTGGAGGGAGAAAGGGAGGGAGGGAGCGGCAAATGGTGGCTGGCATGACAACCCACAGCCCAGGGGGAGTCCGGGTTGCCATGGCGACAAATCAGGATGTTCACATCAGAGGCGAGTTTTAGTGCAAAAAACAAGAAATTCCCTTCCCCTACTTAGAAAATGACAATTATGGATATTATATGTCAGGAATTTAATTGAATAAATGTTTTTTTTAGTCTAGCTTAATTACAGTAATTGAATTCTCTCATTTATTCTAACATTGAATACATACAGAGTATTGATTGGATTTTAAATAAGTAAATACTAGCTAATTCATTGTGGTTAACAGCCGTAAACAAAAGCTCAAATACGTACTATAAGATGTACTATAGTATAGATCAATAAAATACATTTCCTTATTTGAGATGAATGCACTAAATTATTAAATGTTTTAGTCAACACCACAAATAAATTGGCAGTATATACGGAATAGTTACTATACCGTATATACTGCCAGTTTATTTGTCGCAGTATATAGAGTAAAGTAACTATATTGTATATACTGCCAGTTTATTTGTAGTGTTGACAAAAACATTTAATAATTAAGTGCTTCATCTAAAATAAGGAATTGTATTTTATTGATCTATACTATAGTACATCTTATAGTATTTGAGCTTTTGTCCGCAGTGAATGAGTTAGTATTTACTTGCAGTATATACGGTATATTTACTATACATAGATATTAAACAGTACTCAGATATAATAGAGTACTTAGATATTAAAGAGTACTTAGATATAAAAGAGTACTTAGATATTACAGAGAACTTAGATATTAAAGAGTACTTAGATGTAAAAATGTACTTAGATATTAAACTGTACTTAGATGTTAAACAGTACTTAGATAGCAAACAGTACTTAGATATGAAACAGTACTTAGATATTATACTCTCTCTCTTAGATATTATAAAGTACTTAGATCTTAAACTCTCTCTCATGAATATATTTTTGAGAGCTGGTTTCAACAGTAAACTCTCCGGTGACCAAAAGACCAACGACCAAACGTCCGAGCACCTGGGTATAACGTCGAAATAAAAATGGCGGACTTTTCCCATCCTATTTAGTTAGCATATTCCCTGCTCCCTTTTGTGATCATACTGAAGTCAGAGGCTACATCGGACGTTAATAGACGTCCAATCCGTGAAGGGCCTGCACGTCTAACGCCGTCCAAGGTGCAACAGAGCGAGCGATATGATTGGTGGATCGGCTCGGCACTTGCGCGGCCCATCTGCCATGTGCTAATGCCTTCATTGTGCGCTAAGTGGACCACAAAGAGCTGGCGCGAATCAGGATATGAAAGAAAGGCGGACGGGCCACAAGCAATTTCCTCTTGAGGGAGATCTTCAAGTGACAGGCAGGCAGCCGCCGCCGCTGCCGCCAATAATGAAAGCGCACACCTTCTTTTCACATTGTACGCCGCCACATTCTACTTTTTGAGACGCAAAGTGGTAAAAAGTCAAGTCAGTGTGTTTTCCAAACGACGTCACCTCCTGATATTTTCAAGCGCTCGGCCTTTTGTGGCCGTCGCCAGGTAACCAACATCCTGGTTAATGTATTCCCGGGATGAGGATCAACAGCTGCGCCCGCCACGCCTTCCTTGTCATGTTACGATTGTTTTTTCCACCACTCGAGTACATTTTTTTTTTTTAGAATTGGCGCACTATGACAAAAATATGTGATGATCCAAATCATTGTAATGAAGGAATATCATGTTCCAAAGTATTGCAAAGATTAGTCAAAATAGATTGGACATCCAATGATGTGCATGGCAGTCAATAGTATTTGTGATAAAATGTCTTCATGGTATTTTGTGCTGACCCATCTGTCGAATTTTTAAAGTCAATGTGGCCCCTGGGCCCAAATAAATAAAAAAAATTTAAAAACATATTTGGACAACGTCGGCAGGCCGGATTAAAAAGCCTAACGGGGCGTATGTGGCCCGCGGGCCGTAGTTTGCTTATGCTGCTTTTGAATAATTTCCTTAACCGCATATCAAGACTTCTTGTATTATCATAAACTAAGATAATTGCTATCGTGAGCTAAGCCAATGCTTTAAAAGTAAAAGAAAAACATTACTTGGGACATTTTGAGTATCAATGAAAATATATTTATGTATATATATATATATATATATATATATATATTTGACGCCTATTACTGTCAATGAATGTCAAACACCGTTAAGTCAAGTTGTAGGTCTGAAAATAGCTGGAAGCTGTAGCATGTGGTCAAGCTGCAAATATATTCCTAAACATAAACGCTACCAAATCTTTTTAGGATCTCACCAAAATAAAATCATGAAATACATTCCGAAAACTTTTCAAAATTGGACTTAAGCCAAACAACACATTTCCAACACTCTCTTGGTAACCTAATCGTCTCCAAATGCTGTTTTTTCTACCAAAACATAACTAAATAATCCCCTAAACATTTCCCCATCCCAATATGATCATCCCTACCAAACAAGCCCAGCCGACAATTTGATGCGATGGAGGAAAATAAGAGGCGGCCCCCACGACCCTTTACCCCTCCCCCTCCACCCACACACCAACGCCACGGTTTCCCTCGCGACCGCACGCATTCAAAGCTCATAAAAAAACGACATGGTCGCTCAACAACATTGGCTAACAGATGGAGGAGAGCCTATCTGTATTTAAAAAAAATAATAATAATTTTAGATGACCATTCAGTCCGCTTACCTGGCGAACGGTGGCGAGGGAGCGCACCTTCCTGCTAGGGAGGCGGAGGCATCTGGAGTTGCAGAGGCG
This sequence comes from Stigmatopora nigra, assembly GCF_051989575.1. Lineage (NCBI taxonomy): Eukaryota > Metazoa > Chordata > Actinopteri > Syngnathiformes > Syngnathidae > Stigmatopora > Stigmatopora nigra. The sequence continues at coordinate 965,139 of NC_135530.1, forward strand.
GCGATGCGACGCGCCCACAGCAGACGAGAGGAAGAGGGAGGGGAGCTCAAGGGGGGGCGGAGCTCCGATGACGGACCAAATTCTTCGGAATCCCTTTCAGAGCCTGATTGGACGCGGGAGAAAGAATGTGAGGATAGTGGAAAGACCCCCCCCTCCCAAGCCCACCAAGCCCACCTCCCCCCACGCCGTTAGTCGTTGGTCACGCTCTAGTTGTGACAAGCGGGCCTAATTTCCCCGGAGGAAGTGCGCAACATCACCTGCAAGGTCGCGCCATGGATGCTGAGAGATGGGATGCGTCGCCATGGTGACCTCAAATCAAAGTTGATGAGTAAACTGAAAGGAAATAGAAAAGTAGTGTTAGCTGAGGGGTGGGCAAACGTTTCGGCCCGGGTGGGGGCCACATTGACTTTAAAAATGTGACAGATGGGCAGGGTCAGCATAAGATAGGATACATATAAAAAAGTGCATCCGTTAACAGTACATATGAAACAAACTGAAAAAAAGGACTCAAGTAGTAACATACACATCACTCATTATTCAAGTAAAAAGAATAAAGTACAAAGTAAAAAGGAATGTATTAAGAAATATTAAATGTCATTTCAAAAAGATAAAGGGGCTGTAAAACACCAAAAACAAATAAGAGTGGACACAGCTACTGCAAATTACCTGAAAATATTTTTTAAAATGACAATCAACCATATATTTTTGAGTTATATTTTGCATATAACCAGTTACATTATTCGGATTGCATTATTACACTAGTTGAATTATTTGGCAGTTATATTTGACTTGAATTGTTTTAGTTGTTTTAAGCCATCATTATTTTTTAAATGGAATGAATGATATCCTGAAATGATTTAATGCCTTAGGCATGATTTCCTAGCATACATTTGTCAAATGATGGCATTATTAGCCGACTTTAAGAGGACGTCGTCGCGACGACCACCTGGCTTGGGGCGCCCACGTTTGCAAAAGGTCACGGCGCTCTCCTCTGCGGTCAGCGTCCAATAAAATCAATGCTCTATTTTTAGCCAGGCCCCATTTTGACAGCTAACAATGCACAGAGGAAAGGACCCCTGCGTTCAAATCCAACTTAAAAGGCACGTTATGGAAATGCAAAGCTAATCAAATTCAATTATTTTCCCATCGGCAAAAGTCATTTTAAATGTCTTTCCAAACAAAGCTTGATTTGGAGTGTAAAAAAAGTAAGGCGTGCTGCACAAATAGTGCATCAACAGCCTAATTAAACATTAATTTGACAGAAGAATTAGACGTTCAATTGAGTGGTTTAGCTGGCAAAATAGGTTAATTTAGCTTTAATTAAATAAAAAGTCTCAACAACCTAAAACCTAACAACAAAATGTGTCAAGTTTAAACCAGAGGTAGGGAACCTATAGCTCGAGAGCCATATTAGGCACTTTGGATGGTTGCATATGAGTCCCAAATGCACCAATAGTCAATGAGTCCCCTTTAAATCCTATAGTATAAACCATTTTGCATGCATACTTTCACTGATTTTCATTGATTAAAAACAATATAGAAATGTTGTCAAAATAATCCAGACTTTTGTTCTTTGAAAGTGACAAAATTCCCCCAAAAAATGCACACAAGGTCATTAATTTTTGAATTCGGAGTACAGTTCAAGAAGCAATATAACATTTTGAAAGTATCAATTGTTTATGCTTGTTTACAGCACATAAGCGACCATCTTGTGTGGCATGCTTGCAAGCCTGCAAGCCATACCCATGTTCATTGCAGTAAAACTCTACAAAATGCAATTTGAACTGGTTTACTATGCTCCTCACCTGCTTTGTGCAGGTTTCCCAACCACATTAACCATTAAAAACTTGCAATAAATAATAATAAAACCAGTACGGGAGAGAGACAAAACATCACCCACCTGCGTTGTTGTTTGTATGGACGCGAATTAACTACTGCCAGGTGTGGGCAATCCACAGGACACGCCTCTTCCTGCTCCTCCCATCGACAGATGTTGCATTTGTGGACAGGCAATAAAAAACGGAAAAACAATACTTCATCTATTTTGTCTCTGTGGAAAAATGTCATACATTCACCACAATGAAAAAAAATCTATTTTTAATAGTTTAAAGATAAAAACTAATTAAACCAATGCAACATTAATAATAATTGGCATACATTTAATCTATTTTGTCTCCACTGAAAAATGTCACATTCACCATAATGAAAAAAAAGATCTATTTTTAAGTTTAAAGATAAAAATTAATCAAACCAATGCAACATTAATAATAATTGGCATACATTTAATCTATTTTGTCTCCACTGAAAAATGTCACATTCACCATAATGAAAAAAAAATCTATTTTTAATAGTTTAAAGATAAAAATTAATTCAACCAACCAATAATAATAATTAGTGTTGTCAAAATAATTATCCAGGAATAGCAAATGAAGAATTTTTTTTGCAGAATACCTTAAAGGAAGATAAATGTGTTTTTTATTATAAATAAAAGATAAAGACTGTTCTCCTCTTGTGGATTGAAGGTGAGCGTGACAGACGATAACCAGCAGCCTTGAAGTGATCTATCGCCATGGCGCCAACAAGACGCCTGGCGGCGCGAGGGGGGTATGATGGGATGTTCCCGACAAGGTCACACATACAGTAGATAGCGGCAGGGGACGTGGAGGGGGTTGCTACCGCCGTGGGGAATTGTGGGAGATTATTCTTCCATGATGTGAGAACCAAGAGCGTGGCGTCCCAATGACACTTGAGTGGAGACGCCTCAAGGTCAAAATCCGAGCTTCATCATCATCATCATCATTTCATCGTCCATCGTCGTCAGTGGGCGCTTGACGTCCAATTCCTTTCCACCTAGAAGGACGATGGAAGAAGCGTTCAAGTTAATGGCAGCCGATAAGTGACCGGACGTTTGGTCGCCGGACGTTTGGTCGCCGGACGTTTGGTCGCCGGACGTTTGGTCGCCGGTCAAATGTACTTAGATATTATACAGTACTTAGATATTAAACAGTACTTTTATATTAAACAGTACTTCGATATTAAACAGTACTCAGATGTTAAACAGTACCGAGATATTAAAAAGTACTTCGATATTAAACAGTACTTAGATATTAAACTCTCTCTCTTAGATAATAAACTCTATCTCTTAGACCAAAAGACCGGCGACCAAACGTCCAAGCACTGGATAAGCGGTTTGGAAAATGAATGAATGAATATTGAAATAAATAAATGAAGTACATTATTGAAATGAATATGGCAAACAATCAACTCAAGTATTAAGAGTTAAAATAACATTTCCTAAAGCATTCTATTCTTGAATGGTGTATTAAATCATGGAATTTGTCATCTCTTGGTCCTCCATCACATTCAAAAGTTTTGGAGATTTGTTTACATTTGCTTGACATTTTGACGGCAAATATATGTTCCTGTAGCTCCTCTCTTACAAAACACCTTGTTTTTTTTTTTTTTTTAGCACAATTGTCGTTGTTGGAACGTTGCCATCTTCTCATCCTCCTTTTGTAACATTCACTCAAGGCGTGAAGCCATTCCGCCACCGAGGCGTTCAATCTTTTGTGCCGCGCCACGTGCGCCTATTATCCTGATGGTGTGTCACCAGGGAGTTTTATTTTTAGTCGGCCGAGTCACGTGATGCCCAAGCGCGGCTTCCGTGATCGCGATTTGCCTTTCATCCAGCCACCGTCGGGGGAAAGGGTCCCGTTTAGACCACCTGGCTCTTTGGCGTCTTAATGAGATGCCATTGCTAATGGGAAAGTGGCCTGTCTCCACAATATAAAAAGACCGACAGGCAAAAAAATGTAAGATCTACATTTATAATTTGACATATCTAAATCTTTCTAACCCGATCAAATGTTCTCCCTCAAAATTAAAAATACGTTTTATAATCCAATGCGCCTTCAATTCCAAAATAAAAACCTTTGCCATTAAAGGAAAAGTAGTTTAAAGTAATTGTACTTTTAAGTGGTCTACTAAGTAGTTTATTGGGAACAATTAATAGTTTATATCTATTTATACACATGTATATGTATGTGTTCTATTTATACACATGTATATGTATGTGTGTATATATCTATATGCGTATGCATATAGATATATACACACATACATATGTATACATATACATATACATATACATATACATATACATATAGACATATATAGATATAGATACATATCCCCAATTTTATGCTTTACATTGAAATTTGATTCATTTGAATTTTCTCAAGTTTGTCCCTATTTTATTTCATATTTGTGGGAGTGTTTTTTTTAATTTTTGGGCTGAAATGTATTTGTTTATTTTCTTGCATCTTTAAACGGAAATACATTATAACAATGTTACATAGCCAAGGAGACTTATCACATTATTTGGAGTATTTGAGCGCCAAGTGGCCTTGACGGCCATTTTGCATAGTAGCGTAAGTGGGGATGACAGATGGTCGCCAGTTTGGAAACACAGCTCTCGTCTACACGACTTATGGCGACCTGGCGCCAAGAAGAAGAGGAGGAAAAGGAGGCTACTTATCTGGTTGGCCGCCATTGCCGGTGACAGACGTCAGATCTGGACGTCCATTCCATCGCCGCTCTTTATGTCGTCACGTTGCCACTGGGAGTGAGAAAAATAGAAGTATAAGTATAAAAAATAGAGGAGGCAAAATAGAGTTTTGTCAATACTTAACTGAAGACGCTGAGACGTTGAGCTCCAAACAGCTGTGCTTTGTCATGTTGACATGGCAGATGACACACACTTGTTCACTCAATTCCTGACATTTTAGCTTCATTTCTTGCTGCCACTGTCAACCAATCATTTTCCACTTTTCTCACATGATAAAGCGTTAAAAAAAAACAAGAAGATGGAGTGGCCAGGTGGACTTCTCTCTGGCATCTATCCAATCTAGCATCTGGCCTCCCAGCAGACTTCAGATTGAGGAGATTGGTCGCCCCGGAGAAATACGGTCGACCTTCCCCGGGAACAAGATAAGCGGCAACTATCGCAAGACATCGCTGGTTTCTTTTGTCGCCTTCCCAAGCTGCCGCCCCAACGCTGTTGTGATGACGGCTAGCCGGCACCCCCTACCCCGTGACCGGACGTTTGGTCGCTGGTCTTTTGGTCGCTGGTCTTATGGAGTTTACTGTTAAAGCCAGCTCTCAAAATTATATTGATGGCAGAGAGTTTAATATCTAAGAGAGAGAGTTTAATATCTAAATACTAAGTACTGTTTAATATCTCAGTACATTTGACCGGCAACCAAAAGACCAGCGACCAAACGTCCGTGCATCCCCCCACCCTCCCCCGCAGAACCCCCTGCCGTTAGCATCTTTGCGGCGCGCCGTCATGGCATCCAATTAGCCGTAATGAACTGGAGCGAGGCAGCCTAGGGGAGATAATCAAAGTTTTATTAAACACAGATATGCATAATGCGCCGCATTTTAAAAAGAGAAAGCCAAATCACAAAAGCCACACACAAGTGTTCATTTTGGTGGGCTTGCCATCGAAATATCGCTATGTACAACCATATTTACATCAACATTCCATGACGGCTCTCTAAATTATTTCGACCATAACCTTTCCATCCGTTACCGCTTCAAAACGATCGGACGTCTAGTGGAACCGTCGGTGGCGTCCGGCCAGTCCAAAGTGCGTCCGTCCTTCTACCTGGTCAGCTGACCCACCACCTTGAGGAGCGTTTTGTTCTCCTGCTTCAACTGCTCGTTTTCTTCTTCAATGTCGTCCAAGTCCTGCCGAGAAAAGACAAGTTACGTCGAGTGATGTCGAGGACCCGATTGGACGGCGGAGGGTTGGCGCTCACCCGGTAGAGAAGCTCCATTTCGTCCTTGAGCTTTTCCATGACGCCGTCTTTTTCCTGGTGGGCCTTCAGTAGGCGCTGGTTCTCTTGGCGCTCCAGGATCAGTTCCTGGAAGATGAGGAGGAGGAGGAGGAGGGTTTAGAGGAGATGAGCGTCGCCGTGGCAACCGCCGGTGTAGCCAAGACCGACAGTCTGATGTACATAAAAGAAGCCGGCGGCTTTGAAGGGAGGGCCGGCCTTCTAGACTTTGATCAACGGGCGCCGGGGCCATCAAGAACATTTCCCCGTAGACTCGCGGACGTCCGTCATCATCATCATCATCATCATCATCAAAGACTCATCGGCATTTTCAAAATTGCTTTGGCAATGAGAAAGCCGATATTTCATGCGTGGCTTTGCATTGGGAATTTTCATGGGGATAAAAAATGACTTTATCTCGAACATGAGCATTAAAAATGTTTTTTAAAAATCTGTTCAGTCGATTATGGACATACTACGCTGCACAATAACGTATGGAATCAAAATCCATCTGAAATGATCTTTTTGGTGGAAAAACATTAGATAGCTACAGTTCCACTCCTGTCCACAAGGTAGCAGCACCCTGCTGCTGTGCCTTGGAATATTCCGAAATAACTGGACAAAAGAGTGTGCTCTTTTGTTGGGTTAAAGACAACTTAAATGTATGATTTCGGTGATTATAGTGCAAATGGTGGAATGATTCAAACTGTAAATTGCATTATCGTAATATCATTTGAAAAAAAATATATATATATATCCACAAACATACACATGTATATGTATATAGATATTTTTTTTACATATAATCAGCAAAATCATCAAATAATTTCCTTTAGTGTGTTTTTGTTGCTATTAATCTAGAGATGTATTTCTCATTGAGTGTAAGGAAACATGATACCGTAATGCTTTCATTTGCTATCATGACGATTTGTACCTGTTCCAGCTCCTCCAGCCTTTTCTCCAGACTCTCCGGGGTTCCGTCTCTGATGCGGCGCTCCCGGGGGTGCCAGCTCTCCTCTTCGGCACTGCTGCAGCTGCGGTATAAATTTTAAAAATCAACAATAAGAGCAAAGAAACCCCACCTTGTTAGCAGTGTACTTAGTTTTTAACCTCACCTTTTAGAACGAGTATTAGCAGATCTTCCCGGGCTCTCCTAAAATAAAACAAAAAGAAGAGAGATGAGTGTGGTATTTTCTGCACTATGAGATGCACTTTTAATGAATGGCAAATCTTCAATTTTGTTTCAATTATAAGGCGCGGTGGATTATAAAACACAGTAGTAGTAGTAGTAGATTTATGCAGCGCTAACAAAGCATACGCTTTTTGCAGAATTGAATTCTAGCATCCTTCCGCCGGTGCTAAAACATCGTAAAAACGTCCCAACTGGGTTTGTTTCAAGACGAAACGGGCGTTAGTAGGCCACGGAGAGTACTTAATTTGTCCCCAGAGTCCCAGTAGCGACATTTTGAGGCGCTTCGTCCATGAGAAGAAGCGAGACCAATCCCCGCGAGAGCTCTTAGATGAGTTGTTGATAGGCACGTTCGGGGAGCGCAGCCGAGGCGCTGGAGCGTCGCGCCCAGCAACATTTACGCTGATGGATGAAGCCTTTCCTTGCGAGTGCTCGGATATGAGCTCCTCGCGCCTCCGACTGGCTCCTCGGTCCACTAAACGGCATGACGGGGACATCCCATCAATTCCAATTGGGACGTCTGCTTAAATCTTAGCAACCTTTGAGAAGGCAAAATTGGAGATGGGAAACTAAAATCGATTCTTTTTTTTATGCTAGTGGGACTTTGCCTAGCGAGAATTGGAGTCCGATCCACTTGGTCGCCGGGACATTTGGTCGCCGGGACGTTTGGTCGCCGGGACGTTTGGTCGCCTCTTTTAAATCAATAATTGAAATTTTCTTTGTGTTTTTAGTTCAAAAATCATTTCGTAAAATCTAAAAATGTATAAAAATCTTTTCTGTTTTCCACTTTAATATGCCACATTATTAAGGAAAAAATTGGTTAATGTAACACGTTGTTTTTTATAGGACAATGCACGTAGAGGACTTTGAATGCTTCTGCTCACCGAGACGAGTCCGCTGGCCGGATCGGCCGTCATGGCCTCGTTCTGGAAAGTGTTGGCCAGGACCAGGCGCTCTTCCTCTTCCTCCCGCCTGTCGATCTCCACACCGTCGTCGTCATCCAGTTCGTCCAGACTCTGCAGGGTGGAGAGGGAGGAATCAGAAATCACCTGGGTGGCCCAGCAAAGCCAAAAGACGAGTGCGGTGAGAAAAGCCCAGCGTTTTCCATCTGAGATAACCTCTGACTGCTGGAACGCTTCTAATCCTCTTAAGGCCCAAAAACACGAGCGGCGACCTGGACTGTAGTCCACTTATGTAACCTTTCACCTACTCGGATTGCTATCTTGCTGGACCATTGACGATGAACGCCCGGGAAAGTCCGTTTTAAAACTGATTTTCACCAATGCCCAAAGTAGCGTTTTTTTTGTTCAAACTTATTGTATCAGTGCTATTGTTTGTTCATTCGTCACTCCCGGTCCAAATGGAATGGTCGCCGAGCACCATCGACGGCAAGCAATGAGTTAAACGAGCATCTCGTCACGGCTTTAATGAGATTTGTTCCGCTGGGATGCCGGTGATTAAGGTATCGTCGGCCCCTTTAAGTAGGCCCCAGTCCTGGGATTCTTCTTGTAAACAGGAAGCGGCGAGGCTTCTGGAATCTTTCAAGCGAGTCGGCGTCTCAGCCAAAGCCTTCCAGGCGTCCTCCGAGCATCCGTTTGCCGCTGTCCTCCGAGTTTTCACCTCCACTCAATCATCCTTCCAATTGGCTGCGTGCTAGAAACCACAGTTAAACGCCACAGTCGACCAAAACAACCCTTATATGGCCGCGCGCCGTCAAAATGCGGCCATTCTCGTCCAAAGTCAACTTTGCGTTTCCCCTCGTCTGGGACGCAAACCCAACGCGGAACGGAGGCTTGTGTTACGTTGGAGGAGAAGTCGACTTTGGTGGGATACGTCCCCGAGGAAAACTGATAACGCGGGGAAGGCTTCGCAAATGGCTCTGTTTCCAGGAAACTATTTTTAGCCCGTTGTTGAGTGAGCATCTTTTGGGAAAGAGGAAACATTAGCTTGAATTCAGGCCTGACCGGACGTTTGGTCGCCGGTCTTTTGGTGCCTTTTGGTCGCCGGACGTTTGGTCGCCTGTCAAATGTACTTAGATATTAAACAGTACTTAGATAGTAAACAGTACTTAGATAGTAAACATTACTTCGATAGTAAACATTACTTTGATAGTAAACAGTACTTCGATATTAAACAGTACTCAGATATTAAACAGTAATCAAATATTAAACAGTTCTTAGATATTAAACTCTCATGATCATAATTTTGAGAGCGATAAACTCTGTGTCACCATTTGACCGGCGACCAAAAGGGACCAAAAGAGCGGCGACCAAACGTCCGGTCACGCATCAGAAAGACTTGCCAGCAAGAATTCCAATTTCTTTCTTAAAACCCAAACGTGAGGTAATCGATAGCGTGAATCAAAAAGACACGCATGTGTTTTGACATGGTGTCATCTTTGATTCAATCATTGAGCGCTAAATGTGGTTTGGAACAGAACCAACAGGCACATGCAACTCTTAAAACTAGACACCAAAGCATTTATCACGTTTATACACATCTGCTTTCAATCCCAGCTGTTACATAAGTCTGTCTATTTTCTTTTGGATGGCGACCATTCTTCAGCAATAATCCTGCCGCTTCATTTATCAGCTAGCGCTTGGAATGTTCACGACGGCCAGAGCAGGTATGGAACTCAAAGCTTGGGGGTCTTTAGTTTAATCTTGTATTGTTCCTATTGTGGGTTTTTTTTGTCTTACTGACAGAAACGTTTTTGCCGGACGAGGAACCAGGAAACGAGATGATGATGTGCCAGTAGACACGAGAGGCAATATCCCGCGGCGGCTTTGTTCCGCCGCTTCGGTATCAGGTGAAAATATTAGAGACTTCAGTCACCGTCTCGGAAAAGACGACGGCCAAAGACGATAAGAATGTAATCTACTTAGTTCTGTTAGGCGCCAATATTGCAGGCTAAATTTGACGTTCTCCACCTTTCTTGCCGGTCGCTTCGAACAAGGAAACCGAAGTTTGTCTTTGCCCAAAAGAGGGCAGGAGGGACTGATTGCAGGCTTGGCAAGACAGCCGACAGGCAAAAACAAAAAGGGGCTCCAGCAGGTATCAAAACAAAGTCAAATGTGAAAGTATGTCGAGTAATCAGTGCTCGGACGTTTGGACGCCGGTCAAATGGTGACAGAAAATGTACTGTTAAAACCAGCTCTCAAAATTATATTCATGAGAGAGAGTTTAATATCTTAGAAAGAGAGTTTCCTATCTAAGTACTGTTTCATTTCTAAGTACTGTTTCATATCTAAGTACCGTTTAATATCGAAGTACTGTTTCATATCCAAGTACTGTTTCATATTTAAGTACTGTTAAATATCTAAGTACTGTAAAATATCTAAGTACTGTTGAAACCACCTCTCAGAATTATATTCATGAGAGATTTTAATATCTAAATATCCACATATTAAACAGTACTTAGATATTAAACTCTCATGAATCATCAGTAGATATTTAGATATTAAACTCTCATGAATAGATTTTTTGAGAGCTGTAAGCAACAGTACTTAGATATGAAACAGTACTTAGATATGCAACAGTACTTAGATATTAAACAGTACTTAGATAATAAACAGTACTTAGAAGGATGGAGAAGGACATAAAAAGTCACAAGAGTATGGTGTAAGGGAACGCTTTTGAACAGTTGTGCTTCTGCGTGTATGAACCAATCAGGTAGAAGAACGCTTTTTGGCCACAGCCATCGGGCCCTTGCAACATTTCTGGCACCGATAAAATGTAATGGATTTTCAAACCCCAAGTGAAATTACTCAGTCTAATTAAAAAGATATTGTCGAGTCAGAGCTAAACAAATAGCGCTATCCTTTCCAGAAGGTCACTATTCAATTATTTTCAAAGCTTTTAAAAAAAAATGTCATTAGGAAAAGAGTGAAGACGACCCAATGGGGAAATAAATTGTCTTATTTTAGGTTGTTACGCAAAGAAAATCTGTAATTAAAAGACCTTTGGTGTGAACATGATCCATTTCAAGTTGTGATTAGGATTAAACTTTGAATTTTGAAAAAGTCCCTTTTGGAAAAATGTATGCAAATGGATAAATATTAGGCTTAAGAATTGGAATACCATATAAATGAGTAAGTATATACAACGTAAACGGCGCCATCATGAGGAAAGGGGTTAAAAAAAGTTTGGATTTTATTTACTGCACGCCATATGATTGCTGCTGCGCAGAGAAGACGAGATTAGTGCACAATTGCGCATGCACGCATCTTTGAAGGGAACATTGATCACAACCAGCCTCAGAAGCCGCCTAACTGGTTGGTCGCTTTTAGCATGGAGACGTCAAAAAGCCAAGTTTGAAGGTGTGTTTTGGGCGTCTTATAGTTCAAGTGCCTTCGGGTGCACTGGACAATTCAGGATTGTCTTCTTAAGCCGGGCTTTGGCCTTTTGGGCCTGCCTGCCGCACTGCCGCACTGCCACACTGCCACATTCCTTCCCCCCGTGGGCTTTGTCTTCCTCCCACACGGACTGATGAGTGCTTGGGCTTCTTCCAAGGATGTCCATAGCAGAACAAAACTGTCTCTCTTCTCTTCTCTCAATTCGAAAGCTTCTGTTTGCTCGGCGACCGGTCGACGTTAACTTTTTTTTCCTATTGAAGACAATGTACTAACCGCCGCGTGCTTAGTATTCCCTAGCCGTTCTTGTGAAAAAGCAAACGTGGCTAACGCCAGCCTCCCCCACCCCCGTTTGTTTTGTCGGAACGCGGGTTCCGAAAAAGTGGAGGCTTCGGAGAATTCCACTTGAGTCGACGTGAAATGGCCTGTCAATCACGGACTACCCAGAAGGGAAAGACTAAACAGAGAAAAGAATAAAACGTGTTGAGCTTCAAATGGCTTTTTTTTTTAAAATTCATCCATTTGCCAACCCCCCCACCCACACGGGAGCCAACGGGTTTTTGGTTCATCAAAGACGAGCTGCGGGGAAGTCGCAACAAATTCAGATAAGCCAAACGTGGGCAAACTACCGCCCGCGGGCTACATACAGCCCGTTAGGCTTTTAAATCCGGCCCGCCGACCTTGTCCAAATAATGTTGTTTTTTAAATGCTTATATACACATATATACACATACATATACACATATATACACATACATATATATATACATATACACACATATATATACATATACACAAACATATACACACATACATATACATATACACAAACATATACACACATACATATACATATATACACATACATATATATATACATATACACATACACATATATGCATATATGTAATTATATCTTGAAATGTTCAAGGGCAGACTTTATCAAGTGGTTAAAGACGTTTTACGGGGAGACGCGGAGCCGATTGTCTACTTGAAACATGTTTTACGGGATCTACGAGGGAATGCGACCTATTGTTGGGCCTGCTGTGCTCTGGCACGGATTAGCCGCCGTTGAGTCACAACATTCCCATCGTGACGCGAAGGGAGAAGGAAGTGGAGTCTGCGCCACCGTCAAGATTTCAAATGAGCTTCATTGACTCCTACTTTTTTGTTTGTTTTTAAATTCAAGGCTGCCGAGTCAGCGCTCACGCAAAAACAGGAAAGGGAATGTCAAGGGTGCCTTACGAATAATAATACAAAGATAGAAACCCTCCAAAAGGGTAAGACAGGCCCCTAAAAAATTTGAAATAAACAAAAACTAGGAGACTGATGGAATGCCTTGCAAAAATGTCAAAGCCCAAACCAGTTAATCATTGACAGTAAATTCAAATTCCTTCAACTCTGAGGCATTTAGGGTCCCTTGGAACAAAACAACCATAACATTGCAAATAGGAATTTGCATATATTTCAATCATAATGATATGATACATGATTTTTGTATAGGGGGGATTATATCACATTGCATGACATATCATTATCATATGATAAGCCATGCAACGTGATATAATTTTCCTAACCTGGGATTGAACCATAACTGCGAGGCCGACGCATTAACCACTATCCACCGTGCTGCCCTTAAAAAAAATAATACATCATTTGACAAAAGAATAAGAATAAAAATAAGGGCAAGTATTGTTCCATTTGACAAAAAATCCTGCCCGAAACCGACACATTGATGTTTGTTTACTCTGCCTGGTGTTTGTCCAAGCATCTGCAAATGATCCATTGTGTCGGGGACCAAAGTGCACTTCCCGGCCATCCACAAATTTAACCCACACCGGCGTTTCAGGCTTTTGTCCTCCCGCTAATCACCTTTTTTTTATTAAAACGCGGCGGCGAAACTGAGGCTAATGACTTTGCCAGAAACGGGCAGAGCAGACGGAAACGTTAACCGCCACTTATTCCATTTCCGCGCACCAAATCAAAAGCCCTTATTCTACATTTGGCTTAATGTCAGTTAATTGTTTGTTAGCGCTGGAGTGGGGCGGATACGCGCAAAATACAACAAAGCGCTCGCCGACATCTGCGCTCGGCTGCAAGGGCCTGGCTTTTTTTGATTGGAAGGAGACATACGATGCAATATTCAGAGAGAGAAAAAAATAATAGGAATATAACGAGATTAAAACTGAACTATTGCAAGGTTAAAAGCAAAATTGGATGAACATTGAATTATAGATTATACTACTACAAGACTCAAATGGTGAAACATTCCTTTTGTGGCTATATGTACATAAATACATACATATATATATATATACATATATACATATATGTGCATATATACATTTATACATATATGTACATATGTACATATATACATATATGTATATATGTACATATATACATATATGTATATATGTACACACACACGCATATATATGTACATATATACACATTTCTGTGTATAATGTACATATATACACGTGTGTGTGTATACATGTACATATATACACGTTTGTGTATATATGTACATATGTACACGTGTATATATGTATTTGTTTTTAGTTCATTTCAATGGGAAAATTTCGTTCGAGTTACGAGAATATCGACATACGAGCTCAGTCCCAGAACAAATTTAGCTTGTATCTCGAAGTACCACTGTATTAGTTTATTTACATATGATACCAATTTTCTGTTCATATTAAATATGTGGCTTAGATATGACAACCCTCCCCAACTAAAAAAAATGTGTTTGTTATCTGGATTACATACTTTTGGAGATATTATTTTGAAAAGCGGATTCTTATCAGTTTATATAGGGCTGTATTTTTTCTTGGTGCTTCTTTTGTTATCGCAATGACGTTGATGTTAGCGTTGGTGAGCGAATGTCAAAGTTTCCATGGCGCCCGCAAAGAGCGGCAGCGGGGATAGCAACAACCAGGCACCGTTGGCAGCAAGCGTCGTTAGTCTGACTGACTGAACAGCAACAGAGCTTTTGTCTCTGCGTCACACACACGCCGCTTACGTCGGTACCAATCTTCCCTCAAATTTTTCGTTGGTCTGAGCAGAAAGACAACGTCCCTGAGCGCACGGAGTACCAGTGTCAGCGACCTCATTGCTCACTATGGGTATACACCAGTAGCACACCTGCCATAAGCAGGTACATGTCAATGTTACCACTATTGTTTCATGTAAAACATGCTGTAAAACACGAAAAACATAAGAGTTTGTTTGTGCATCGTGAGGAGGGAATCGGAATTGCGCTCTGGATCAAAAATGGCATCCAACAATTTTAGCAACTGGTTTGAACGGCACGCCCTGATAGGTGCATTTTTTTGGCTGGGATTGACATTCAACTGAAATTATTGTGATTAAGAAAACGGTGGCATCCAAATTGACTTTCAAGCGCGACGTGAACTTTAAACAGGTTGGGTGACTTTCACTTTTAGGCGTCGTCATGGCTCGCGGGCCACATACGGCTTTATAATCCGACCCGCTGACATTGTCCAAATAATGTATTTTCTGTTTTGGTTCTTCCCTTTTTTGCTTAAACTTTTGCCAACCAACATCTGCAGTTTGTTTGATCAAAACAATCAGATTATTTGCAAACATCAATTAGGGATGGACCATGAGATATGTTTCAGTGACAATCGAACTGGAGTGGATTTTGGACTCTGGATTTCCCAATCGGGACAAATTGAATGAACATCTAACTCAGGGGTCGGGAACCTTTTTGACAGAGAGAGACATAAACAATTCCTATTTTCAAACATTATTCCTTGAGAGTCATACTAAGAATTTAAAAGTCAAAATATATGAAATTGTGTGATTTTTTTTGTCATTTCACCACTTTTAAAGTACAAAAAGTCTTATTTTGACAACATTGTTATGTTGCTAATCAATCAGTATCAATGACATGATGCATACAGAAGGGTAATGAAAAACTAAATTATGATGAAAGTGATGCTAGAGCTAGTCTCATAGCCAGTGTCGCTACTATTGGTGCATTCAGGACTCACTTCTCTGCATATTTGACCTCTCAGGTTAGTGGAGAGCCATATGCACCCATGGAAAGAGCCACAGGTTCCCTACCCCTGATAGATTCTATGGCAAAAACCGGCATTTTAACACAATCGATGGCAAAACTGACCTCATTGGAGGGCATGCTGACCACACCTGTAGATCTTCTCTTCTCTCTCAGCTTTCTCTTCTCGATCTGCCCTTTGCCCTTCCTGGCGCTGAGCCCGCTGCTCTTTTTCTCCTTGCATTTCTCGGATGGCGCAGGAGACTCGGTGGGGGTCCCCCCGTCTGGCGAATCGCTCTTGGGGTCCTGCGGCTCCTCCGATGGGCGGCAGTTGCCAGATGAGCCCGATGAACCCGCACCGGTGGCGGCGGCGATGTCGCCCAACATTTTGGCTCTCATCTTCTCCCGTTTGGCCTTCCATTCCTCCAGGAAATCTGTGGTGGCGCTCGACTTGAAGCCGCCGGTGGCCATGTTCGTTTTGTAGTGTCAATTTCAACGGCGATTAGGTGCTCCTCCACTCAAAAACGCCGCTGCATTCCTCGGCTTCTTGCCCCAGGCGTTTTTGGAAGACGAACGCGAGGTGGGCGGAAAAAAACACTTCGAAAGTGAGAGTTGTTTGAGACGGAAAGTCATCCAAAAGTTGCAAATAGTAGTAACTTTTTAAAACGACTTTAAGGCGACGCGATCGGTGCTCGAGCGCGTTTTACCTGCGTGTGGATGTTTACTTCCTTAAAGTCATGAAGCGGAGATTGTCACCAGGTGCGCCCGACGTCAACTCGCCTGACTGCGGTGTGTTGCGCTCGGAGAGCCGACGCCGCTCTTCGGACTCCGGAAATGGCCGAAGATTTCCGAGCGGGGCCGAAGCTGCGACTGGGAAAACAACCACCTCAGACTCGATCCGATGTGACATTTACGACCTCGTAAAGGGCTGGGAAATATGATCATCGCGTTGTTACATCAACATGTGACAGCGCTGGAGCAATCGAAAGTTTGTTTACTTTATTTGCATAATAGTGCAAGATCGCGACGTTAGGGGGAACTTTAGTGAAAAGAATGTTTTGGAGTCACAAGAACGCAGTGTTCGCTCCCACGCTTGCCAGTTAGTGCTCGGCTATTCATTTCTGTTTTATTATTTCGCGATGCCCAATGGTTATTATTTTTTTAAACACAAAAATGAACGTCAATCATGCACTGATGCAAACAAGGTTGTGGAAATCGTTCGGATAAATCTGGAAAGTAATCAAGAAGAACCAGTCTTTAGTACTTTGGCAGGGAAAGGCGACAGATTGCTGCCACCCTTCCCACTTCAAATTCATGGGACACCTACAAGTCATAACATACAAACGCAAAATTGTTGCACTCTTGTGGTGAGATTAAATACTGCAGGTTGCCAACCTATTTCCCAAAAATACATTTTAAATATTTTCTATTAAGCCTGGTATTTTTTTTTTTAAAAAAGGAGCGAGACGTGTACTTTACAATGTACAAGTTTATTTTTAATGAACTCTTCAGTGGTTTGTAGTCACAGCACAGCTTGCATGTATTAAGCCACACACCTATTTTACAAGAAAAAGAAAAATGAAAAGAAAACCTAACCAGAGTAGTTCAGTCTACCTGTCGCAACTTCTTCCTTTTTTTTTCTTCTTGGGCAAAAATACGCTTAATAAAAAGGCCACTGAAATGCATAAAAGCTGGTATGGTATATTCACGATGTGATTTGGACTCGCGGCATTGTCGACAGTGCACATAGACTTTTCTGTAAAAAGGTCAAGATTCGTTGGCGACAAAAAACAAAAACAGGACAGCCAAGTTAGCAACAAACTAAGTACTTTTTTCAACACTTTCAGTGAAAAAAAGGAAACAAAAGACTGTCGCTCATCCTGCTTTGAAACCTGGAACACTTAACCTCTGGGAAGAAGAAAAAAAAGTAAAATAAAATAGACACTTGCTTATCCTGTGTAGAATTGGTATACTTTTAATAGTAACAGACTCAGCATGATCTATCAAACAAAAACATACAGCCTTATGTATAAACACATATGTTTTCTATATATATGTATTTACACATAGCTTCACTCAGTACCTGTTAAAACAAGGTGACAAATACAGAGTATAAATGAACTAACACACTACAAGCCAAAAAGAAACGAGGGAAAAAAGTGAAAGAAGAGTGACAAGAGTGATTTCTTTAAAGCATAAAAAAAAAAAAAAATCATAATGCATATTGCACATTTCATCTTTTTTTGTCTGTTTCTTTTCCCTCTGGGTAGTAAAACCAACGGGGAAGGTGACGAGACGAGTGTGCGCGGGTGCGAGTGAGTGCACGCGTAAAAGGATGGAGATAGAGGGAGAAAAAAAATAAAATAAAGACCGGAAGTGGCACTTCTTAGGGACAAAAAGGAGAAACAAGGGAGCACAGCACACTGGCGACAGGAGGAAATAAAAAGGTGACGTGGCACAAATAAAATCAGGTGTTGTCGTCATCAACAGAATAATAATATTAATAATAATAATAATAATAATGACTCTTCCTCAAGAGCAATCTTCTTTATGTACAACTAAGGCTTACTGGTTAAATAGACGTCGGGCTTGTAAACGAGGGATGGTGGGGGCTCTCTCTGATGTCTCTCGCAATTCTAAATGTGCAATTCCATTAGTCACTGGCAGAAGGCGCTAGAGTAGCGGTGTGGAGGTGGCGGTGGTCTCTACTTGGACAGCTTGCTAATGACTCGAATGAGAGCGCCGTTCTCATCTTTTAGCCTCTGGTTGTCCGCTTTTAAGTCAGGCAGCGTCTGGGAAAATAGGGCAAAAATCATATTTTTAAAAAAGGGGCTGAGACGCGTTGGACCACACCAAGTCAGAGAAGCCATGCACGCGAAAAAACGCCGGGACGACACACTGCAAAGAAAACAACACAAAAGGGCTGTCGCCATCACTCTGCGCTGCCATCTAGACAAAAGTATTGGGACACTTCACTTAAAATGGAAGTCATTGATTTTTCAAATTTTACCCACAGACAAATATTGCCAAAAATAGGAAATCTAAAATTGTACACACACAATACACCTGACATACACACGCACACACAAAAAAAAAGGTGCTCGGACGTTTGGTTGCCAGTCTTTTGGTCTATTTTGGTCGCCCGTCTTTTGGTTTGACTGTTGAAGCCAGCTCTCAAAATTATATTCATGAGTTTAATATCCGAGTACATTGACCAGCGACCAAACGTCCGGGGACCAAACGTCCGGGGACCAAACGTCCGGGGACCAAACGTCCGGGGACCAAACGTCCGGGGACCAAACGTCCGGGGACCAAACGTCCGGGGACCAAACGTCCGGGGACCAAACGTCCGGGGACCAAACGTCCGCCGACGGAAAAAAAAAAAGAATGAAAATCAATGGTCCAGCCCGAGCTTTAACTACAAGACCCCCACAAGAAAAAACACCAAGAGCAGGGAGCTGAAAACCAGTCAGGCACCTGGGGGTGGGGACATGGGGTTGGGGCTAGGGGGCTGAAAGCGTGGCCCCGCCTTTAGAGGTCCACGGAGGGCAGCTGGCTGCAGGCGGCTTGCGAGAGCTTCGCCACCACGCGGGCCAGCGCCCGGTTCTCGGCCTGCAGCCGCTCCTTAACCTGACGCAGAGTCTGAACCTGCTTTACCTGGGGGAGGTTCTGGGGGTGGAGGGGAAGAGGAGAGGGGGGCAGCCACATATAACAGCCGCGCGACAACACAAAAACAACAAATGTGGAAGAGAAGAAGAACATAGCCAGAGGAACACAGGAATAGAAGAAGAAGGGAGCGACAGGAGAAGACAAGCAAAGAAAAAGGAAGATTATTAGAAAATGGAGGACAGATTTTGGACCCTTCAACAACACCGTGACCAATGTTCCCTCTAAGCTGTGCGCAATTGTGCACTACTCTCGTCTTTTCTGCGCAGCAGCAATCATATGGCGCGCAGTAAATAAAATCCAAACTTTTTTTTTATCCCTTTCCCCATGAGCGAAGAATGATGATGTCACTCACACTGGTACTCAGTGTGTTCAGGGAGCTGAAAAATGAAAAATTAGAGGGAACATTGATCATGACATTGCTTTTTTTTGTCACACAGTACGGTCAACCATGATGAAAGTCAACAACGGTCATTGACAGGACTACGACACAGTGGTAATGTGAAAGAATGAAAATGTTTTGAGTTATCTTTACCTTGAGTTCTTCCTCCATCTCAGAAATTTTCCTTTGGAGAGCTCGTCTTTCCTGTGGGACGACACAGATTGCCAGAATAAGACTTTGTTTACGTGATAAGGGGCGACAAAGCGTGCCGTGGGCAAAAGGCACACGTGAGGGAGGGAGGCGTCTACAAGCGTCAGCCATCAACACTCTGTGATCAACACGTGTTTGAGGTCATCAAAACCCCTCCCCAGCCTCCATTCTGAAGTAACACATGCGCCATGATATAAAAACACACAAAGAATATAGATATAGGAAATGTCTGGACAAGCGGCGACCTCGGAGAAAAAGACAGAAGGAGATGGTGAAGGTGGCACGCGGCAGCTACCAGTGACATCGGCAAAAAAAAAAGGAATAAATCAATGTTTTTAAATCAAGTGGGCTTCATTTCATACCAGCGAACGGATGATACTGAGGCCTGCTCGTTACCTTTAAATATATTTGAACAAAAAAGGTGAAATAGTTTTATCTCATTTTCTGATGCATGTTAAGACTTAAAAACGGTTATTTTATACTTGTATGGAATTATTTGAATGATTATAAGGGTTGTTTATGTACTATAATCATTAACCGGGTAATAAAAAAGATAAAATTTGACATTTTTTAAGTGAAATCTGTTCACTGTAAGATAAAAAGTTGTTTTAAAACTCTTATTTGTAATACATTTTCTGTAGGATTTTTAATAGTATTTTTCTATTATGACATCACGCACGCAATTCAATTGGGAAAACTTGCAAATTAAAAAGTCATGTTTTGTTTCAATATTGCATAGTTTCAGATTTGACTTTAGCCATGTTAAATGTTGTGTTACCCTTTTCTCCATTTCAAGCTGCGACCTGTCAGCATAGCGTTCTTGCCGCTGAAAAAAAATAAAACAAGAGTCAGAAAGGGAAGAAGAACATGAACCAAAAAACCGAGAAATCACCTGCGTGGCCTTCTCCAATTGCAGTTTCAAGTCGGCCAACTCCAGGTCTGTGTCGCGTAACTGTGCCTTCAGCTTCTCGTTCTCAGCCACGATTTGCTCGTAGAGCTGGGAACATTCCAAAAAAATATCCTTATTTACTCGCATATAAGCCGCCCATGCGTACGTGTTACTGTTAACGGATGCACTTTTTTATATGTATCGTATCTTGTGCTGAGCCGGCCCGTCAGTCAAATATTTAAAGTCAGTTTGCCCAACCCTGACAAAGAGTACCTTCTTGTAATCGGTGGCGTCGTCTTTGTCCAGCCGGCTGGAGTAGGTCCTCCGACTTTCGCCATAGTTGCGGCTGAGCAGGGAGTCGTTGCGGTCCGTGGAAGACACGGTGCTGGGGCCGTCGCTCCTGCAACACCAGTTGACATTAAGGTGATGGATCGGAACCAAAACTGAGAAACTAAAGTCACGTGACTCACCTGGACAACCTGTCCATCTGCTGGAAAAGACAAACACAAAAAAACAGACATTAGAAAATCAAGACAATAGTGTGTATCCTTAAATAAATATTTTAGGTGATTCAGGGAAGTCATTTCTTTAGAAATGTATTATTGGAATATTCACTATTACTGACTTGTGCATATGTTTTTTGGGGTGTGCAATTCCCTAAAAAGTGACCCTTTTAAATGTCTGATTGCCCTTTAAAACAGGAGAAATCCCTTGGAAAATAAAAAGAAGTAAGGGAGGGTCAATCTGGATTCAAGACTATGAAAGCCGGGGTCTCGACTTCCCGAAATAAATAAAAAAATGGTGGGTCTCGCTTGATTTGAAATGTCAAGGAGGCATTTTGTGTCACCTCTCCCTTGATGCTGCCCTCTTCCGAGTCGGACTGCTGTTCGGGGTCGTTGTCGTCGCCCTGTTAAGCGCCGTGACACTTAGTCAGGTAAGGAAGGCGGCTTTTTCCAGATAATATAGAGACATATAGACGGATGGACGGCGTCTTACATCTTGAGTCCAAAAGGAGACGCCGGTGGATCGTCGCTTTTCGCGGGGCCGCCTGCGATCCCGGATGGAGCGAGGCTGAGACTTGTCATCGCCTTCCTTCTCCTCCTCCTTCTTGTCCAATTCTGGGAAAGAAGACATCAGGATTTGTCGACCACAAGCCGTGAATTTCAGCCAGAACCAACCTTTTTCGCTATCCCTGGAGGAGCGGCCATAAGAGGACGAGATGCCCGTCAGGCTGTTGGGCCTGTTGAGCAAGCCGGAGGTCGGCGCGCTGCTCACGCCGGAAATGGAGGACGACGGGGCGGAGGACGTGCTGCGGTAGCGCTGGGCGAGTAAAAAGAAAAAGAAGACCTCCGTTAATAATGCTGCTGGGCTGGAAGGAAAATGCGGCAAGAACGTACGTCTTCGAAGCTGCGATATTTTGGTCGGTACTCGTCGTCTTTCAACTCGAACTCCTTTTTGTCCTCCTGCTGCTGCTGCTTCTCTTTGTCCTGCTTCTCCTCCTCGCGGGTCTTTGTGGGGCGACTTCTGCCGATGGTCTTCTCGGCCTCTTGCAGGTCAGTCAGAGTGACGCCCTAGCAAAAAAAGAGGTGGATTTTTTGTGGTGATGTTTCAATATTTGGTGTGGACGGACGAGGCTCCCATGAACTCACCTGTGTGGACCTCCTAGACTGGCGGGCTTGTCTGGAGCGGGCTTTCCTCTGGGATTCCGACTCTTCGTCTCGTACGGGTGTCAGGTACGATCTAAAAACAGCCGTTTTAATGTTGCGTGGCACTCTTTTGGTCGCTGGTCAAATGGTGACAGAGTTTACTGTTGAAAACAGCTCTCAAAAATATATTAATGAGAGAGAGTTTAATATCTAAGAGAGAAGTTTAATATCAAAGTACTGTTAAATATCTAAGTACTGTTTCATATCTAACTACTGTTTAATATCTAAGTACATTTGACCGACGACCAAAAGACCAGCGACCAAACGTCCGACAGGTGTTTGTTGGCTCCCCTTACCTGCGTCGTTCAGGACCCGTCCCCGTGATAGCGGACATGCCGAAGGTAGTAGCGGTCAACGCGGTGGTGGTGGTGGTAGAGCCAGTGTTTATGGTAGGGATGACGGCAGCAGACTCCCGTTCCTTGTCCTTTTCCCTCTCGGCGCTCTCCTCGGACCAGTACCGGCTGGTTAAACTGCTGGAGCCGGTGCGCGTGGAGGCGGAGCCCAGGCCGGAGAGCAGGCCGCGTTGGCCCGTGGGCGAGGTAATCGATGACGACGATGAAGTGGTGGTCGCAGAGGATGGAGCGCCGGCGGTGGCCGTCGAGGAGCTCAAGTCGTCACTACGTCTGCCGAAAGAACCGCTACGGGGCAGAGGCGCAAATTAACGTGAGGGAGGAGACAAAGCGTGGAAAAGGGCTACGTCGTATTGCTTTTAGGTCAAGAAGTCGGTTGGCCGGCCGGCGCAAACCGCCGATAATAGCAGGGATGGGAAAGCGGCGCGTGGTCATCAAATGGGTGTACCTGCGATAAATGCTGTATGACTGGTAGTGGGAGGAGGGCGGCTGCCAGGGTTTAGCGTTACAGGTGTTAGGGTCCAAGCTGGAGGTGGACGAAGACTTGGCCGGCACGTCCCGCGTGCTGCCGCTCCGCCCTAGCGCTAGCGTGTGGGACGTGCTGACCGTCGAAGAAGCTGGTTAATTGGTGGACACGCGCATACATTCATACAAAACAGAGCACGCCGTGGTTGCAGTCACGTCAACGTTGGTGTGGCAATTTGCAAAGTCCCGATGTGACGTGAATGCAAGACGCATGCGGGCGACTTGGCCAAAGCGCTTTCCGTGATAAGCGTGACAACGTGGCGGCTTACAAGCATCTTTTGCTGTGGGTCGCTTACCTTCGTTGGTAGTTGGAGGTTCTGTTGGAGGAGGTGGTTCCTTCGTTGTTCTTCTGTTCGTCATCCCACCGTCGGCGGGTGTACGATCCGCTGCGGATCAGTGCCCCCGAGTCCCTAAACACATGCCCATACTATTAGAAGTGCCACATATATATATATACTATTATACTTTTTGACTTGACTTTGTACTTTATAATTTTTGACTTGACTTTGTACTTTATACTTTTTGACTTGACTTTGTACTTTATACTTTTTGACTTGACTTTGTACTTTATACTTTTTACTTTACTGAGTACTTTGTACTTTATACTTTTTGACTTTACTTTGTACTTTATACTTTTTGACTTTACTTTGTACTTTATACTTTTTAACTTGACTTTGTACTTTATACTTTTTGACTTGACTTTGTACTTTATACTTGATAATAGCCATTGTCAAACTCCTTGATTTTCACCTGTTTTCCTTCTCGTCGATATCCGACGCACTGGCCAGTCTTCTCGGAATAGTCGGTGCCACGTAGGCCAGGCGAGCTCCTTTGTCCTTTTCCTGCAAAAAGTTTCAAGCTCACGCGAATACCGCCAGCCCGACAGGGCGGGGCATCCCCTGAAGACGCACCTTCTCTTTGTCTTTGTTGTCCAGCGAGGACGAGAGGCGCGGGCTGGACGCCGATCGCATCACCCCAGAGGAGGTGTCCTTTTCCCGCTGTGCCTCTTTGGTGGCCGTGATCTCGGCCAGTGCACCATAGCTGCCCGTCTTTCGCAGGCCCAGGCGCCAAGACGACGGCGACTCGTCCTTGCGGTCGTCCTCTACTTTGGACGACGCCTTGCTGCTGGCTTGAGTGGCCACCTAAAAACAAAATAAGCAGTTCAAGTGACAAATATTAGGAATACTATTCAAGTCATGTCCATCCTCAATGTTAACAATCAGGTATTTGGGACATGCCAATTATTAAGAGGAACACGGATTATTAGTTTGTCTAACTTCACTAGCAGAGGTGGGATGGGCTGAGCCAGACAAATTGTCAAATAACGTTGAATATTTTGGGTGATTAGACGTTTGGTTGCCGGTCCAAAGGTGACAAAGTTTACTGTTGAAACCAGCTCTCAAAATTATATTCATGAGAGTTTAATATCTAAGAGAGAGTTTAATAGATAATTAAGAGTTTAATAGGTAAGAGAGTTTAATATCTAAGTACTGTTTAATATCCAAGTACATTTGACCGGCGACCAAAAGACCAGCCACCAAACCTCCGGTCACGGAGATGCTGACGAAGTCTACCAGTGTGTCAATTCCATTTTTGTCTCCCACCACTGCTTTATTGTAAATCTAACAAGACTTTGTGCTCACTAACAAGCAACACACAAGACACACCGACGCAAAGTGTCAAGCCGATGACGCAATCGCTGATTTAAATGATCAAAACGAGTGGATCCGACGGACGAGTGCATGTCAGTGTCACCCAAATCAGCCAGGACGGTTGTGAGGAGGAGTCTGGGTGCGTTTAGTAAAGGTTCATGAGAAAGAGAGAGAGATAGGGGGGAAAAACACTGGGGGTCCACAGCACCCAACTGGCCTCACCGTGGCTTTTTGGGGCACGAGAGAAATGCCAGTTTTGCGCAAGCCTCGACGCCACAATGCGGGACAGCCCGGCTCCGCAACGCAATCAAACTAAAGCCAACCACCACGGACGACGCAGGTAGGCAGAAAGAAAGAGGAAAAAAAGATAGAAAGAGGAGAGAGAGCTGACTAAGACTGAAGCAGCAGCAGCAGAACAAACACTTTGTAGCAAGGACAGACCTTTTGTTTGAGCTCTACTAACACCACACGGACAACATGACGGCCAATTGCCAAACTTGGTAAACATTGTCTCATGGGGACCTTTTCATTGGAACAAGATTCATGTGTGTGTGTTAGTAGGCTTCAAATGAGGTTTAAAAAGCACATTTGCATGAAAAAGAAATCTGGAAAATCAGGCAACTGCCAACAGCAAAGTGAAATGTCGAGAAAAAGACAGTAGTTCTTGTATTTTCATGTTTTGGAGGGGGATGTCTGTCACCGCCAATAAACGACCAGGAGGTCAATGACACAATTATCCAATAATAATAACAATAACAATACTACTACTAATAAAACTAACTAATAATCATATTAATACTAAATCATAATAACACTAATACTTCTAATACTACAAATACTACTAATCACAACACTAATACTACAAATACTACTAATCACAACACAAATACTTCAAATACTACAAATACTACTAATCACAACACAAATACTTCAAATACTTCAAATACTTCAAATACTTCAAATACTTCAAATACTTCAAATACTTCAAATACTTCAAATACTTCAAATACTTCAAATACTTCAAATACTTATACTACTTCTACTACTTCAAATACTTATACTACTTCAAATACTTCAAATACTTATACTACTTCAAATACTTATACTACTTCAAATACTCGTACTACTTCAAATACTGCAAATACTTTAAATACTAAAACTAATAATAATAATACTAATATCAAAAATAAGAATACTAATAATAATACTACTACTCATAATACTAATACTAATATAATATTAATCATAATATATATCAGTTGTCGGTACCTTCTTGGTAGGCGAAGGAGGGCTGCTCAGCTGATTGGTCGGACTGCTAGGAGAGGACGCCGCCGGTATGTTAGCTGGGGCCGTAGTTGTGCTATTGCTCACCGACACTGAAGATTTGCCCTTATCTAGAAGGAAGAAATACGTTTACACGTGCCGGACAGACATCGAAGATGACGGAAAAACCAACCCGCTTCATTTTCCGACTCGGAATCTTCTTCCTCCTCCTCTTCGCTAGAGCAGCTGGACTCATCTTTCTTTCCTTCCTCTTCTTCTTCCTCTTCCTCGTCCACCTTCTCAGGTTCGAGGGTCTCGATCCTTGGTGCGTTTTTCTCCTGTTCCAGCAGCGTTTCTTTGCTGCATCGGGAACGGATGATTTAGCGACGTCAGTAAAAGCCCACCCGCCGCGACAAATGTCAAACGACTCCCGACTTTGGTTACCTCTTCAGTGACTTCATTGATTGGTTGTTGTCCCCCGTGGTGGTGGTTTCAATCAGAGGGGATTTCTTCTCGATTTTCCTCTCGCTCATCAGCTAAAACAAAGAATAAAAAGTCAACCTAATTTCCAATGGATGAACAATGAATTTGTAGCAACACCTACCAGATTCTGTTTCTTTTGCAGTTCTTCCAAGTAACCCAGAACGTCTTCGTCCGAGACGTCAAAAGGCGTCTGGCCCTGATGGAGATTTATATTGGGTTTTTTTGTAATTGAAAATGTGATGCGTATTTTCGAGTACACAAACCATTTTATTGATGACATCCATCTCGCAAAGGTTCTCCACCAGAATCCGACAGGCCTCCTCTTTGCCCCAGTGTGCTGCCGCGTGTAGAGGAGTCCAGCCGTCGTAGTCTTTAATATTAACATCATACCCTGCTTGAATTAAAAGCCTGCAAAAAAACACAGGAACAAATCATATTTTCCTGCAATGTTTTGCCTTAAAGATAATAACCACATGAGTAGCTTTCCTACCAAGTCAGTATACTATTCAAAGCTTACGTGCATCGTTAACAGGATTTATTTTAGTCTTATCATACATGTTCCTTCTAAGCTGCGTGCCTGTGCAACTACTGTCGTCTTCTCTGCGCAGCAGTAAATAAAATCAAAACTTTTTTTTTTTACTTCTTTCCCCATGATGACGCCGTTTACGCGGCAGCCAGTGGCAGTAGCTCTGTCCACTCTTATGTTTTTCGTGTTTTACAGGATGTTTTACATGAAAAATTAGAGGGAACATTGACATGCACCTGCTTATGGCAGGTATGATACTGGTGTACACCCATAGTGAGCAATGATTGTGTTTCTCACACTGGTACTTAGTGCGCTCAGGGGGGTTGTATTTTCTGCCCAGACCAACATAAAATTAGAGGGAACATTGATCCCACATTTACCACTTTTGTCCAACTGTTCAGTGGTTGGGAACAGCTTTTTTTTAAAAAGATGAGGCCAATTTTGTCAAATAAATACTTGTCACATTAGGTGAACATCTTTTAGGTGAGTTCTAGCAAACTGGCTGCCTTCCCAGACCAGATGGGCAGACAGCTGCAGTCTTCCCGAGGACCCCAATGCTTACTTTAAAACCTCCACATAGCCCTTGGCGGCAGCGACATGGAGCGCCGTTCCCCCGGACTTGGCGTGCCGAGTGTCTTGGATCTGGCCGCTGTTGACCCATTGTCGGGCGTCGCGCAGCATGACGCGCTCTTCCTCCTTGCGGGCCGCCTCAATATCAACACCTTGTGAGAAAGACGACAAAAAAATATTAAGTCTGTTTGAGGTTATGTTTTAAAGCCTTGGTGTTTTGTTGCTTTTCAAGCCTGCGTTCTGTCGACGTGACTCGGAGTTAACAGCCAGTTAAGTGGGTCAATGTGCCGGCGCCATACACACCAAACAGGCCTGCATTGTCTCTCTAGAGACACCTGGGATAGTCTTACTAAACGGACTGACTGTCGGCAATGGACCACAAGACAAAATATATGGCAGGCAATGTTCTCTCTATGAATACAGGGGGAAGATTTGGAATTGTTACAAGGACCCCAGAAAAGTCACACCAGGGTCCAGGCTAATGACCTCTCTGGCTGTTATTTATTTTTGTGGCTAAAAGTGAGTAACTAAAGAAGACAAGACTGAACTAGATGTTGGGAATTGAGCGCTTTCCTGGCGGGTTGTCCCCGTGATCTCTTGGGAAGTTGCCTACACAGAAGTCTATAAAAAGAAGCGAGTCTAATGGCCTTTAAGTAGGACTGTACAAAGTAGTCAGCCAGCCAGTAAGCAAGCAAGCAGAGGAACTGGCAGAAGTTCAAAGCTTGTTTTTTTTTTAAACAAGAGAACAGCAAATGTTCTACCTGAGCATCAGGAAATGATAAAGACAAAATCCAGTGCACCAAAACAATGACACATACGTCGCGTTGAAACATACACTTAGTGTGTTACTCAACAAGCAGTTGCGTAATTCCCGACATTGCTGCACAAAAGGCTTTACGGCAATGTCGACACGCGTTAGGCCAACGCTGTTAAACTCGGGTTTGGTTCGCGGGCTGCATTAATGTCAACTCCATTTCACGCGAGCCATATCATTTTAGATATAATATAATATTTAAATTTTTGGTTTTTGTTGTTGTTTTTTTTAATCGGATTGAAAGCACTGCATCAAAAGCCCTAACCATTCAATTTTTTATAGAACTAAAACTGTCTATTTGAGCTTCATTGGCACAAGTTGAAAATAGGGGTCACTTTTTGGAAAACTGACTATTATGTAAGCGGATGGAAAAAATGAAGCAGGTGACTGACAGTTAATGAGAAATGAGCAACACACTCATACATGCATGACATACTGGATGGGGCCCCTAATCCCTAAACGCTGGCCGCATTTAGAAACTTTGCGATTAAAGTGGATAATGCTTCACCTACAAATGTAAAAATAAAAAAGACTGAAAATAGACAGCCATAAAACAATAGTCTGAAAATTACACGTTTTGCGTTTCTTGTACCTTTGCGGTTAATCTCATTCTGTAGTAGCTCTTCCATGGCTCCTTCTTCGGCAATGTCCAGTGGCGTCTCGCCTTCGCTGTTGACCACGCCCACACTGGCCCCTTGGCTGATCAAGTACCTGGTGATCGAGACATCACTTTCAGTGCTCGGTTTACGAGTATGTTCTAGCACAGGGGTGGACAAACTCTTGGGCCCTAGGGGCCACATTGACTTTAAAAATTTGACAGATGGGCCAGGTTGGCAAAAGATACGATACACATAAAAAAGTGCATCCGTTAACAGTACATATGAAACATAAACAGAAAAAAGGACTAAAGTATTAACATACTCATCACTCATCATTCAAGTATAAAGTACAAAGTAAAGAGATACTCCCACTGGCGGGTTGCTGGTTTGACACTCACTCTGCGATAGCCAGGTAGCCGCATGACGCTGCAGCGTGGAGGGGAATCCAGCCCTCGTTGTCGGGTTGGTTGATACCGGCCCCGTTGGTCACCAGGAAGGTCACCATGTCTGGGTTGTCATCTATGCAAGCCTGCGAACAGAATACAGAAGCTACATGAAACGTAGACTCGTTCATGACGGTAAAATGTGGATTTCTGGGAAAACGTTACGACATTTGCGGATAGTACAAAGTCTCCCATTTGGTTTAAGGGCATTTAAGTCCAAACCTTGGACTAACCACCATTTAGCCTTGATAGGAAACCACTTGTAGGACAAAAAAAATGTGAACGCAAAGCTCAGTTTGCCTTATGATGACCACATCGCACTCCTAAAAAAAAATCCCACTCACCCACCATCAGTCAACACAGCGCCTTGACTGTCTCTCTCTCTTGCTACTAGGGTTGCTATGACAACAAAGTCATTGACAACAGATAGGCACACACACACACACACACACACCAAGTGTGGCCTCACGTTCAGGGCACACGTCGATCCGCCTGCGATCCTTGTCCAAATTTGGTCGCTTTGCACGGCCACAGATGGGAGGAGGATGCCGACATTCTGCGCTCGGTTTCTCTCGTGCGTACGAGAGGAACATCTTCTTCACTCACAGGTGGAGTGCAAAAAAATATATAGATTGAAAAAAAACGGCTAAAAATGAGTCACAATAGGCTTGACCAGGGGTGGGCAAACTTTTGGGGTCGGGGGCCACATTGACTTTAAAAATGTGACAGATGGGCCCGGTCAGCACAAGATATGATACATATAAAAAAGTGCATCCGTTAACAGTACATATGAAACAAACTGAAAAAAGGACTAAAGTAGTAACATACTCATCACTCATCATTCAGGTAAAAAGTATAAAGTAAAGCCATTCAACGGTATGAAAAATGCACACTGAGCCAAGCAAAGGATGGACTGTTTGATTGGCTAACAGATATATCAGTGCATCCATGTAGCCATTAGAAATGGGCAAGGGAGAGGTCAATAAATTTAATGGAAAGGGAGTTCAACTGTGAAAGAAGGACGCTAAAAAGGTCAAAACTATTACAAATCTATTTTGAATCAGCACTTTCTGATTGATTTATATATTTTTTTGCAAAAAAATAGGAACCAAGGCTATCATTGTCTTTTTTTAACCTCACACAGCCAAGGTAAATTCCAATAAACTCCAACATGGGTAAAGAATAGTTAACTTTTTGTCCTTTTGACATAAGAAGGATTTCTGAAGACCAAAGTGGAACCAGTTGGAAAGGATTGACCTTGCGTTATTGCTTATGGAGACAATTTAGATTCCAATCCAATAACAAATTGAGGGTCAAACAACCGCCATGAAGAGATTCCATTTCCCACGCGCTTTCCTTTTTAGTGAATGTATTTTGCTTTTCTGGCCACAAACACTGTTTTTACTCAATGGTGCAGACCACAAAAGTGCCCTCTCCCAGCCCCGGACTGGCATACCAGTGAAGAAATTCCCAGATAAGTATTACTCCTAGCCTCGGGGCTTTCAGGCAATCGGCGGCCTGCCTTTTGGCCACGCCCACTAGCCAGCCATCCTGCCTCTCCTTACGCTTCCACAAAAGGAATTCCTCCTTGCACGCAGGGATCCGAGGGGGCGCTAAACACAAAAAAAAATGTTAGAGTTCAAAGAACGACAAGGAAATTCAAGTTAGGTGGTAGAGAACTCCGTTTTTTTGGCCGGGATCGGGAGGCCAGAGGGTACGAGGGGGGGCTACGGGCGACCAGCTGGGTCCCGACGCACTACCAGATGAGCTCACTTCGAACGTGCGCACACGCACGTTGACTTCTAGCTGCTAGCGAGGAGGACCATATAAGGCCCTGGGATTCCCATGGAAAAAGGAGTAGGATTGAAGGGGTGGGGGGATACAATTTTTTTTTAAAAAGCGGCAAAATCGGCGCTAGGGAGAATCAAATCGACATCAAGACTTCCCAATTGAGTCGATGCTTACAAGGTACACGCACGGCGTGATAAAAAAAAGCCAGGGGAGTGGAATGAAGGCAGCCTCACCGAAGAGGAAATGCGAAAAATAAACAGCCACTTCCTGTTACTCTTCAGGGCCCCGGCGAGCGACACTCTGCCACGGGCCGACTCGCAAAGGAATCAAGGAGGTCCGCCCACGTGTCATTCATTGAACACCTCCTACTCGTCAAACATACCGGAAATGAGATAGTCGAAATGTGACAAGCTTGAATCATATACAAAAGGTGGTGGGGGTGGTTTTGAGTCAATGTGACAGGCCTCATCAATCGTAAAGTGAGTGGCCACATGCAAATGAGCTCAGTTACTTAAGTGTTGCTCATTCATTATTCACTCAGCAGTGAATTAACATTCAATTTAAGTTGACTGGGTGACCTGGACTTCAAGCTCTAGAAAACACTAAGTGTGCTTGGGTGCGATAATTCAGTCGTCTGTCTTTGTTAACCCGCATTCATTAACAAATACTACACACGCTCACTACATTGGGAGGCTTTGGTGGGATATCATCTTGAGCAGACATGTATCTTTTACAGCCCCTCTAACTTTTTTGACATTTTATTTTATTTCTTAATACATTCTTTTTTTACTTGACTTTGTACTTTATACTTTACACTTTATACTTTTTATTTTTACTTTTACTTTTACATTACTTTGTACTAAACATCCACTTGCGTGGACATTTACCAGGCATGCGCGCTCATTGGTAGGAAGGTGGACACGTTGCGTCACTTTGGATTTAAGATCAGCGCAGCTTTGAGCAGAAGATCTAGATTAGGCCGGGAATTGTGGCTTCCATTCTGAGGGTTAAGAAATGGACTTCTCCAATGAGGAATTTGCCATCTCCAAGTACAGGTGTTAGCACTTTCAAGGCGGCTTGTAAAAAAAGCCACCCCTCGCCCCATCGCCGCCATCGTTATTGTTGGAAAGCAAAAAGACAGACGCCATGCCACAGAGTGCTTTGATGAGCTGATGTCATCCGGCAGATATTTGAAAAATGGACGCGCTGCCTAAGGATGACGCCAACGTTGCTTGCAACCCATTTTGGGCCTCGATCAAGTCCTCACGGGTGGCTGGCGGCAGGTTTTGTTCCACCTGAGGAATTCCTTGCTCGTGACCCCAAGAGTACTAGTTCCAACCTGCCACTGCACTACCCCTGAATACTGGGGAACCTCGAGGCCACGTGTTACAATAAAAATTCAACTTCTTTTGTGCTGGCATTACATTATCAAGCTTACGGAATGATTCTGCCGGATGATTACGGGGTCGGACGGTTTGACAAGGAGAGACCTGCCAGTTCCAGACGCGAGAATGTGTGCGCTCAGTCACCGAGAGCTGGCTGGCGACCGAGTCCAAATCTGAGATTCTTGACACTTCTACCTTAAAGCATGAAAACGCCCTCGCAAAGGCCATCTGTTTATGCAAATAAAGACAGGGCGCAGATTGAGGTTGACCTGATTTTGGTTTTAACGTAGCATGCTTAATGACATCAAAATTATGACGGCACGCTACAAAGCTTCAAAACCTCAGCTAGCTCACTAATAAAACACACTTTTAGCATACTAATCAGCCTCATTAGCAGGACAGTCTCAGTCAAGACAACAATACAGGGCATAAAAAGACAAAAGAGAATGAAACCAAGACAAACTAGAACCTAGTCTATTAATTATTGAGGAGAAGTTTTATGTACATTAGCAATGCACCAGTGACTCTCGGGCGAGCGCCTCATTTTGCTAACAAAGGGGAAGGAAATACCTAGATACAGATAAAGAAATGCACAATAGTGTGTCAACAGAAGAAAAAAATGAGAAATTTCCTTTACACCTGAATCAAGTGGATCCATGATAATGAATAAAAAAAGAATCAGGTATGTTAGTTGTTTCCAGGGGTCAAAAGGGGAACCCAATATTAGATAGTCTGAGTGCATTCATGGCCATTGACAGTTATAGACGTGACATAATTTTGACCAGTGATGATCGAAACGATGGCTGCCAGTCTCTACCAAATCAAAAGGGGAATATAAAAGGTTGACTAAAAGCCAAGTGTGACCGATCCGTGGCCACACAAAGCCTTTCGGACTCATTTTTCTCACTGCTGCTAAACTCTGGCAAGCGTTGCCTCTCCATTATGCAACTCCCACTCTGTCAATGCAAATCCACCAACACGCTCGGCTCGAGTCGTCGTCGCCGTGGTGACGGCCAAGAACCAATTTGTGCAGATTTTGCCGGCGCCCACCAAAGGGGACGCAAAACATCATTGGGAGAAGAGCAAAAGTTCAGGTGCGGGTCAGTGTGGAATTTTTCAAGAGAGAGGTGGGCAAGAAGTGTGACCGGACGTTTGGTCGCCGGTCTTTTGGTCGCCGGTCAAATGTTGACAGAGAGTTTACTGTTGAAACCAGCTCTCAAAATTATATTCATGAGTTTAATATCTAAGTACTGTTTAATATCTAAGTACTATTTCATATCTAAGTACTATTTCATATCCAAGTACTGTTTCATATCTAAGTACTATTTCATATCTAAGTACTGTTTCATATCTAAGTACTGTTTAATATCTAAGTACTGTTTAATATCTAAGTACTGTTTAATATCTAAGTACTGTTAAAACTAGCTCAACAAATTATATTCATGAGAGTTTAAAATCTAAATATCTACTGTTTAATAGTACTTAGATATTAAACTCACTCTCTCATGAATCAACAGTAGATATTTAGATATTAAACACTCTAATGAATATAATTTTGAGAGCTGGCTTCAACAGTAAACTCTATGTCACCATTTGACCGGCGACCAAACGTCCGAGCACTGCTAGAAGCGCCGGCTACCTTCATGATAATTGGCTTGATGGAGCTCAACGGTGTGTGGGGACAAGCCTGGGGGTGAGGGGCGGCTGGAGGGTAGGGACAAGCCAAGGGATGGGGAGGGGTTTAGGTGACAGCTGAGGAATGTCCGCGCAGCTCACTCTTTGCCATGGTTTCCAAATACTGTCATGTGAGGAATGCAGAGGCCGAGGCGACGGCGCTCGGGAATGCTGCGCTTCCGAGACCAGTTTAGCAAAAGGGGACGACTGTGAACACATCCCTAAGCTGGGCACTCTTTTTTTGCTCCATTCCTCCACACGTGATGCCCACCTGAAGCAAAACACTAGATGAGTTTTTCCACTTCAAAACACTGGCCAAATGACACACGGAGGGTACCTACTGCCGACGCTGACAGAGCGAAACTTACAAGCATCCTCTATTAGTCATGCTGATCACAAGCACATACTGTACGTGTCACCGTGGTCATAAATAAGCCAGAAATTTGACAGTTGTCATAATCAACAGAAACTAACTACTCAGAATAGCTCAGAGTATATGAGCAAAGTAAATTGACATCAAACTAACTAGTAATTGAAAGCTACTTGAGCTAGGTGCTTCGTAGTTTCATACTTGGAGTCTTGTAATGTTTGCATTACAACGATCATGTGCCACAGTCCTCTCTCTACTTGCATTTCACTATGAAATGCTGCACTCCTTTAAACAAATTTCTTTGCGAGCTTCCATGTGAAGCTGTCTATTTAGAGTCTGTTTATGTTTCATATGTACTGTTAACGGATGCACTTTTTTATATGTATCGTATACATATAATGCTGACCCGGGCCATCCGTCGAATTTTTAAAGTCAATGTGGCCCACCCCTTGGCCTAGCATATGAAAATAAGAGATTTGAAATCACTAGCTTTCTAAGTAAATGTACATTGTTTCCAATGTCACCACTGTGAAGACAAAATTGAGCTCTTCAGAAACAGTCTTTATTGGTAATACTGAAAATTAAACCAACCTGGCAACGCGCAGTTAAATCTGATTGGACATTGAAAATAAATCTAGCATTCAGATTTACCTTCATGCCCGTGAAGAGCAAGACAACTAAATTACGATAAATACTTTTGACGGCGAGGGCCTGATGCCACACACCATGACAGGCGGCTGGCAACTCCTTCCCAACACCAGATTACGGCAGGGCCTCCACAACAAAGCGTGGCCACCGACTGAGTCATAGCCAAAGTTAGCACCACCTCTTGAAACCCAGTCGGGGAAACTTGCCGCCGAGATATTTATAACCGTGCCCCGGTCAACGGCTAACGGGACCGATACGCCACTAGGCCCCGCCTCCCGCCAGACCAATTTGCCAGGCCTCCCTCACTGACCTGAAAAAAATGGTAATGATGGAGACGACTCCAAAGACAACTGGGAAAATCATCTTGACTTCAGAGATTAGCAAAGCCCACCCAGCATAAACATCACATGCTCCACAAGACACGGAGAGTCCAGAGATGGTTATGTCGGTGGGGCAGCGCTCTGTTGTGAGTCATCTCCCCAAAAAAAGGCAAGTGAACTTCATGCAGAAAGAGCAAAGGAGGGCGCATCCAGAAGGCACTGAGGGGAAAATAATTTATTATACATTTCAATATAGGTCACAATATCTGATGGGGACGTACATATACACATGATGCTTCCGAAATGTTAAGAAAATGGAGGGAGGTAGAATGTGTACGTGCACGGTGACATGTAAACTTAGTTATCTTGTCATTTAGAAGGTGATCACTTCATACCTATGTTTGAGTCATTGGTTGAACACTAGAATTTTTGTGTTCTCCAGACTATTTTGAACAAATGTGAATAAACTTAGTCAAAAAGTAAGTTCTTGTTGTAAAATACACCAGATGCCGTTTTGACAGTGAAAAATTTCTGACAAGAAGAAATGAAACTTTAAACTTGTCCATATCATTAAGTCACATGTGAGGATCTTAATTGCAACACTGCGTCTGTCAACACCCTTCATTGTGAAATCTTTCAACATGTTTAACTAGAACATGATATACATATTTGATATTTAATCAAGCTTGCTGGAAGAAGACGAATAAATGGTGACAATCGTCAGGCCAAAGAGCAACCATTTCATCACTTGACTGCAAGGGCAGCTAGCCGGGCTAGCTCAGGGGGGAGATCAACATTTCAAGGGATTTAAAGTACACACTGACATCTTTAAAAAGTCATTTAACGTCTGCTTTACGGGTCAAAGTTACCCGGTGACTAAACAATAATTCCAACCCGATCCAAAAAGAAACCCAAACTCAACGATCGATGATGGCTAAGCTAATGTAGCATTAGCAAATACCTGCTAATGCCAGTCATAATTCACAGTGAAACCAATACAACAATGCGGAATGCTTAATAATAACAACGACAACAACGCACTAAATCATGCAGTAGGCGACACAAGTGTGCGCACAGAACACTATACGATCGCCAACCACTCTTTTGCTAAATGAGTGTTATCAACAAACCGACTTTAGCTGCTACATTAGCCACATTTGACTAATTTTCATCTTTAAATTAGAACAGATCGCATCAGGCGGCAACATTATCCAAAGGAACGTGATCCATTCGTGCACTCTTGCACAAAAAAATATAGGTAAAAGAGTGCAAGATCGAACCAAAGCGCTACATTTGCTGCAATGCCAGCAATTAGACAGAGTCCCTTGACTCTGGCTATCGCCTGGTGTGTTGACGGCCATGAAGTACAGTACCGCGAAGGGCTACAAAAACAGCAACAACACGCTAAAAAACGTTAACTTTGCATGTACGCCAGAGTAGAATGTGCAGCTAAGTAGAGTGTGCAGCTAAAACTTGTCGTAACGGAAGATCGGAGCAGGGCGAGCGAGACTTGAAGCGGCCGTGTTCCGGGCTCGAAGTAAGTAAACAACGGGAGGGGAATGGCTTCCACTTGACAGGTGTTTAAGGGACTTTTGCAGGCCCGGGGAACGGCGATCGCGATCGGTCTACGGGATATACCGACCTGGTGGAGCGCAGTGAGCCCGTCGACGTTGGCGTAGTTGATGTCGGCGCCGCGATCGAGCATTCGCTGCACCTCCTCGGTATCGCCGCTGGAGCAGGCGGCCAGGAACACGGCGCCATCGTCGAACTTCACCTTCGTCTTCTTCTTCTTCAAGATCGGCGGCTCCAGATCCGTCTCGGAGCCCAGCCACCGCTTCAACTGCTCGTTCCTCTTCTGCTTGGCGTCCGCCATCTTCATCCCCCTCCTGTCTCGGGCTTCTTATCTTCCTCCGAGAGAGGATATACTTTATAGTGGCACTATCCCACAGCGCACTGGGGCGTGGGAAGGGAGGGCTGCGCGGAGGAGGTGCAGGGTGGAGGCTGGACGCCTGGACGGCTGGACGGATGGACGGATGGACGGACCGACGGACCGATCCTCCGACCGACCGACCGACTGATCGACCAACGAGGGGAGGGAGAAGGAGGAGCGACCGTCCGAATTCGGCGTCAGCGCGAGAAGAGGGCGGATGGATTGTTGCTTGCTAGTCTCGCGAGAGCGCCCGGATGAAGGCGCTGCAATCTGACGTCATCGCTTGGGGATTATTGACAAGAGAGGGAGCAGAGGGTGAAAGAGAAAACACACAGGGACCCGTGTAGTAATCAGCCATGGAGAGGGAACTGTGGACACCAAATAAGACGAGACAGCTCTTGAAAATATTACATAACCAATATTGACCCTCCTTTTCACCTTTGGATAAATTAAACATGTTTTTGGGGGGATCATACTAAGCACTAGCTTTCAAAATGGTTTGGGATGTATCTGCACATAAATTATTGAATATATCATTGTCTTTGTGTTCATTTTGCACCGCAACAATCTTGACACTTCATTTTCTGAATCGATTATCCTTGCAGGGGGTGCTGGAGCCTATCCCAGCTAACTATGGGCAACCGGCAGAATGGGTGGACAGCCAATCGCAGTGCTCGGACGTTTGGTCGCCTGTCTTTTAGTCCCTTTTGGTCGCTGTTTATGGTGCTAAAGAAACACCTGCTATTTGTAGCATTGCTGCTACAGATAAGAACATCCTCCAATCTGTTGTCTCCTCCATTGAGAGTAATTTCTCTCATTCTCAGAAGATGAAAGCAAGCAGGGGCCACTTCTATCTTGCAGATAACGGCCTTCAACGTCCTAGAGACGCCAAACACAGACGCGGGTGACACGGGGATCATGGGAGTGGGTCGGGAACCTGGCGCTAGAGATAGTTTTGGCGCCACAGTGCACCATTGTCTTCTCAAATTGCTAAAGTGAAAAAAGTTTGTTGCATACTACAACATTTGTTTGACGGTGCCAATCCGATGGGAAAAACACATCCAAGGTAAACAAGCACATGAGTTTTTGGGGAACTTCTGGCAGCAGGTACGAAGCCTCCGCTTGAGCACTGACAGCCTAATAAGACAAAGCTGGGCCAGTGACCTTGTTTCCCTGCTGCTAATAATAGGTCCGAGCTCTGAGCCCAATGTGTTTTTACGCTTAAAAAGCCAGCGTGAATCATCCAGGCACCGCTTGGAAAGAAAATGCTTATGGCTTTCTTGGCCATGTACTACAAAGCACTTCAATGTAAAATATGATATTAGGATGATAAAATGCAGATGCACGCAAATTCAATACAATTATAAACTTCAAACTGATGGAAATAGAAGTGTAAGATTGCTAAAATGCGACACAGCGTGAAATGTTCCGCTCAATTTATGCATCTTGTCTTTTTTTTCATTTCTCATCACAAAACTGGAGTTACCGTGACAACCGGTACTTTCGCATTCTAAA
Organism: Stigmatopora nigra; assembly: GCF_051989575.1. Taxonomy (NCBI): domain Eukaryota; kingdom Metazoa; phylum Chordata; class Actinopteri; order Syngnathiformes; family Syngnathidae; genus Stigmatopora; species Stigmatopora nigra. Next base: position 1,004,252 of record NC_135530.1, read on the forward strand.
TAAATCTGAAGAAAAATCAATTTCTGCTGTTCTTGTCCTATGATCCCTACCTGGGAGACATGCGTGGGCTCGTGGAGTTTTGCGGGAAAATAATCAGCAAAAAAAACAGCCAAATAGATCATATTTAGATCAGACATGGGCAAACTACGGCCCGCTGGGTTTTTTAAGGCCCAAAAGTTTGTCCACCCCTGATTTAGATCATCTATTTTAATTTTTTTCTCCATTATAAAGTCATATTTAAATGTTTCCTTCCATTCCAAAATGGATCAGACGTCTATCATCAGCCATAAAAGAGCTGCAGGATTTTGTCAGGAATCATTTATTGTCCAAAATGCACTCCAAGAAGGGGTTTGGGGGAGGGGAAGAAGGCGCAAAAGGCAGCTCTACGGCTAAAAATAACTACACTACATATATGAACATAAAACGTGGACACAGCATTCCCCAGATAATGGCAGATAACACGCGACAAAATTAAATATGGGCATGCCCACCTTAACCTATAATGATTCAAAACTTGTAAAGATATGTCCATCTGGATTGGTAGGTTAACTCATTGTCTGACTTAAGCGTGACTGGACATTTGGTCGCTGGTCTTTTGGTCGCCGGTCAAATGTACTTGGATATTAAACAGTACTTACAGCGATAAATATATAGATCGACATCCTTTTTTTTTCTAGATATTTTACCATATTCCTGAGAAATTGGGCAGATTAATGTGACCTGAAATATGGGAAGTGTCCTCTTTCATAACAAGCCACGGCAGCTAACCGATGCGCCAATTTTTCGTTGAAACGATGAGGTGAAGTCATCTGCGAGATTTTTTTTCTCCTCCTTTCCCTGCATGATAAGTTTGTCCAAAAACTGGAAGGAGGAAAAAAAAAAGAAAAACTTCAAGGTGGGGGTGCGCGGGAGGAAAGAGTCAACGACATCATCTCTCCGCGCCTTTTAAGGAGCTCTCCAGTGGAGGCCTGACAGTGTTGGCCCACTTTCCCATCGCCGCTTCCCAACCTTTCCTCTTGGGACGCACACGCACAAAAATGGCCTCCATTTTTTTTTTAGGGCCCGATTTGTATCACCGGCAAATTTAGCCCGAATGAACTTGGCTCCCGACATATTGTCAAGCTAGTGACGACAATAAGAAGAAGATTTATAAGAAGTTGAGTGCTTTGAATGCACGTCCCCATTTTCAACCCACTGAGTCATGCGTGACCTTTGACCTCCGACGCACACACACACACACACACACACACACACACACACACTGGCAGAAAGATGACGGAAAATGAGAGGGATGGAAAAGAGAAAGCGGCGAGTGACACCAACAGAGAGGAAGTGCTGCCCCGTGTGTTGCCAAGTTTGGCTGCTTTTGCATTCATTATTTATTTTAAAGTAACTAACAGCACATTTGGACTGCAGGACATTTTACGGGAGTCTGATTTTAAATTGGAGCATTTGGGGAGGTTTACAGTAGTTTAACGTGCAAATAAGGGGCTTTTTCAAGTACTGTCATTTCAATCAGTGCACAGTTTTAAACTACTATTTTTCATCATAAATGATGCGGTAGCACTGTATGTCATCGTTCAATTGATTTGCAACGTTCAATATTTGGGTCCTGCTGCCCAAAAGGCCTGCGGCTATTTCAGGCTCTTCTCCCAGGTATATAAAAGGCAAAGTGTGTTGACGTCAACCCCAAACTGGACTTTTCTGCCCGGTGAACCAAAAAGTGTTTTCCTGGCCTGGTTTCCGAGGCAACGAGGCCGGTGTTTACCTCAAAAGAGGCTCAGGTCGTTCTCCCGTCCTCTTTTTCTACTCTCCCGGGTGAACTTCAATTACCGGACACACGTTTTTTTTTTTTCCCCAGCACGGGGCTGGCCTATTATGGTCAAAGGAGCGGCGGCGGCGGGCCAGCAACGGCAGGTCCTCCGCACTAAATCTCGGCGAGTTTGTCTCGTGCTCACGGCGCTGTGACAGGCTCGGCGGGGTCGCGCCGCCAGGTGATGTGTTTCCATAAGGCCCGCACGTTGAGGAAATGCACATATATGGCTCGCTCTTTATTTACGAGTTTTGACAGAGAGGCGGAAAAGCCGTCCTCATCAAACGCTGCCTGGACGCCGTGAGGCGAACTTGACATTCAGGAAATACGGCTTGGCTTTACAGCGCTTCCTATGTAGACGACCAGGCAGGAGGGAAAGATACGTGGCGGGCAGGGGAGTTGTGTCATTTGTTGGGTCGCCACATGTGGCAGAACATTTACGAATAACTCAAAACTAATTATATCGTGACCGGACGTTTGATCGCCGGTCTTTTGGTTGCCCGTCTTTTTGTCGCCAGTCTTTTGGTGACAGATAAGATGATAAATAGGATGATAAATGTATGGAATATGGATGTGGGAGAAAAGGAAAGTAGTTATGAACTAATAAAGACAATATTTTTGTATTTTAAATGGAGGAAACGCAAAGCATTAGCAAAAGTCGCAAAGCGCTGCCGTAAAGCAGATGACGCCGCCGTACGTCAGTCCCTGATTTTCCGTCCAAGAAACCCCATCGGCCTTTCCGCACGGCAACCTAGTTGACTACGGTATGTTGGCTATCTCCCTGCGCCGTTTAGCACCAAATAAATAAAATTTTCAGCCTTCCCGAAGTAAACATTGTGTCCTGTATGTTTCAGAAATATGCCGGCCAAAGGTCCTCTGCAATCGGTCCAGGTTTTTGGGCGTAAAGTAAGTAAAAGGGATAATATGTTCTCACGTGTGGCGGCTCCGGTGTGGCCTGGCTAGCATTAGCTCGGCCTGCTAATATCAACGAAACTCCTTCGTATTTTAATACATGGTGATTTAAAGGCGGCATCAAGATGTGAGTCTTAACGATTAATAGCTGTGAGGACATCACCATTATTCATCATAATTGTTGCAATAGAATGTAATTTGTTTAAGTTCGCCACTAGTCGGCTAAGATGCATTGCTAGGTTATTAAGCTACAATATTAAGACTTGTTTTAAATTTACTCCTTTTACATTGCGATGTTGACCTCTGTGCGATTATTTAGGGCTATCGAATATTTAGATCAGCCCAATTAGTGTTTACATATCAAACTATTAAGTTTTCCCACGTTCTAATATGACTGATTTCGATAATAAATTTTTGTATTGTTTTGTTTTTCAATATAGAAAACTGCCACTGCAGTTGCCCACTGCAAAAGAGGCAATGGCCTGATTAAAGTAAACGGCAGACCCTTAGAGATGATCGAGCCCGCCACTCTTCAATACAAGGTGAGCAATTCACTGGAATAATTGTCATTAAGTATATTTGTTAACTGTTCTTATCCTATTTTTGATGTAGCTCCTGGAGCCTGTGCTGTTGCTGGGTAAAGAGCGTTTCGCCGGTGTGGACATTAGAGTCCGCGTCAAGGGAGGTGGACATGTCTCTCAGGTTTATGGTAAGTAACTGCAATTTACAATATGGACGATTGGCATCTCATGATTTTTCTATTCTATCCTTCCAGCCATCCGCCAGGCCATATCCAAATCACTGGTGGCGTACTATCAGAAATGTAAGTAGACAATAATAATGCTAACCGCCAATTTTGATCTTCGTAAAATAATGTTTTGTGTCTCTTTTGCTGGCAGATGTGGACGAAGCCTCTAAGAAAGAAATCAAGGACATCCTGATCCAGTACGATAGGACCCTGTTGGTTGCTGACCCACGTCGCTGCGAGTCCAAGAAATTTGGTGGACCCGGAGCTCGCGCCCGCTACCAGAAGTCCTACCGTTAAATGCAGTGTATGTTTTCATTGGAATAAAAATCCAAGAAAAGTGATATTGTTTTCTGTCCAGTTATTCCTCCACTTGTGTTGGTTGCTTCCATGTCTTATGTGGGAGTTTACAATAAAAATAAATTGTTTTCATCATAATTGTGACATTTACAAAGTTTGTTGTTGCCTGGCTTGGGATGGGTAAAATTAAATACCCAGGTCAGTCTCTTGCAACTTACATATTATCCTTGTCTTATTTATCTAGCAGGTTTTGAATTAATAATAATAATTATACATTGGCTTTGTCGTCATCACCAACAACAACAGCCTAATTGTCATCATACCCAGAAACTGCCTATGACAAAATTGGTAGTACTTCTCCGTACGGTGCATTTCTCGGCAAAAGACCCAATTAAGGGATCATTTCGATCTCGTAATAATTTTCCCTGCAAAAGACTCAAATAAGTGATAATTTTGGACTCTTACTTTGATATTCTGCCGTTATTGATACATCACATTAGGGTTGTGACCATAGATGGCACCAAAGGACAGTAAAAAAAAAAGTTCCAACTCAATTAAACTTCCTATTTTTTTTCTAACAAGCAATTGAAATTAAAGTGATACATAAAAAGGTCGGGAACCTTTTTAATGGAGAAAGCCATAAACAATTCCTATTTTCAAACAATTATTGATCCAGGAATTTGAAGGATTGGACCCTGTCTATCAAGAAGTTCTAAATTAAAATAAATGGAATAAAATCTCATTATACCTGTATAATGACAATAAAAGCCTTCAATTCAATTATGATTTTTCTGATCATATTTTATATTTAGTATCATTTTGGGGGAAAAAAGACCCCTGAGCACCAAAAGTGTATCCCTAGCTCTTCCTCATTATAAGCCAGGGGTAGGGAACCTATGGCTCTATAGCCATAAGTGGCTCTCCGCAAATCTGTGTGGTAAAATAAAGAAATTGCTGGTCCCAAACTTTTTTTTGGACTTTCAAAGTGGTAAAATGAATAATAAATGCTCACATTTACATGTATTTTGACTTTTAAATTCCGAGTATGGCTCTCAAGGAATAATGTTAGAAAATATGAATTGTTTATGGGTCTTTTTCGTCAAAAAGTGTATCCCTTGCTCTTCCTCATTTATAAGCTGACGCCCAGATGTTGCCACTCTCTCCGCGGGTATCTGACCGCAGCGTTTACGCTACGGGGAGGAGGCGGCTGTGTGAAATTGGGCTTGGGAGAGACTACTGGGGGTCCTGTTTACAGCCCATCTAATAATCAAGCCAGTGGGGAAGCTCACTACCCCACTGCTACTGTTGTTTACTGTTGTTTACTCTTACCTCCTCCCATGGACGTTGTCACGAAGCTTGCAGGCGAGAAGACAACACTAGAAAGGGAAAAATAACAGAAGACATTTCATTTATTGCTGTTTCTTTTCATTCATAACATTTTTATTAAGCATCAACTCTTTTCTTACTATTTATGGTAATACAGACGCTCCCCTACTTATTATGAACAAGTTAGGTTCCGAGTGCTTGTTCATAAGTTGAAATTGTTCAAATTGAAGTTGATTCAGTGCTATATTTGGTATTGTAATTTATGTTTAAGGCCTAAGGCCTTAAGGTAAATGTGTTTTTTTTTTTTTTTCGGCATAACAATCAATTGCTGACATTTCAAAGCATGACGTGACATATCCCTGTAAACGTCCAAACTCCCACGGATGCCAAATGTGGCATTAGTGGCAAATAATCAGCGTTTAACATGGCAGCTGCCCATGTCACGGCCTGTTACAAAGCCTCATGTTGACGTCATCGACTTTTGCACTCGTCTTTAAGCGCGGTGTGTCAACACCTAGAAAAAATGGCTGCCAATAAAGTGTATTTTCAGAGCCACGCGCGCACACATTTGACGCCTGCCTTTCCTCTTTTAACACCTCCACTAACAAACACGGAGGTGGCAGGCCAGGATGCATTTTGTCATCACTTGCACT